>NW_022111300.1:20660202-20677381 GCF_000313985.2 Echinops telfairi
AACGTCTGGAGCCTTGAGGTTTCAGCGTGGGGGAGGGGATCTGCTAACAAAGCAATCCCTGCAGTCAATTTTGCATACATATATTAGCTGGAGGATAATCACAATAAGCACTAATCATTTAGAAAATAAAATCATCACAAGTGGAATTGGAGTGCCTATGTAACAACAGAGATCTACTGCCCGGCCCATTCCGTGATGGCAGCCTTAGATATTCTTCTCCAATAAAGCAGCAAACTATTTTGGAAAATAATAAACACGCAGTAGTATTTTTTGAAATGGCTATTCATAAAGTCTAATGGTTCTACTAGTGCACTCTTTTGGACAGTCAGGGTTTTTTGTTTTGTTTTGTTTTTCAGAACCATTCCCATGAGTTCAAACACAGCCTGACTTTTTATTGCACGTGTCAGGGGCAGGGCACAGAGTTGAAAATTGCCCCTCTCTATAGCAGAGGTTCCATTTACACATCACAGTGAATGAAATGTTCATCTCTGGATTCATTCAGACTGTCCTTTCCACTCGTGGATTTCCCCATTATCTCATCTATGTCTTAACGCCTGTCAAAAGCAGCCAGTAGTACCCTTCCCCCACCCCCAGGAGGCAGCCATTCCTCTCCTTGAGGGCTGCAGCCCTACTCTCTACCTGAGTGCAGGGACAGCATGTTAGGGATGCTTCTGTCACCCAGAGGGCCGGAAACTCCATAGGCCAGATGAATTCAAGGGTCCTTTGGCCCCGGAGCAACATTATCAGGATGTCTTCCGTTACTTCTGGCTAATCACGTTAAATGTGTTTTTAAAAGCTTCAATGCATTATCTAGAGCCTCGGGATAATGAATGATGCATGCATTCACATTTAACCACCATACTTTTTCATAGAGTAGACATGGTGGTTTTCAACTCAGTCTGAGCTGTGTTCTGATGCTTGTGACAGTGCAAGATGCCGTTGAATTTGTCTAATGTGAACCTTCATCTCTGTCTCCGAGATGCACATGTATACTGCTCACAAATTCATGCAGAACATGTCTTCACTCGTGATACTTCTTCGGAGCTTTTCCCCCCAGAATGTATTCCCATAGCCCTAAAAGTGATAACACCTGTGTTCATTATGTTCATTATTATCTAATTAGTAAGGGGTTTTTCTTTTTTATAAAAATTTCACTCATGTTCTGGGAAATTGGCTAGATGCCAAAACAGGCAAACAACATATGGTTTACTTTCAAAATCAACCAACTGGAATTGCATATTTCTGAAGAATCTCTTAGCTAGGAAATATGTTGAAGAAATAATTTCCTGAATTAAATAGGTAATGTTTACCATCTGCTATTCCATTTAGACTAGCTACCTAGAGATCAATCATATTATGCATTTTCTGGTTTCCCTACACACACCCCACCCCCCAAATAAGAAAAGTTGTTCTTTGTGTTTGTTTATAAGTAGTTTGTGCTGAGTGGGCTACACAGATGTGATTTTGAAAGCAATTTATAACCAATGAAGGTTATATGTAAGTCAGGAATCATTACTCTAAGAAATTGTAATGTCTTAAAATTTTCTTCTATGTATTATTTTTATGAGCGGCTACTTTTCTACCTAATAATGAACACACCCAGTTGTCTTAATTATCTAGTGTTGCCATAAAAAAATACCACAAATGGATGGCTTAAACAGAACTTTATTCTCGTATCTAGAAGGCTGGGAGTCTGAATTTGCGGCACTAGCTCTAGGGAAGAGCTTTCTCTGTTGGTGCTTGAGGAAGATCCTGTTTTAGTATCTGTGGACCTGGTGCCCTTGGAGAGCTCTATGTGTTTTGCCTTCAACCTTCACCTTTGTCTAGGAGGGTCTCAGCACAGGGACCTGGGCAAGCTGCACTCACAGCTCTTGTCTCTTAATGGTACTACAGTATATCAATCTAATCTCTGCTTGCTTGTTTAATCTCCTTTAATTAACTGACAGTCATAATAAAATAAAGCTCAATAAAGAAACAGAAACTATAGTTGAAATAATTCCTATTCATAGACTGAGCTTTATTTTACTAAATACTTCATATATACTTAAACCCCAACCTGTGTACACTACACACACACACACACTCACACTCACCTCACTTTGATTTCTTATACCATCATTTTGCCAGTAGTAATTACCATCTGGCATATACAGTATGCGTTGAATGATTATCTGTGTCCTACACTAGTTTGTGAATGCACAATCACTCCCAATGGGGAGTCTTAGTACCCCAGGAACTTAGCATAATGCCTACTAAAGCTGATGCTAAAGAATTCTGCAATAAAAGAAAATTAATTCCTATGTAAAACAGAAAGATATAACTTTACGGTAATTTATTAACTCATGGTTATTTATTATAGCATATTAGTAACTAGTTCTGACTGTGGAACTAACAAGTGACTATACATTTAAAATTTACTTCATTCATTCTTTTGCCATTTACTGAGGAAAAACCCTTGACCTTATGCTTTGCCAGGAAAAGGAGTGTCAAAGATGAACAATATGGGGTCCATTTTTAAAGTTTCTAAATAATAACTAGTATTTAAATGGTATTTGATATGTCAGGCACTCTTGGAAAAATCATACATAGATTGTCTGGTAAAGTAAAGAATAGAAGGAGCTCGGTGATTCAATGACTTAAGAACCCAGTTGCTACCCCACAGGTGTGTGGTTTGAAACTACCAAATCCAATACTAAGCTTTCAATTGGGACTCTAGAAGGTTAGCCTTTACGATTAGAGGAAAAAAGTGAAAGAATATTCTACATATATTCTATATATTCCCACTGCCATTGAGTTGATACGGACACTGTGACCCTATGCAGGGTTACCGAGGCTGTAAATCTTCTTCCAGAGGTATCAACCTCATCTTTCTCCCTAGGGAACCCCCTGGGGCAGTTCTCTGCCATGCAGGAGCTATAGGAATTAGAATTGATGACATGTAAGAACAGCCAACAAGTTGAATGACTAATATCTATGTTATTAAAATATGCCAGAAAAGAAATAAAAATCTTTCCAATAACTAATGCTCTGAGTTTTCAAAGTTGAATAATACTGCTGTCAATGAAAATATGTATTATTCTAACAACTGAAGTAACATGTGATTGATCTATAAAAACAAATACACCTTACTTCGATCTTTGCTGTCTTTTATTTACAATACATCTAATTAAAGAAATATAACTGTAACTCTATTTGACGTTTCAAAACAAAATAAACTCCAGGCAACTGAAAAGTTAAAATTAAAAGAGTAAATTCTAAGAGCCTCTAGGAGAGAAGGGCATTTGTGAATAATTCTAAGCTTTCACTTGGGATTTGAGAAGGTTAATCTTTATGATTAGAGGCAAAAAAATAAAAGAAATAGACTTGTAAAAACAAAAACTAAGGATCAACTCCGTTAAAAACTAGTTTGTTTAAGATAATCCGTGCTTCATTTCAGCCTTCTAGAGCATGAAATAAGTTCTCTGAGTCAGATAACTTTCCTCAGATATTCTATTTCTCATAGGTGTGATGCTGAATTTAATTTTTAAAATAAAATTACAAAGCATAACAAGACACATGATGAAGAGAAAAAATAAATAGAAAAATGAGACTTCAGAGAAAGCTACAAAGCCAATAGTTATTGGAAGTACTAGGAAGAGAATTTAAAATCACTGTGCCTCTTATATTGAAAAGAAATGATGTCAACAGATTTTACTACAATTGAGATATATAAAAAGGAATCAGATGGAAGCTATAAAGTTTAAAATATTGAACAATCAAAAATAGGCAAGGTTTTATAGTTTGCACAGTTGTATAAAAGAGTAGAGAAATTCGTGAATTGGAATTTTAAGCATTAGAAAATATCCAGATTGAAAGACTTAGTTTAAAAAGCGTGAGATGTAAAGAAAAGAATTTTTTTAAAGAGTGAAAAATTAAAGAGGAAAATGACCCAACAATAGTGATGTGTTGTTAAAATTTTAACAACCTAGCTTGGTTTATAAAGAATGTGTTCTCTTTTATAATTTCTATATTATAAAATTTATAATTTTATAAAGAATGTGTTCTCTTTTATAATTTTTATATAGCCAAGTCACTGACTGAGCAACTTTTTGGTTTGTTTGCTGAATCAGATCATTGTTTTCATAGAGTGAACTATTTATCACAACGTAACAGCTACAGATAGGACACACCCCAAACCGCATTAAGTTAAACTTTCTCTTGCAATGTTTTTCCATGTAAACAATCAAGAAAACAAAATGTCATGTTCTTATTTTTCATTTTCGCTGATTTCTATCGTGTATAAACTCCTACTCTGGCTACTGCTATGTAACTCACAGGATGTGGAGGAGCCCAGGTAAGCGTTGGCCCGCTAAACGCCAGGCGAGTGGTTGAGCTGCACTAATTCAGTCTCCTAGAGTACGTTCATTGCCTTTTAAAATATACTTTATTTGACTTTCTTTATTATTGTTGAGAACACGCACCACAGATTCTACACAGCCAACACTTCTACAAGCATAGTTCAGTGCCATTCATTACATCCCTAAGTGGTGCAAACTTTCTCTCTCCTCTACTGAGTTGTTCCATGCTGACTCTGGTGTTTAATCCTTCCAGCTGCGGTTGTCGGTGAGATTGCGCGTGGACACGGGTTGGAGAAGGCAATAGTCAAGGCAGACATTCCTTACTAGTTCAGCCAAACTATTATGTGGTTTTAAGACGGCTTCAGGAAAGGCTGATTGATGCTATTTATGTGACTAACTAAGATAACTTTGAGGATGATCATTGGAAATGTGACTGCTCGTCAGTGACTGAGCAGCTTTTATTATCTTTTTTTTGCTGAATCAAATCATTGTTTTCATAGCGTGAACTATTTATCACAACCTAACAGCTACAGATAGGACACACCCCAAACTGCATTAGTCAAACTTTCTCTTTCAATTTTTTTCCATGTAAACAATCAAGAAAACAAAATGTCATGTTCTTATTTTTCATTTTCGCTGATTTCTATCATGTATAAACTCCTACTCTGGCTACTGTTATGCAACTCACAGGATGTCGAGGAGCCCAGGTAAGCGCTGACCTGCTAAACACCAGGTGAGTGGTTGAGCTGCACCAACCTCCCCAAGGGCTAAGATGAGGTGGTCTGCTCCCCTAAAATGTACAGCCCGTCAAGGCCCTAGAGAGTTGGAATCAATTCAGTGGCAGGGCTTGCTTGATTAACATGTCACTGAATGTAGAGCTGAGACATGTAGCTGCACATTTATACAGTGAAGGGGCAAGTAAAAGTATTTCTATAAAATCACAGAAACTTTTCTTGAGCAAAAACTAATCAAAATGTAAATCTGCTGCTTCTTGATATAGCTTCCATATTGGTCTATTCTCTTCCTTCCCAAAGTGTACCCTCTTCAATTTATACCACATGGAAATGGCAGTTTTCGTATCTTTTAGGGATTCATATCTTTGAAATGTACTTTGAGTTTGGGAAGCAAAAGGTCACCTGAAGGAACAAGATCTAGGACTACAGGGTGGATGAGGTAAGGTTTTCCAATGAAATTCCCACAGGAAATCCCTTCTCACCCTCAAATAATATGTAGGTGCATTGTCATGCTTGGAGAAAAAAAAACCCTCAGCGCAGCTTTCCTGGGATTTTTCTCATCGACGCTACTTTCCATTTTCTTAAAACTTGTTCATAATATGCCTCATGATCACCTTGTGCCCTCTGAGAAAATTTATTAAGATTACTCTTTACCAAAAACCCACTGCCATAGAGTGAATTCCAACGTACAGTGACCTCAACCACATAGGATTTTCAGGGTTTAAATCTTGACAGGAGTAGACGGCCTCATCATTTTCCTTTCAGGTGGCTGATAGGCTTGAACTACTGACCTTGAGGCTAGCAGTCCAGGACTTTCCTGAACAGTGTCACCAGGGCTCCTTGGAAGTCCAAAAGGAAAAAAAAAAAAAGAGTTGTCCAAACTTTCTGGGCTGAACTCCTTGTCTCGTAGATCCCATTGAAAGGCACTGCTATTGGGCCCTTTTCCTTAAGACTACCTAATGAGATTACAGGTATTTTTAAGAGAACTTGCCTATAGTCATCCACTGACATGCATGGTTACCCTTGTTTAGTTCAGAAAAAATCAACTACAGCCCTAGTAGCAATACAAAACTTACTCTCACCTTTTTATGATACAAGTATTATAGGTATAAACAACTGTAAGAGTACAGGAAATAGTAAAATGTAGCCAAATGATTAGAATGAGGTTATATTGTAGTCACTATTGTTGATTTTAGTATAATTTACTTAATTGTGCATTTGTATAATTTAAAGTTTAATGACAGCTGCATTTAACAACTGGCTTGCACGACTTTCGAAAAAAATTAATAATGAACTTTCCTGAGCTAATGTGAGTCAGTTCTACTGCACACTGACCAACATGCATATAAATGGAGAGAAAACAGAATTAAAATCAGCATTTGAAAAGATTACACACAGGGATTTAGAAAAGTTCTAAAATAATATGAAGCCACCATCTTTAAAATGAACCAAAATATAAATAAAAATAAAATCAAACTTGGGCATACAGGAAACAAAAGCAAAGGAAAAAAATGTAAAGGAACCAACAATGTAGAAACACATTAAAAGTAGCATGAAAAGTGTCCCAAGTGAAATCGTGGGAAAGAGAGGATATTGGAAAGATGCCGTCAGGACACCAGATCAACTGCTCCCATAGAAATCGATATCAGCAAATAACCGACTCAATTCTGAAAGAGCAATTACACAGTGTACGTGAGAGAACAACGGAACTGGTTACCGCCAAAAATGCTTACGGATGCAAAACTGTTATTGTAGACAATGACATAACTATGATTGTTAGCAATTCCCTCATGGTAATTACTGATAGCAATAAAGACTTAAAAGGTCAATGAAAGACAATAACAAAAAAGGCAAGTTGAAATGGAGTTAAAGTGTCCTTCGATTTCATCATTACTTTGGTACTTAAATGAGTGCGAACTTAAATGCTACGCAGACCAGAATGCATGTTGTAAACACTGGAATAGCCATATAAAATTAAAAGAATGCAAAGTGACAGCACTAATAGAGGAAATGCAGTTATGAAGAAAAACGAAAGATTATTCCAAAATAAGGCCACAGATAGACACAATGCCCAGGAAATGAAGGAGCAAATATTAAACACAGAGCAAGATGGCAGACAGATAAAAGCAAACAGTGCTGCGGAAATAGTGGGTATCGCTCAATGTTTACTCTATCCAACCAATAAATGTAATTGACTGGAATCTGTAAATGCAATAAAACTCCTCTTAAACTTTCAACTTGGAATAAATTTAGTGACATATCTTTCCGTCAATTGGGACATAAAGGGGCTTGATGGCACATGGGGTGAAGAGCGGGCCGCTAACCACAAGGTCGGTGGTTTGACCCCACCAAGGCTCTGCACAGGAAAGACAGGCCGTCTGCTTCCGGCCAGGGGTAGGACTCTGGCAATCCTAGGGAGTCGTTCTACGAAATCCTGTAGGGATGCTGCGCAAAACCAATGCTATGGCAGTATGTTTTCTGGCTTTTAGTTACAGGTGTAAATAATTTCTTCATCTGCTGGCGTTCCTTCTGTTTTCGCATCGAACCTTTGGCCGTGGTCTGAGTGAAAGTGTACCGAGCAGTTTCGCTCTCCTTTCAACAACGACAGACATTTTGTGTCTTGGCATTCTTGCAGCCCCTTCAAAACACACACACACACACACACCCTCCGTGCTTCCCACGTGGTCCCTGGGGTTCCTCGGCCTACCGCGCTTGCCTTCGGAACTCTGGTCTTGGGCAAATGCTGGTTTCTTGGTGCTGTGTGATTTATTATTCTGAGCATTTCTTCCCTCACACATGCTTCTTGTTCATGGTCTAGATTATGGCAAAGCGGGTTCCTAACTGCACTTCGTCTGCTCTACGACTCACATTTTAGGACATACAACGTTAGAAATAGCCTCTGTCAAAACTATGGAGCAAGAGGGGGGAAGGGCCACTGCGCAGCACCCAGAGTCCAACAGTCCCCTGCCTGCCCTTTGTTGTGGGCCCCGAACCCCAACAGACTGGGACGCTGAGGGTGGGGGGATCCAGACCCATCCACTGGCTCCCTCCCTGCTCCTTGGCCACCTGGGTCTCTGCACTCACCTTTCCTTCCTCCTGGTTAGCTCACGTCCCACCCTCTTGGCTTCATTCCATCCTGGTCCGCATTGCTCGCTGAGAAAGTCTCTGAAGTGGCCTTCCATGAGCCTCACCCAGCACCGCAGCTGGGAAAGACGCAGAACTCCCACGCGTTGCCCGCTTCTTTGCAGGGCACTTGTGTTCCCTCTCTCTCCTTGAGGTAGTTAGTTTATGGTGCCCGCCTGGCCGATAAACACACGTGGGATTCCTTGAAGGGCCGAGAGATAAATGGCTCGGGCAGCCTCGCCTTTCTTGTCTCTCACTCTTTGATCATCGGGCCAGTGTGCGACTGCCTTGCTTGTTCTGTGCCTCAATTTACAGACTACACTACCTGTGGGACACCTAACCTGTGGACTGTGTCGCTGTAAGTTGAGGTCCCTTAAGACCTGCCTTGCCACACAATTGGAATTTACATCTTTTGAATTGGGAACTGACTGTTGGTGACCTGCCTTGCTGTTGGCTGCCGGTGCTGGGAGAATCTGAATCGCTCACAGAGGACGACCTGGTGGCTCTCAAGACTGGAAGGACTGCCAGTGTCTCACAACTCTCTAACACATTTGAATTGTACTGAGCCATTTGTACTGCTTTATAATTTAACTGTTTATTTCTTGTGTTATTTATCTATCTGTATTTTATAATTTAACTGTTTTTTTTCTTGTGTTCTATATCTATCTGTATAAATATATATATAATTATTAGCAATCTGGTTTTGTCTCTCTAGAGAACCCTGTCTAACACACTCCTATTCACTGCTTTAATTCAGTTTCTTCTTCCAATCAGTGTTTGATATGATTCTTTATCCTTTCAGGCGATGTTCAAGGTCTCAGCAGCAACATCTGTATCTGTTTCACTTGGTCTCCAGGGTTTTGTTCTTTGCGGTAAGGAAAGGGATGCAGTGTTTAACTGGTTTGCCAGCATAGCTCTACCCTAGACTTACCTCTTTAAATGGCTCTGCCTAACTTTTTCCTCCCTATTTTTTCCCAATGCACTAATCTCTTATCAAATACGATGTCTACATTATATTTTTGAACAAATAATACGCCTATATGTATAACTTGCAGAATGCACATAGGAATCTAACATGTGAGGGTGCTTTATAGTTTCTTTTTAATAAACAGTTTTCTTGTGATATAATCCAACTATCATACAATCCAATAGTTCAATCATATCAAGAAGTGTTATGCAACCATTATTAACGATCAATTTTAGAACATTTTTCTTGTACTCTTTGGAATTCCCATTTCCCCCCAACCTCTACTACCATACCCCCAGGGAACCACACATCCAGTTTCTGTTTTCATAGATTCACCTGATTTCATATACTAAAAAAATATTTTAAAAGTATAAAAAAGGGTAAAATTATCTAACGACAGAAAATTATACAAACTGGAACTTTAAAATGGGTTAAGAGGGAGACCAAATGATAAAATGAAGTGTTAGATTTTAACCTAGTTCTATCTGTCCTAATCCACTTTCCAATGTAATCTGTCTTGTAGCAAGGCTGTTCACATCCCTGGTCTTTGTTCAGAGGTGATTCATCAGACACTTCCTCCACATGTATTTCCCCTTTATTTGTTTTTAACTGCTAGAGCTTTTAGATATATCAAAAAGGGGATCAAGTCAGATGTTACATTTCAACCATGCAAATCAAATTACATTTTAACCTACTATAGTGATCTCTATAATACTCTCTGTCTGATAATCAAACTACTCACATCCCTCTACTATGGTTAGAGAAAAATTACCAGAAATGTAATCAATGTTTGGATCCTTCAAACAGATTTTGGGCTTCCACTGTCACCCACAGCCCTCTGCAAACCAGAAGTTCACAATTTAAGCTCCAATGCCATTCCCTCTTTCTAATTTAGATTGTATTATTCACAACCCTTAGGGTACACACTGGTGTGCTTCTTCCATCTGGACTCAGTTGTTGCCTCACTTAGATGGCTGGTTGTTTGAAGACAAGCCTTTAAGACCCTGGACACTATTCTTTCTGATAGCCAGGCACCATCTAATTTCTTCACCACATTTTGCTCTAGCACCCATATCTTCAGTGATCTCTTCATGAGGGTGCTTATCAAGTAGGTCCATGTCATAGAATTAATTGTTCTTAGATTGGGGATAGAATTAAGTGCAGTCCCAAAATCCATTCCTATATCTATGGTTTATATAGGTCTCTAGTTCATATTAGAGACATCAATATTGTTTTATGTTAGAGAACATCATCAGTCATCTCCCTGGAGTCATTCTGTTGATAGTGTCATTAATTTAGCCAATGGTAAAGAATTTAAAAGTCGGTTGAGAAAAGTTGATTATACAAGCGTAGGCTAGTTATAAACACTGGGTTTGGTTGGGGTTATGGCTATGAGTGGACTCAATGGAAACGAGTTTGGTTTGGGGTTTGGTATGAGACAGAGAGAAGTAAAAAGACAAGGCTGGGTGAAGTTAAGGGAAGTGCACAAAGGAAGACAATGAATTGAAATAAGACATCGCAGGTATCAAAGCTTTGGGTATTCATGGTTAACAGAAAGATTCAATGGAAGGAACACACGAAGAAGAAGGGTTGTAGGAGTCAGCTGGAAGACCAAGAACTAAAGCTTCTCCTTAAATATTTTATAGGAAATATTTAACCTAGTAATATTTAATCTGGTAGCACAGTGATTAAAGTTAACCAAAAGATATGAGGTTCAAAGCCGCACCAAAGAAGAAAGACGTGGCAAGATTACAGCCTGGGCAACCCAATGGTTCTGCCCCTCCCGGCAGGGTTACTATGAGTCAGGATACAGCAGACAGCAACAAGCATGCTTTATTTGGATTGATGAAACTTAAAAAAAAACAAAAAAGCAGCCAAATCCACTGCCATCAAGCCAAATCTGACTCACAGTGACCGTATACGGAACAGAAGTGCCCTGTGGGTTTCTGGGACTGTAAATCGTTGTGGGAACAGAAAGCCTCATCGATCGCCACTGCAGCAGCTGGTGGTATCAAACTGCTGACTTGTGGTAAAGAGTCCAACACAAAACCCACTCTTTCACCAGGGTTTCTTTGATGAGATTTAGATCTCAATTAGGTACATGACACACCCTGAGGAAGTGACGAAGCTCAACAGGTAAGATCATTTCCTATAGAAGACAACGACGACAACTGTGACAGAAAATGACACTTTAGCGAAAGACAGAAAGCACGACCCTTTCTTCATAACAGCGTAATAGCTGCCACAATGAACCCACGCCAAGTGGGAAGTGTGAAAAATTTCTGATAGATTTAATCTGGTTTGTATGTAAAAATGCTAAAGCTTTGATCATCATATTTTTTAAATATAATACTACTAATAAATTGATTTCATTCAAATAGTCAACATATGTATCAAGATTAACATAAACAGATGGTAGTAAATATGTCAATTTTATATTGTCACAGAAGAAAGTCATTTGGACTTTGATCATAACAAGTAGAAAACTGTAGTACTTAGCAATTTAAAAAAATGTAGCCATACCCCAAACGAATGTTTTAATATCAAGTGAATGCAAACTGAAAATAAAAAAGTTTGCTAATTTACTCACTGGTTACATATTTAAATTTGACATGAAAAAAATTGCTATTCCTCAAGAAATCCACTGTATCATAGAATTACAAAGAGAAGTTATGTATGTCTGCTTGCAATTGGATGAGAGAGCGTCATTTAACTTTGAATGTGTGTGGGGGGGGGCGGGGAGCGGTAAATATTTCTGTAACAAGACTCTGCCATTTCAATCCTCTTCACATATACAATTCAGTAACATTCATTATGCTTATCATTTACTTTTGATACTCTCTTTTTATTCCTGTATTTCTCAATTACTCCCACAGCTGCATAAAGTATAGACAAAGGGTGGACAACAGAGCCTGAAACTGAAAGAACAAGGCCCTGACATTAGCAGCGGTCCACACCGGGAGGACACTGAGTCTCTGTCCCGGGTTTATGTTTGGTAAGGATTTGGCTTTTCCAAGATGAGGGGGACCTCCAGTCTTCCCAAGCCTGTTACTCGACGTCCTGGACTTTACCAGTTAACAACCTCATTATGGTTGTTTTTCCTTTTGACAGTCTAAAATATGTTCAAGATATATAATGCACATAATATTTAAGGGAACCCTTTATATAAAATCTAGCAAGTTTCATTTGACAACTAAAATTGCACTATAAAATTAAAGGTTGGGTTATTTTTTTAAATCATTTTATTGAGGGCTCATACAACTTTTATCACAATCCACACATACACCCATTGTGTCAAGCACATTTGTACATTTGTTGCCCTCATCATTCTCAAAACATTTGCTTTCTACTTGAGCCCTTGGTATCATCAGCTCCTCATTTTCTCAGAGGTTGGGTTTTTAAATAAGCAGAGTTAAGCCCTTAATCTCGTTCTTACCAGAGTTGTCCTATTGCACATAAGTCAGCTCCTCAAGCTTGAGTTTTCAAACATATGAAGTGGACATATTAAAGAAACCCCTTTTTGTCTATCTTAGGAACATCTCTGAGGCCCAAATAAAATGTCTATAAATGTTCATTATAAATCATGATATTTAACAAAATAGGAATAACCATTATCGCTTTTAACATCAGGTAATGCACTTATGTGATGATTAATACATATAATAAAACAAGTTATATCAATAAAATGTTACAATAAAGCTTAATTATTTTCTTTCAAGTTGGGATTCTCTTGCTTCATGAAAGCAGTGTGTTCTAGCGGTCCTACAAAGCAGCCTTCAACATGGTGACACATACATACGGGAAATGATCAAGTCTCCTTAGACAGTTGGACACTGACATCTTTTCCTCCCAGTTATGAGTACATGTTGCCTGGTGTGACTGATGGTGCCCGTGCTTAAAAGAAGTAATAATTGTAGGCTCTAAAGACCATCATAGGAAATCAAGTCCAGCCCCAGAACACAAGCAGCACAATGTAACGTAAGAAACACAAAACACTTTTACTCTTTTACTGGTACAAGAAGATCATTATTGAAGCATCAAGCCAATCTAAAGAAAATGAAACACCGGCAATGGAATTAACTAGGGTCGTTAATTAGTGTGAATTGATGCCTTGCAATGAGTACGTTTGAGTATCCTTAGATGACATCTCTTATTTGTTAAAATTTTAATACAGCAGCCATTAAACTAAGGTTGTCATCAATAACACAAATACTGGGGCTTTCACCACACACGTTGAATTAGTTAAAAAACTGTATATAACACCAAGGACACATCTTTTTCTTCTCTCCACGTGTATCCAAACTATAAAACCCTTGACATCGAAACCTTGAATTCTGTCACCTTCATCTAGAAGTTCATCAAAGTTCGTGACATCTCAGAATTAGACATATAATCACTTATAAGGGGAAACTAATCTTTGAGGATCATAAGATAGATTACCTTTTATTCTAATAGATTCTCATGCCTTCCAGGTTAGGAAACATGAAATTCATGCATATAGATCATTACTGTTATGAAAACTGCCTTTGAAATTTCAAATGCTAAGCATATGTACTAATAATACTGGATATAATACTATACTTAGCTAGTGAGTTGTGAAATACAATTTAATAGTATTACCAATATTATTGGACATCAATCATTATACAAAATTCTAGGTCTTTTAATACATGAGTGATTTCCTCAGAAATGAAAAACTTGATTCAATTATTGCAAATTTTTCTAGAATACCCTATATTGTCTACCCAAGGGTGAGTAGCACGTTTAGTGCCTTTCACAAAAAAATTGCAAAATCCTGATTATTGTCTCGTGCTTTATTTTAGCATGTAAATCGTTTCCAGATGTAAGATTGATTATTTGCTTGGCTTAGAGGAACCTGATGCCCCGGTGCTGAAGCACTCAGCAGCCAACTGACCGATCAGAGGGTCAGCCCCTGCAGCTGCCCCAGGCATGGAGGACGAGGTGGCATCTCCATGTCTAGACCAACACGCCTGAGGAGCGCTGTGGGGCTGTTCTTTCTCCAGTGGGGTCACTGCGAGTGGTAATCAACTCCATGACCGTATATTTGCTATGTTGTGTTTCTTTATGCCCAAACAGCAACAACAGCACAATACTAAGTCATCTCATTGGTAAAATAGTCCATGTAGAAATGTATCTGGTTTTATTACACCAACTCAATAAAGACAGAAAAATGATCTACCAACCAAGCCAAACTCACTGCCATCGAGTCCGTGCAGGCTTCTCCGGGCCCCCAGGGACAGGGTGAAAAGACCCCTAGTAGTTTCTGAGACTAAAGCGTGAGAGTGGAGCCTCTATCTGTCTCCCTTGTTTCCAGCTGCAGACTCTGCAGTTGGCAGCTCAACGGGGAAACCATGATGCCACCACTCTGGGGCTCTCCACAATTTACACAAGTTACAACTCCTTCAAATAAGGCACTCTTTAGAAGACAAAAGTGTGATTACTGGCAAACAAGCACAGAAATCTAGGTGTATGGAGTTTTCAGAAGTGTTAGAAAGGAGATCAAGTGCCGGAAGAGAATGCGCGTGTGCACACAAACATATCATTTAGTTCCTTTTTCCAACTCATTCGTCATCTTAGAATTTCATTTGAAGGTGTAAGTTCAACATTTAGTTCAAGTACTTAATAGCCAGGGACAGCCTACTAACCCCATAATCACTTTCTTCTATTATTCCTTTCAATGAAATGCATTTTCCAAGCCTGACCACTAAAATTATATTACAAAATATTCTAAAATCCAGAAGTTAAAAATAAAGGAAAAGTATACATTTTAAAATTGAATACCCAACCATTTCATTAAAAGCAGCACATCTTTAAAAATACTAAAATTCATAGGCTTTTATACTTTGTGCTACTAACAGATTTATTCATGCATTAGCGCTTCTTTCCAAATTATTATGTAAAATTGCTTTCTTAAATATTATAAAATATTCTGAAGTTATAAAAATTGGCACAATAACAATTTCAAAACTTCAAATACTTTGATAGTTTCATCATCTGACTATAAGAAAAAGAGACTAAATACTTCTGGTAGATGTATTTATATTTATATCCGATAGATATGTTTAAATGTTTTATTTAATTGAGGACTTTGGATGGATATTTAATGAAGTCATCATGCACTAGGTCCTAAAACTTACTCACCCATTGTCACCAATTGGATGCTGATTCACAGGGAGCCTATGGGACAGCATAGGACCGTCCCACAAGTTTTCCAAGGCTGTGGGGTAGTGGTTACACAGTGCTTTGAAATCTGTGTGGTTGGTAGTTCAAAAGCTACTCCTGTAAACAGTTGTTACAGTCTTGGAAACCCACAGAGGGTGAATGCGAGTCAGCAGTGGCCCAGTGGCAATGAGTTAGTTTGCTTGGTAACTTCACAGAAGCAGACTGCTTCAGAGTTCCTGGCAGAGCAGCAGCTATGAACCCCTGGCTGTGGTTAACAGTAAAACCACCAGGCACCACCAGGATTCTAGAGTAGGGCTTATCTTCTGAAACACTTGGCTTTTTCATCAAGCTGCAATCTACAGTGCAAGCCTAGAGCCATTTTGAGTTTCGACATAAGTTCAGACATCATTTGCATCTGACCATTAGACCAGCAATGCTTAGACAAGTGCTAGTGGAGCCCAGAAAGGGCAGTTCTCCCCTCGGCTTGCCCAGAAAACTGGGAAACTACCCCGGACATATCCTTAGTGATTTCCTGTAAAGAGTTACATATCCTCTAGAGGGAGTTGAAAGTTGGGGTCCTGGTGACTGACTCCATGGACATGAAACATACCCTAACCACCACTTCGAACTTCAAAATGAATCCTTAGCATTTCCAACCTGCAATTATGTGTGTATTCCAACTGTGATCCTTCACCCACTGCTGAAGTTCCACCTGCAACAGTGATGAGCTGCATCTGCCCCCCTCAGAATCTTGTGATGATTTATAGTTTGAGCTATCATCTCACTCTCTGGAGTCCTGGAGGTGCAGCTTGGCTATGATCCACAAGGTCAGCAGTTTGAAACCACCAGGTGAAAGACAGGTCTTTGTATTCCCAGAGAGAGACAGGTCTGAACTATGGAGTGATACGATATATGTATTAAATCTTCAATTAATAAACAATATTTTTAAAGAGTTACACTCTCCGAAATTCACAGGGGCAGTTCTACTGTGTCCTAGCAGGTCTCTTTGAGTCAGCATCAACTCAGAGGCAGAGAGTGTGCTTTTATCTATCTATTTATCAATAGCTCCAGTGGAGTGTTTATACATTGGGTGGCTATCTACAAGGTCAGTAGTTTGAATCAGCCACTCCCTGGAAGAAAGGGCTTTCTACTCCCACAAATGGTTACAGTCGCAGGAACTCAGAGGAGCATTTCTACCCTGTCCTCTATGGTACTGTGAATCGGCATTGACTCAAGAGCCGTCAGTTTGAGTTTTGTTTATATATGGATATACGAGGGGGTACCCTCTCAAAAATGGAATTTTTTTCAAAGCTATGTATTTAAAGTTTTATAAAAAACAACCTTATCACCTTCAAAGTACTCTGCACTACACTAAATACATTTGTCAAATCTGCAATTCCATTCTTGGGAACATTTTTCAAACTCACCTGTTTGCGTGGTTGAGGGCACCACTGTCATTTTTTTCTTCACCTTTTCTGCATCATCAAATCACTGTCCTTTCATGGACCTCTTCATTCACAGAATCAAAACGAAGTCACACGGAGTGAGGTCAGGTGAGTCAGGTGCATGGAGCAAGAGAGGCATGCTGTCTTTTGCCAAAAACTGGCACACTGAGTTGGCTGGGTGAGCAGGTACATTGTCATGGTGGCAAAACCAGTCCCCCATCTGCCACAAATCAGACTTTTCTTGTTACACACTGTTAAGCAATCTTTTTGGGATCTCAAAATAGAAAGCTTGATTAAGAGTCTGACCTAGTGGAATGAACTCCAAATGCACTATCCCCCTCACATCAAAAATACAAATGAGCATCATCTTGATATTGGATTTCACTTGAC
>NW_022111300.1:20678554-20685168 GCF_000313985.2 Echinops telfairi
GTTGGCTCTGTGGACTGGCAGAGCTGTGGGTCAGAATCCAGCAATGGCACCGAGTCTCCGATCACACCGAGGAGTCCCAGGGTGATGAGCCAGCTGAGTCCATTCAGCCTCAGTACTGTGCATCCTGATGCTTCCTTCCCTTATCCAGAAGGATCGGGCTTTTTTCCCTTTGTCCTGTTTAAGACAATAACAGGCTTCTATAGAATATGCTTGACTCTGGGGTTTTGCCCCCGCCCTCACCCCCTCATATATTCCAGAGCTGAAAGTCACTGCCCTTGAGTCCATGCCAGCTCAGAGCCATCCTACATAGAGTTCCCATCCCTGGAAATCATCCTGGGTCTTCCAAAGCGCAGCCGGTGAGTCTGAACCACCCACCAGGGTTCCTAGCATATATATTAGAAAGTCAAATTTTTAATTTTGCAATTAAATGACATATAGTGATAACAATGTTAGAAGTTCATATATCTAGATAGATTTTTAAAACCCTGAAGGAGTTTGACTTGGGGATTGTTAAATTCTAAAACATATATATATGCCATTGCTTTTTGCTTTTTTCCGGAGTCATGACAGTAATAGGGTTTCTCTCCAGTAAATGTTCTCACAGACCGTGGAAGTGGGGACACCCAGATGAAGTGACGCCTCTTCATCACTTTCCTGGAGTTTCTCTCACGCACGCTCCTCACATTTCGCCCCCCTGCGCTATGCTGGTCCTTGAGGTCCTGGAGTTCATGGATTCCTTGTCACGTGGCCCATTACGTTTCATTCCTCATCTGTTCCCTGGAGAATTTCTCTCTACCATGAAGATCGGGGGAACTACGGGCGCCATCTCTGTCGCGCTTCCTCTGAGCACTCTTCCTGAGCACATCCTCAACCACCCCCGGGTCCATTGCCTTCACTGCCCTCCCCAAGTGCAAGAACCCACTTAGAGGACGTCTTCGTAAGAAGGTGGAACTGGAAGTCAGGTCACTGAGCCGTTCAGAGGCAGATGAATCATACAGACATGAGAAATAGAGTAGTCGAAAACCTCCTTCGTGAGTGCATAGAGATCTTCCAAGGTCTCTAACTGGGCCATGCCTGGAAGCATTTTCAGGCTACAGCGTCTGGAAGCAAAGTGAATGTCTTTTCTCAATCCAGGGAGCCATTAAGTAAGAGATCCAGGAGCAGAAGTTGAGCCACTGGGCAGAAGGAAGGTAGATGAATAGTTTGGTTCACACAGCCAGTTAGAGTAGTTGACATTCTTAGTTGTGATAGCCAGATGTGCAAGATGGCCACACTAGGTATCCAGCTGCCTAGACTGGATTAGTTCTGTCCATGCCACATGTAGGCCCTTGTCAATGCACTGAGAGACATCGGACAGTTGACAGCCATGCAGACACCAGCTGTAGTCTAGCTGCATTTCTCTAGCGGGAGGCCAGGGCACAGCACAGCTCTGGGAAGTCATGGGAGAGGGTGGAGGTTCAGGAGAGAGGTCTGGGCCCACAGATGGCCATTTCAGCCCCCTTAAACCCTGAGACAGGATGACTGGACTAGAAGGACACTGGGAGACAGCTAACCAATTTCTTATGATGAACAGATTTCAATTATACAGTATAACCAAACTCTAATTATACTATTCTAAGCCAAAATAATAACTTGGAATTTACTTTGGACTTTTACTTAGGAAGACTCATAGGACGGTATAAACCTTAAAAAGCATAATTTAAAGAATTAATCTAACATCTAAAGAATTAATCTAAAATCAAGAAGCTAATTTAGAATATATATTTTAAATGAACTACAAAATTATATGGATAAAACACTAATCTCCAAGTTGTCAGTATCTCCTTTAATCTGAGGATTATCCAAATAGCTCTACAGAGATTTGACCACTTTATTATTGAAAATATGACCTTTTTATTTTCATTCTTAAATTATGAGAAAAAAATCCCAATTTCCTATGGTTTTTATGTCACCACAGCGGACTAAAACCTGGTACATAATTATAGGTATCAACTTAATTTTAAATACCCTTCAATTTCCAGTAAAGAAAAGTAAAACATCTGAGAACTCTAAAAGCCTATTTATCCAAGTTTTCTTGGAATTCGAATGTTCCCACCTTACTGACATGCTAGACCCCAAACATTCCCAAGTGGTTAGGAGAGAGCCAGCATCTCAAAGCAACACTAAAGTGCCCAGAAAGTGTCCCTTATGCAAAACAATCGAATGTTTTATATTTTAAAAGTGTCCTGAATTTACAGAGCATTTGTGCAAGATAAATACAGCTGTATGTTCCTTTTCCCTAAGATAACATTTTATTTTTGTTCAAGAAAATTATTTTTTTATCTGTGGCAATAATCCCAAACCTATAAACTTAACTAATCTGATCAAAGAAACGGGAAGAACAGGAAGCACTGTCACACGAACAAATGACTTCATCTCTAGACTGTGAGACGTGGACAGCACTAACTTGGCGCTGAGCATTTATGGCCAAGTGACAGACGAACAGCCACGAGTGTATTCACAAAGCCCTCTACACTCGCTATGTCCCAGGTAGTATTCTATGGCCCAACAGAGGAAATTTCCTGTCCTCCCCAGAGTTTATATTCTACTAGGGGGCAAAAGAATATAAGCAAAATACTTAAGTAAATGGCAAAAAGAGAAAAAAGAAATGGTGCTACAGAGAAAAATGAAGTGTAGATGTGAATGTCATTTAAATAAGGTGATCACGGAAGACTTCCCTGTGGAGATGACGTTTGAGTAAACTCCTACAGGAGGCCACCGGGCGAGAGACGGAGAGAAGAGAATCTAGAGCAGTCACAGCCATCTTAAAGACCACTGAAAGGTTTGTTTTGCTGTTGCTGTTTTAATTGGGGGCTCTTACAGCTTTTATCACAATCCACCCATCCATCCATAGTGACAAGCACATCTGTACATATGTTGCCATCATCTTTTTCAAAACGTTTTCTTTCGACTTGAGCCCTTGTTACCAGCTCCTCATTTTTTCCCTCCCTCCCCAGCCACGCCCTCCGTCATGAACCCTTGATAATTTATCTTTTTTTTTTAAGTCTTACACCAACCGCTGTTTCACTTCCTGACTTTTCTGCTGTCCGCCCCCTGGGAGGGGGCCATACCTCTATCATTGTGATTAGTTCCCCCTTACCTACCCCCATTCCCTTCCCCTCCTAGTATATACATTGGTACAGATAAGAGCTCACAACACAGGGAATCCAGGACAGATAAACCCATCAGGACCGATAATGGAAGTAGTGATAAGAAGAACCCTGAAGTTATTGTGAACTTCACATGTTGGAGGAGGAGCTGGGAGGACACTGTCGTCCTCTGCTATTTAAAGGACTGTGAACTTTACCCTGGGGGTGGATAAGCCATAGACCAGCTTTGAGCAGAGATATGATCAAACTCTAGTTTCAAAAGGATCACTTTTTAAAGATAGGACTGAGAAAAATGTGGAAGCAGGGAGACCTGTTTGACAGCAATTTCACCAAACCAGGGGAAATCATGTTGGTCATTTGGACACAGGTAGTAGATTTAGATGCTGAAATAAGTGCTTTGAATCTAGATATATTCTGAAGAGAGAGAGTAAAACTAGCAGAAGTGACTGCTGCGCAGAATCTAAAGGTTAGAAAAAAAGGTGAGTCACACATAACCCCGTATTTGGACTGAGCAAAGATGAGGACAAAATTTGAAAATTGAAGGTGTATTTTGCATAGAGATTTTAGTGTTCATTTTAGATGCGACTTTTCACCATTTGTGGAAGTATGCCCAGTGGTGTGGAATTGTGGATAAAACAGTATTTCCCTCCATTGCCTTGAACGTGGTGCTCCTTCTGTGCCTTTCCCTGCCTGTATCATTGTTTCCAACCTCCCTCTTATGTATTTCTTCTCATCAAGTACAGTTTAATCATTGTTTTCTTCTACTTTTTGGTAGTCTGACCTGCTCTTGTCTTCCTAACATCACAACATAAAAATTATATTAATAATTATAAATTTCTTCATTTTACTATCATTCTAGTATTTTAGACTATAGTTAGTGTAGTAGTATAACTTATTGGCCAACATGGGAGTCTCATCAGAGAGAAATGTGCAACAGTTCTAACCGGGATTGTCCCAGGAACAACCACAAGGTCGGTAGTTTGAACCCAGCAGCCACTCCGTACAAAGAAGATGAGGCTGTCTGTTCTTGTAAAGAGTTAAGATGTCAGAAACTCAAAGAAGCAGTCCTATCATGTTCTATAGGGTTGCCACTGTTTGGAATGGACTTGCTGGAAGTGAGTTTATATGCATCACTTGTGTCTTGATAAAGATGATCAATTATGCATTTAATAATGTTGATTATGATATCTTATTTATTCCAAGGGTCATTTTAATATCTCCATTGTTTAAAATTATCATTTCTGTATTGCTTTTTGCACCATAACTAAAGAATATGGGTATTTTAATCTATTTTATAATAGTGATTCTTAACTAAAGCCAAAAGGATGGAATGGGTGTTATGCTCTATTATGGATGGGAGAATTTTAGAGAGGTGTCAAAGAACACTCTCACAGAGAAGACAAAGTCTAGTACACATCTGAAAGAACTGAGATAATTAACCATGGAGATACTTAGATGAATATTTTAGGAGAAAGGAGGTTAAGTGCAAAGATACATTAAATGTGTTCCTGTTACATTGAAATAATGTCAAAACTGCAACCAATAATCCAAAGAAGGGGAACTTTGGGCCTTATGACTCAGAGGAGAAACCTTTTCATCTTCTCATGGGAGAAGGGAAACCATTGAAGGCATTTGAGCAGAAGTTAATATGATTCTATGCATATTTTAAAACTACCGTTCTAATCATTGTTTTGAGAAATTCCTGTAATGGGGTAATTTTAAGAAATTCCTGTAATGGACCAATCAGATGATAATTGCAAGTAAAAACCAGTGTTCTCAGAGCAGGGGAAAAGCAGAGAGGGCTGTGGACAAAGGGTTGGTTTCTATTTAAATATTTTTGAATGTAGAAATGAATTGGGTAATGGGGTGAAATAGGAAAAGGATCAAAGACACCATTAAATGCTTTGATATGAGCCACTGAAAAATCGGAGGTTCCTTTGCTGTAGATAGGAGGCATGTGGCAGGGCAAGCTGGGTTGGAGATATGGCAATGACAATCAGAAATTCCAGTGGGCATGTTAAGTGTGAGAGTCTTCCTAAACATTCAAATGAGGTAGAACATGAGATAATCTGCTCTGTGGCTTAAGAAAGTATTCTGAGCTAGACAGAAATGTAGAAGGATCACCATGCCCATGATATTTAAAGTCGTGAGAGAGTCAGTGATCCCCAGTGGAATGTATACAGAACAGAAAGGAATTGCAAGGGCTGAGAGGGATCACCAAAATTTCTCAAATTCAGAAAGATGAGGGAGAAGCAGCAAACGAGATCAAGAAAGTATGGGCAAAAAGGTTAGAGCTTCTCGCAGCAAAATGATTGATAACTCAAGGAGATTGACTGCAGATGACTGTGGTGCCGAGCGATGCTGAGAGTTCCGGGATAAAGGCCGGTGGGTTGGCAATCTGGACGCTGTCCCCCATCTTGGTGAAAACAGAATCACGTGGTGGAAGAGAAAAACAAATCACTGAGGGATATGTTTGGTTTAAAAGTTAAAGAAGCTTGACCGAAAAGAGTAGTGCAGGATTAAATGTATATGTAGTTTAAAAATAAGTAAACTATGTGATGGTGAAAGAAGTCCGAATGGTGGTCCCCTTGAAGAAAATGTTGGTAGGGAGCTGGAGGAGACTCAAGTGGGGTTTTCAGGATGTTCTTGATGTGTGGCGTGATACTAGTGTGCTCTCTGTAACAATTCATTGAGCCATGAGCCTATGATTTTTTTTTCATTTTCTGCATTATGCTGTTTTTGATACCAAAGTTTTCTTTTTAAAATAGGGAAGGTTGGGGAAAATACTAGCAGATTGTGATAGACAGGTCTTTCAAAATAGAGGAAGGAGAGAAATGAGGCAGCAAATCAAGAGTGAAATGGGATCAAGGCAAAGATGGAAATATCAGCCTGCTGATTTGCTAATGAAATGATTTAGTGGAGCGGAAGAAAATGACAATGCAGATGAGAGAGAGGAGGCTGTTGGAGCAAGTGCCCTTGAATAGACGGCAGAGACAGTATTGAGTGCGTAAGCAGAGGATGAGATAATCATCCAGTAAGGCAGAGAAAATAATCTATTTGTAAACAAAATATGATAAGGAACAGCATGAAGAGCCTCATTAATATTCAAGTTCAAATTGACAGTGGGACTTGTCAGTGAAGTTTTGTGTTTTCCTCCAGCCACGGTCCACTATACACATGGACATGTGGGAAAGCAGATAGTTGAACTGAATGTGAGTTGGCCAAATGGAAAAGCAATAGAAGTGAGAGGGTGGGTGCTAGGGAATAATTTTAAGGACTGACAGACATGAGAGGTAGATAAGGAGGGGGAAAGATCATGGCAGGAATAACAGTAAAAGACATCAACATCCACTCAAATAATACAATGTACCACAGTGCATATATATATATGTGCACTTGGTGTATGGCAGGTATAATCTTTAGATGGATAGATAGATAGATAGATAGATAGATAGATAGATAGAT
>NW_022111300.1:20685637-20693989 GCF_000313985.2 Echinops telfairi
ATAGATAGATAGAGATAGATGATAGATTAGATAGATAGAGATAGATGATAGATTAGACAGATAAATAGATAGATAGATAGATAGATAGATAGATAGATAGATAGATAGATAGAGCTGCTGGTTGACCTGCTAAGATACTGTCACTTCATCAAAAGCAGCTAACAAAAGGAATGTGGACTTTAGGCCACAAAATTATGATAGCAAATATAGAAGAGTAGAAAGAAAGAAACTCTAGGTCCCTGTTCTTTATCCAATAATGACAACTTTCAGAATTAGGATACCATTAGAAAATAATCATTATTATTATGATTATTTAATTAGTCCTGTCAAGTTTTACAATATCTTCTCTAACTCACTTTCCAAGTCCAGGAAAAAATGAATTAGTAGCATGAAATATGGGGTAAGAATATATTCTCAAAAGCTAAGGAGCTAATAATTTATAAAGAATAATCATGATAATACCTTTTAGTAATAACTGAGGAATAAGAAAAGAAATCAGGAAGATCAGAAGCTCTTTTCTACTCTTCTAAGAACTCTTTGGTTAACCTCTAAACTTAACAAAAGTGAATCTGAAATTTGGCATAAATAATGATCATGAAACTTATCAAAGCTATGCAAACAGTGTTCTGAGCATATTATACTCTGCGTCTTCATGATGTGTGGGTGGTGATTCATCGCATGCTGAAACGTTTGTCTTACACCATCTAGTTTATGGTATGTGGCCTAAAGAGTATTGGGCCTGGATAAATAGATAAAATATGACAATGACTTTATATGTAGGGCCAAGGATTTAATGCGACTTTGAATAAATATAATGCTACAATCCAGGAAGAAAATATTAGTTAAATAGACTATAAATATATTATGAAATATTATGTTAGGTAAAAATGTATAACATACCATATAATATTACTATATATTATATGGAAAATATAAAAGACCTGGTAATTTGCTCCCATAAATATCAAAGCGTAAGGAATAATGCAGGCAGTAGGAGTCGGAGTCCGAATGGATTCAATGGCACACCACATGATTGTACTTTGAGGCCCTGTGATGCAAGATGAGATGAGGCTCTAGTATCTGACCCAATGTCCATGGAAGAAAACCACATCCTACGAGATCAAGATGGGACGAGAGTATTCACAGGAAAGATGGAGGACCTGGGACGTTGGACTAAGGACAGCCCTGGAACCACAGAGGACGGAATAGGGAGCTTCTAGTAGCTCAGAAGGGGTCAGGCCTCTGGTGGAGAGTCCTCATCCGGAAACTATACCAGATTAGGGGTAAGGGAACTCCCTTAATTCAAACCTTGAAGGAGTACTTCACAAAACAAGATATAATCGTATATATCCAGTGAATGTGACCAACATTTTATTTTTGGCCTCTCCTTTGCAGTTGTATTTGGCAAATTTCACTGAAGAAATCGCTGGAAGAATAGTAAATGACTAATTTCTTTGGCTATTCCTCAACTTGCCCACTTGCATCTTCTAGTAAACCACAGTGCATCTTGTGGGACAAGTATATGTTTCATCCATATTAATATCTTCAATGTATCACCTTCAAATTTGCCTTTGGATATTTCCGAGTCTAAATTGTTAAAATGCATTGGATAGCTAGCGTGTTCACCCTGTGTACTTGTTTATCTTCGTATTTTAATCTCCCCATCATACCTGTGAGACAGGTTAATATTCATGCTTTTGTGAGGTGCCTTTTAGTCAGTTCTGAATCCTAGCAACAGCATACATACTCCAAACACAGCAACCTACTTCAGCATAGAAGCACCTCATAGTGTGTTCTCGGGTGTAATCTTCAGAGAATGGAGCCCTGGGGGCGCAGAGCTTACATACTCAGCTGCTGCCCACAAGGTCAGGGGTTTGGAACCATCAGAGGCTCCCAGAGAGGACAATGTGCTTCCATAGGGAACATTGGCTAGACAACCACCTGAGACCGCTCTGCTCTGTCAGGATCCACCTGACAGTAGGGGGTTGGTTTGAGATATTAAAATAAAGTGGCAAAATATGAGTTCAAGACGTACGACAGTAGGACAAAGATGTACATTGAAGTTTCTAGGTAAACACTAGAACAGAGAGCATGCACACTGAACATGAATACAGGAGAAAGAATGAAATATTAAAATACACCCGACTACCCACAACCGAGCACGAGTAGTAGAAGAACAGCTGCAGCAAAGAGAAAACACGAGGAAGATGATCGACAGGCACGAAGACGATTCAGTCCATAGAATCAGACAGAATATGCAATTAAAAGGCGGAGTTTTCAGATAGCCAGAAAGAAAGAGAGAGAGAGAGGACTGAGAGACTGACCCAGCTCTATGCAGTCTTACACCTGACCTTTAAATATAAATGGATAGGTTAGAAAAAATGAGGTATGCAAAATATCTACTGTTGTTATTCTTGTTAAGTGCCATCAAGTGGGCTCCCCCTGAACCCTGAGAAAATTGGTGTTCTTTACAGCTGTGGAAAATTCTTTTCCACCACTTTTATATGGAAAGAAGGACACCTCTGATACATGAAGTACAATTCAAGAAGAACAAAGCAGGAGGTATCGGACTGCCTGATGACAAACTCTACAGCACAGCCACGGAGGGCAAACTGCCTGGTCCTGGTGCAGGGACAGACACACAGGCCATTAAAACGGAACTGAGACTACAAGTCAAGCCAGTTACTTGTGGACAGCTGAGCTTTTAAAAAGGGCCGAAATACATTAAATGGGAAGAGATAATCCCTTTAACAACAGGTGTTGGTGAAATGATGTAAATTTTCATAAAAATGAATAAAGAACCATAGTTTACCCCATAGAAAAAATTATCTCAAGAGGAATCGAAGACTGAAATGTAAAATATAGAATTATATTTTCAATGCAAAATCAGGGACAAATATAAAGAGCCCTAAATCATGGCATTAAAAAACCTGTCAAACATACCTTAAAACACAGGAACAGCAAAGGACAAGCTAAATGACTGGGACGTCATAAAAATTAGGCACTTATATGCAGCACACTATTTCTCCGAAAGAGTGAAAGTAGAATCCATCGGCTGGGAACATGTTTTTGGCAATTTCATGGCAGAATAGCGCCTATGGTCTAAAATTTATAGAAAATGTTGACTTTTCAACAAGACAAAAACAAAGACTAATTAATATTAACGAGCACCTTATATTGACATCTCATTTAATAATAGTACTCCCAAATCATAAAAATAATAACATATGACTCGGACAATCAAAGTTACAATTTTCTGCAAATCAAAATAACCCACTAAGAAAATTAAAAAGCAGCCTACAAAGTGAAAATATTCACAAATACATGCACATTATTGTTATTAAACTTTCAAAGATGTGTACCCAGTTAAAAATCATAAAGTGACAACAAAAGATACTTCTTAAAAGAAGATTTTTAAATGGTCAACCATTAGAAGGAAATGCAAATGAAAATCACAATGTGTTATCACCACCTATCTAAGAGAAATGTTCAACTGTTTAAAAGACCATCAACACTAAACATTGTCAAGGGCAGAAATAGAGAGCACTCTGGACGTTCATAGATTGCAGGTAGTGGTTACACAGAAGAAGAGAACACATCTCAGAGGTGAAGGCCACAAGGCAGAGGGCAGATTTGTCTCCATCTGCCACATCCACCCTTGATTTACCTAGTCTGCCACCACCTCTTCCTTCCCCGCTCGGTTTGCTCTTCAGCTCCAGAGGCCACCCTGAGCTTGTAGACCAAACTCACGACTGTGGAGCTTCATGAGGGACGGGAACAGGTGACCACAAACCAGGAGGAGAAGAACACTAAGGTTATTGGGTTTTGTCCACAGCAATGTCTCTCCTCAGCTAGTAGCCAAATCTTCCTCTTCTCGTCAGCCACTCAGCCGAACAGTGACCTGGCCTCAGACCAGTGACCTGGTCTGACCAGGCCTCTAGACCAAGAAACCTGCCCGCGGCTCTGCTTCAAAGTCTCATAGTGTTGAGGATGTCCCCCTGCTTTGTCTCGTGGTCTTCTTGCATTGGCTTCGGGGCTTTGGTTTGGCCTGGTCGCTATGCCTCTATGCATCTACCACTTCAGAAAGGGATTTCAAACAGACTCCATCGGTAATTAGTCTTCCTTAAGGGTCCAGAGAATTCTCTCTGTTCCTGCCTCTGAGATGGCTCATTCCTATAACAAGGAGGGTGGCAAACAGAACTAACCGATCCCCTCGACTCACTGTCTCACACACCCTGTTTGCTTCATCTTACCCGGGCATTTGGTCCGAGTTACAGAGACACAGACACAAAAGCCATCTTAAGAGATTCCATTTTACCACTGTCTGGAATGTTCTTAAAAAGTTAAACGTGTATGGACTCTGTATTCTATCAGGGGCCCCAATAAGCCATTACCTGACAAAAATGAAAATGTGTCTCTACCAAAGAACCTGAACTAGGATGTTCAAAAAGTTCTGTTCACGTTGGATTCCAGTGGGAAACAATTCAAATATACTTCAAGAAGAAAATGGATAAACGAATTTGGGGATCTTTTTCTAATCAGTGATAAAGAGAATTGTGGTGCTGAAATATACAACGTGGATGAATCTTAAAATAAGAAGACACTGGACCAAAGGGGATCGGGACGCAGAGTGCATGCCCGATGATTATCTTCACAGGAAAGCGCACACATCACAGCTGGTCTGTAATTAGAGAACATAGTTTGTGTTGTCCTGAAAGGGGAGGAGCGGATGGGGAATCTGAAAGAGTCGGAACGTAATGCAGCTACAAAAAAATGAGGACATGGGCACATTGTCATAAAAAACAGACATATTTTTCACCCAGGGAAAGAATGAAATAGACAAAAAGAAGGGTTTTTGTAAGAAAGAAGGCATAATAATCTATGTGCATCATACTAATCATTTAACATTTATAATTAGTGAACCCCAAAATGATGTGACTAATTTAAGAAGGTGAGAGGAAAGGGGTGGGTGCAAGATGTAGGAAATCAAAGTTGTTAGGAGAGCACTTCAGGGAACATTTCTCGTATAAATGTATGTTTGCAATTACACCTCTGAATATGTTCCTAAAAAGAATCCCAGGAAATAGAATTATAATTCAGGGAGATACACAGTTTGTTCTTTGCTGAAATGCACTAGCAAACTGCTGTCTAGCATGAATCAATTTAGGTGTTAACCCATGGAT
Source organism: Echinops telfairi (assembly GCF_000313985.2). Lineage (NCBI taxonomy): Eukaryota > Metazoa > Chordata > Mammalia > Afrosoricida > Tenrecidae > Echinops > Echinops telfairi. Next base: position 20,690,821 of record NW_022111300.1, read on the forward strand.
GACAACAATACCGCTTTACCTTAATTCTAACTAGGCCAGGACAATCCTATTGTCCTTTTAAAATCACCACCAATGTGCTGAGGAACTAAGGGTGGATTTGTTGGTTTCCATTATTTTAATTATGTTTGAATAATTTTCTCACATTACCACTTTGGGGTGTTTTTTTTTTTGCATTTTTGGTTTTATTTTGTGGGAGGGGGTTGACTTTATGTTGTGATATCACAAAACCTTGTTCCCTTTAATATTGGCTAACTGGAAAATAATTAGCAGAACAACATCCAAAGCAATGGAGATTGAATTTGATTTTCAGGAGGAAGAATAGGCAAAATGACTTAAAAAGAAATTCCGTAGTAGGAAAAGACAGTCAAGTTCATCTTAGCCATCACAAGTGCGTAACGGTTTTCATCGCCTTGAGAACCATGCACCTTAAGCCTGTTCTCATACTATCTTTCATACCTCCACTAATAAAATGTCAAGCTTCCAGTTTACTCAGGAGCCATTCTTCCATGCTTTTTCTAATTTTACAAGCACGAATTCACAAATCATGAAACTAATTCAAGCACAATGAATCATTCACATGTCTTTGACAATGGGGCGCTTAAGAGTCCTAGGAAGATTGTGTGATTCCTCTGGGGTATCAGGAATTCAGAGAAGACTAAATAAAACAAACACATAAATATCTTCAGACTTTCCCTTCCTTGGTATTAAACACACCTACTGGGAAATTGCAACAACTGATTTCTTGCCTTTGGAGAAAAACACATTTCTCATCTTTCTAATTTTACTTTATTTTTTAAAAAGTACTTTTAGTTGTCCATATTTTTATCACGTAGTTGGGCATTTTCATTTGGTAGAATGTAAATCCCACCATAATGTATTTACTACTACGATCCTCACAGCATACAGGTGTCTGGCTCACAGTAGGCTGTGAGTAATTGTGAAATTGATGAATTCTGTTTGCGCCCTGGGTATGCATGGGGCTGGGAGCCACAAGGTCCACCGTTCCAAACCACGAGCCACTCCACAAGATCAAGATGAGATGAGTCACAGGCTCAGAAACCCATAAGGGCAGTTCTAGTCTGTCCTAGTGGGTCGTTGAGTTGGAATCAATTTGATAGCGGTGAGTTTGGTTTTTGGTCCTCAGTGTATTTAGCAATAATAAGTCATTTCAACCACATAGTTTAAAAGTTAAGTAAAACAACAAAACTGTTTTTCATTCATGTTCATGTTAATAATCATAGCTGAAAGAAAAAAGGGTGGCAGAATGAATCTCTAGGAGATTTGTTTCCTCATGAGACTTGGCATGAGAAGTATGGGTGATCTTAGGTAAAATTCTAAAACCCCAAAGCACCTTCCCTTTCAATATTCTTCCCAAATTTGAAAAGTCTCCATCAGGTACTACTAACCTCTCTACTTGTGTATATTTTTATGGGATATGTATATAATGTTCCATAAAATAGAAAACAAAACCGTTACTGGTAGAGTCTTCCCAGTGCTTATGTGATAATTTCAACGTAGGTGTTCTTTCTAGGGATAGTGCTATGTCTATTGTGATAAGGGAGAAAATATAAAAGCTCTCAGAGCTCAAAGAAACAGTGGTAAAAATCCACATGCTCTGATAAGTGAATGAGGGGAATACGTTCATAGAGAGCAGCTAATAAGCATGTAACGTTCCTTTGAGCAAACCACAGAATAGAGAACTTACTGCAAAACACTTTCTCCAATGGGATGAACTATATGAAAGCGGTCCCTCTTGCATTGATGCAGACTCCTGCCAGTGCATTCTGATTGGCTGACTAGAACATGGCCTAGATTTTGTCTCCAATCAGCCTGAAGCCTTTGTAGAGTACAGGCTTGACCACTTCACACTCATGCATGCAGCCAAAGAAGCCTTTTCAGCATCCTCCAAACCAATCACCTGGGTAGCAGTCTATTCAGATGAACCCAAAGGTCAGACTCACCGGTCTAATCTAGACTAGTGGACCTCCTGAAACAATAGCCCTTCCAATCTGGAACTGAAATCACCCCTGGGGATCATCTGTCGGCAAAACAGTAGACAGGCCTAGATGGTGAAGCACAAGACCTGGATGAAGGCACATCTCAGGACAAGCAAACACAGGAGACCAAAAGACTGGCATCCTTTGCCCCAAACCAAAGTTCCGCAGGCAAAAAAGAGCAGTACAGAAGGGCCAATGGAGAGGGAGAAGCCAGGGAAGAAGTGAGAAGACTGCTGTCACATTGACTAATTGGAATGGCAATTAATGTCAGAAAAGAAAATTGGTATCAGTTGTGATAAAAAAGGGTCAATATGAATAGCATAAAATATCCAGTGACATGTGACACAAAATAACTCATGCTGCCCAAGTGGACTCCATTGAAGTCATTGCTTTACTTAGTTTCATCCTTTGAAAGAAATATCTTTGTTAACATCAGAAAATACATGATTATAAGCATTAAATGTTTTATTGGTATAAAATAAAACACATATACACCCTTGACAAGTGTTTAAATTTCTGTTGTGATTTTGTCAATGAACAACATCACACTGAAAGAAAATGAGAGCATTCCTTTAAAGAGTTACAGCTTTAAGTGGTATGACGTGATGGATATATTTAAATTATCATGACGTATGAATATTTTAGATCCTGATGTCTGATTTTATACTCATTAAAATTGGTTTATTTAAATTAAGAAACTATATTGTCTTTGCTTTGTATAACTTTTCAAATATTCCACTTCATACCAAATAATATACAGACTCTTTGCAGGTGCATGTGTGGCCTTTGCATTTTTCTTACACTAATTATCACTGCCAATGTACAGGAAAACACAGGTTTGGGTTTCAATTATATTTTCTTAAAGGAATTTTGTTATATGTAAGTGGAAATCAAAATTTACTTAAAACACTGTAAGTTTTAATAGCTTTGCTATATAATGTTAAGTGACATTTAAATACAACCAAATTTCTTTTTGTTTATTCTTTTTTATCCCATCCCTAGCAGTGTTATTGGCATATCATTCACATATCATACAAGTCAATAGTCAGTAACATCAAGAAATTATACAATCCCCAACACCAGGTCCTCATTTTTCCCCTCCCTGGTGTCGGGGGTTTAAGTGGAGAGAAAATGTTTTGAGAATGATGTACAAATGCACTTTACACAATTGA
>NW_022111300.1:20695499-20707924 GCF_000313985.2 Echinops telfairi
TTTGTGTCCAGGGCGCGTGCCATACCTACACTATCTCAGCTATGCCTCTAGTTGTTTGAACACTTCCTGAGTGTGTCCGATGCTCCAGAGTTCAAAGATGGGCTCTTTAATTGTTTTATGTAGATTTTAAAAAGCTACTTTCCTTTATAGAAACAATGTTCAAATGCCAAATCATCACACTGAATAGCATAGTAACATTTAAACTCCCAGGATGCTTGACAAGAGTGTCTTAGGTACACATTTTCTTCAAAATCGTGGTTAACAAATACCATTTGCTGAATAAGAAAGTATGTACTTGGACCAACAGGAGCCCGTGAATGCTGCCCTCTCAGCGATGTTTGATTCCTGTGCAAGTGTGCAAAATCCCTGAAGGCGCATGCTCAAGTCAGTGTGATGGAAATGAAATTTGTAAAAAGAGCAAGACAGATTTCTTTCTTTTCAACTAATATTTTTATTCATGTATGGAGGGGCTTCAAAAAAGTGTGCGGGAACATTCCATTAAATTGTAGTCCCATTGTTTCCATGAACTTTTTGAAGTTCCCTCATACATACATATATGCACGCATATATGCACGCATATATGCATGCCCATCTTCCCACATTTCATTGTATATGTATATTGATCTGGATACTTAGATATCCATATCTATATATCTATTTATTACATATAAGCATATGTGTATGTGTACCCACATACACACATTTATTTCCCAATACCTTAAAAGGGTAAATTCTCTAAAATTCATAGTCACAGTTTAATATTCAAACACAATTTGAAAAGGAAAAAACCCTCCAGGTTACTCTAAGTTCTAAGAGAAATTAAAGTTTAGAATGAAACAAATACACATACAAGTATAAGACAATCTACTTAAATTCACATGCAGTCATTAATAAAAATATCCGTAGTATTCACTTCTGTTGCAAATGTTCTAAAATCAAAGCAATACAGGGAAGGTCAGCATCTTGCCTGCACACGGAAAGCAAATTGGTGATGGGTTCCGCCCTCTTAGGGGTGAACAATTCAAAGACTATAATCAATGTATATGTAGACATGACTGAACTGGTGTGTGTTTTGCTGTTTCTATTCCTAACCAAAAAAAAAATAAAATTTTAAATAAATAAATGAAATGTGTGTAGAAGTGAACCAGGTTAGTAGAAATTTGATAGCAGTGGACCTCTAGTGGTTATTAAAGTAACTGATGAGCTTGCCGTTTTCCATGGCTGTCCTTTCAGCACAACACAAACAGGGTTTCAGTGGGCAGAGTAGACCTCCCACAACGACAGTCAAGTATTAACTTAGATCCCTCTACACCTTTGAAAAAACAAAACATTTGACTTCCTAAGTGGGTTGCCCACACTCCACCAAATAAAAATATGCTATTAGGTTTACCCTAAGCAAACAGAACAAAATTCACACCCCGACTTTCCCCATTATAAAATAATTTCTACAAGCTATGAGAGCAATAGAATGCATATGTGTGTTTGTATTGCTGAACTATTCTGGCCTTTTCTAGAAGCCAACATGTTTCCGTTTAACTTTAGAGGTGCAGATTTTACCTGAAAGTGAGATACTAATTACATGCACTGCTCTTTAATTTAGAAGGAAATATATGTGATTTCAAAGACGGTGGCCATAATGGTGGTCATACCCCAATTAAAATTGGCCAGGTTACAGAAATTTGCATTAATCAGATTCTAATTGAAAGAAAGCTGTCACAAGTAAAGTTAATTCTCTTCATCTAAAATGAAGTCATTCTTACTAATGATGGTTCTTACACTTTGTTAATTATGACAACTGTCATCATGCAATGCTTCAAGAAGCAGCGTGCTTGGGGTGACGCTAGAAGTCCCGGACAATCATGCCAATGGAACCAATTTCTCCCTATATGTAAGGAAGGCACTGCTTTGTCTCATTTCATCAAGCAATTCATGTGACCTGTGACGTGTAGGAGATGATGAAACATTGACTAGGTCATGTTAAGACAGCATGTCTATGTCTATATAGTGACAAGCAAACACCCAAAGCAATAATTCAATAATTACCTCTATGGAAACAAAATATAAGCAACCATGTGTTCTACCTGAAGGATTTATGCTCATGATCACTTAACAAGTAATGCATGTACATGATCAAAATTGGCAATTTTCAACAAAGTCTTAGGGGAAGTGGCCCTGGTCCTATGTTTAAGGTAGTTTAGGAGCTCTGGAAGCACCGTGGGATAAGTGTTGAGTTGCAAGGCAGGGGGGTTAAACCCATTAGCCACTCCGTGGGAGGAAGAGGAGGCTGTTTGCTTCTGCAAAGTTTGGGTCATAATGAGTCAGAATTGACTTGTTAGCAATGCGTTTGGGGCTGAGTTTGCGTTTCTGAAGCTGTGGAAATGCTCATTTCTGGGCATCACCCCATGGTGTGTACTAGTCAAATTTGTTCCGGGAAGCACCAATACATTTCTAAATAGGTTTCTAATCCATCCAGGGATACCGCCGAATGTCCAGCACAAGAGGGCTCTAAGATGGTTGTTGTCAGTTGCCAGGCTGCCTTCCGTGACCCGATGACCCTACCTGTCTAGAGTCCAGCAGCCACGTGGGGGCGTAAAGGCTGGGAAAGGATGGAGATCACCAGGCTTATCTGCCAACCTGGGTTCAAGCCTTTTGTGTCACCTAGGCGTGCTTCCATTGGGTGACAGCCCCGTGGAAGCCCCGTGGATGGCACTTCTTCTCTGCTGCACAGAGACAGGACTGCCATGAATCAGAGGGTTTGGTTCTGATATTTGGATCCCACGTAGGACCGGTATAAATTTACATGGCTACCAACTCTGACGTGCCGAAAGAAGATGGCATTATGATTTTAAATAAATTCCATTTATTTGCCTCACTATGGCTCAGCAAGGGAAACTTGTCAATTAAATTCATTCAAAGTCAATTAAATTCTCCTCTTGAAAGAGTTACAGTGTTGGAAAGTCATAGAGGCAGTCCTACCCTGACCTTGGGGTCTCCTGGAGTTGTCAGCAACTCTATGACAGTGACTTTGATTTTTGTTGAGGACAGGGTATTTCCACAAAGCTTCGTTTCTTCTGAACCACCCGAGGAGTGAGCCACGTATTCGCGCTGTCCTGGCATCCTTCAGGCACTTTTCAATTGTCCTGTCCACCCTCTCATGGCCACCAAGCCTTTCCCAGAGAACCTAAAACAGCTATGTCTCCAAATTACTCTTTCCCACCTATGGTTGTCTATGATCGTCTTTGGGAGAGAACGAGTTGTAAAGTCATTATGCACTCTTATCGTTTCCAGAATTCATTCTCTAAGCTCTATTTGTTCAGACTTCCAGGACGTGGAGCCTGTGTAAAGCCAAGTTCTCAGAATTCTACTCAGTGTCTGGCTCGTATTTTAAAGATATGTGTCTAGGTTATTGCTTTTAAAATGCCTGCTTAAGAACACTAAACCAGGCAACTGATTTTGTATTCTTTCAATACCATGCTTACCCTAAGGGCAGTTCATTAGGAAAGCCCTTGAATCAGCTTGAAAGGAGGTCTGGGGAGAAGTATCAGGATTTGAAAGCATAAGCACATGTAGTTTAACATCAAAATATTCCTCTATTCTCCATTAACAGATTATAAATCACAAGGCTTTGCACATACTATTCCTTCCTCCTGAAGAGCGCTCCTGCCTTTCTCACCTGAGCTACTATTTACTGCCTGTAGATAGGTCAGCCGCTAGGTCAGAGAAGCATTTCCAGCTCCCCCATCATGAGTTTCAATCCATGTCACTGTATTCTCTGCTAGAAGGCAACTTCCCTTTTAAACTGGTTGCATTATTGGCAAATATACATTTAAATTAAGCTTTGGGTTTCTTTAATGCCCCACCCCCCAACTAAACAACACACCAAATATGGGAACATAGGCCTTGGCATTGTTGTACACGTACGTCACTCTGCCCCCAGCACATCAATTAATCCTGGCATGCACATAGGAGCTGAAAAGAACTATTTCTTGGAGGATAAATGATCCTGCTGATTATTGGTTTATAGCATAAACTCTAGAATTTTGAGAAGGCCAATTCTATCCCCTAATTTACAACGGAACGACTGTAGGCTTCACATATTGGAATGGCATGCATCAGTCTGGCAGCCTTTGTCATTGATTTGGTATTTAACATTTGATCCTGTGACCCTTTGGGCGATGCTCTCTTGACTCTAAAATATCCCTGTCTATTTTCATCTTTCATCACATTTTTGATGGGTTTTACAAAGAACTTAAAAATTTTTGAAACTTTTCTTTTATTTTCTGGCTGCTGTTGTTGAAAATAGACCCAGTAGCACATGTACCGATTCAACATCAGACAGGTACCCTGGAGTGACATTGACTATCCTCGAATTGTGCAGCAGCTCTCGCCTTCCTTTTCTGAGTTGTCCCTCTTCCGTTAACGTAAACTTACTGCCCCCGAGTGTCTTTTCTAGCAGTTGGAGCGGCTGCTGTCAATTTGTTCGTCTGTAGACCGATGTCAAAAGAGCACAATGCTTAAAGCAGACACTAGTTTACTCGTTAAACTAGACTACCATCTGGAGAAAACTTCAGGGATATTTCTGGTGGAAAGTTCTAAGAGTATTTCAGAGTAATATCTTTGTGGGTCATTTTACAAAGATCTCAGTAATCATTTACTTAGCAAGGCAAGTCTAATATTTTCAGCAAAAGCAGTATTGGAAGAAGGGAAAGAACCTACAAGAAAAGCCGTCATTTTAAATAAGGATATCATGTGTGCCACAAGCGTATATTTAAATGATCAAATTGTATGACAGTTATTATCTTAATATCACCAGAAGGGGAAAAAATGATTCCTGGAGCCTATCTGGGACGGATCTGTAGAAATTTCATACGCAGAGTATTCGTTTCCTAGGTCTGCCATGCAAAATTCCACATACTGAATGGTTAAAACTAGCAGAAATTTATTCTCTCACAATTTTGAAGGGTGGCAATCCAAAATCAAAGCTCATGGTCCTTCTGAACATTTTTGGGAAGGATTTTTATTTGCTCCCTAGTCAGAAGGTCACTTCTTGATTCATGGCAATATAACTGTAACTTTTTTTTTTAACATTTGATTAGGGGCTCATACAACTGTTATCGCAACCCATACACACATCAATTGTGTAAAGTGCATTTGTACATCATTCTCAAAACATTTTCTCTCCACTTAAACCCCCGACATTAGGTCCTCATTTTTCCCCTCCTTCCCCACTCCCCCCTCCCTCATGAGCCCTTGATAGTTTATAAATTGGTATTTTGTCATATCTTGCCCTGTCCGACGTCTCCCTTCACCCACTTTTCAGTTGTCTGTCCCCCAGGGAGGAGGTCACATATAGTTCCTTGTAATCGGTTCCCTCTTCCCTACCCAGTCAGGGTGCGATGTAACAACGATGAGAAATACAACTTTCCTCTAATTCCTAAATGTTTCCTCCCCCCACTACCATGACTCGAATTCAACCTTGCAAGTCTGGCTAGACCAGAGGATGTACACTGGTACAGATAGGAACTGAAAATACAGGGACTCCAGGGCGGATGAGTCTTGCAGGACCAGTGGTGTGAGTGGTGAAACAAGGAGGGTAAAGGGAGGGTGGGTAGGAACTTTTTTTTCTTTATAACTGTAACTTTTGCCTCCATCTCCCTTCTCTCTGTGTCTGTGGTAGTTATATAATCTGTTCTCAATTTGAGATTTAAGAGAGAAGGGGTGGGGTTTAACCTGTCAATCAGGTCGCAGCTTGATGACCTCATTTGGAGGTGCTAAGGAGATAAATAGCTCACTGGAGGAGGGACACAGGAGGGACACTCGCTGTGAGACATGCTTGCTGACAAGACACCTGGAGCTATGCTAGAGCCCTAGACCTGAAAGCCACGTGGAGATCCCTACCAGCGCTGAGATGCCTCGACCACCACTGGATACACAAGACTTTATACCCACCGGCCGGTGGTTTTCCTGCATTCGGCATTATTGCACGGCTGCATGAGTCTAAAGATGAATTTATGGACTAGTATTGGACATATGGGCTAATATTGGACTTATGGACTTGAGCTGGGACTGGGCTCAGATGTTTTCTTAATGTACAATTACTCTTTGATATAAAACTCTCTCTTATACATATATTTGAGTATCTCTGGATTTGTTTCTTTAGTCCAACTGGACTAACACAGTGTCCAATATCCCACTTCATCCAAGAACAAGGTTCACATTCAATTAGGTTCAATTAGGACCCACCCCATTCCAGCATGCCTTATCTTAACAACTTACATCTAAAAAGACGACTTCCAAATAAGGTTCCAATAAGGGCATGCATGGGAGTGGGGCACATGGGGGCACTATTCCCCCAAGTACGCAAAGAATAACAATGATTCTAGTCTTCTTTATAAGAATGTAGACATAAGTCCTTTACCTACAGAGGTCATTGCTGAAACTGACTTGTTTATGAAGTGATCATCTGACAAGTTCTATAAAACATGTCGCGCCACTTGCAATCATTAGGCAAAGCAAGTGATTGGCTTCAGTCTATATGTCTCAATTCACCACAGGAAGGCCTCCCTCCGAGCCACAACATCTCCCAAGTGTGTACTGCACTCCCTACTCCTACTCCATCCTTTTCACTAAAGGCAAATAAATTCAATCTCTAAAATTAAAAGTCTTCTTTTGAAGTTTGATACTTTATTTCACTTTCAAAATTTGCTCCCATTTGGGTAGGGCTAACTATTCCATTAGTGCCAACGTCATGAGAACCGCAGGCTGGATAATGTCCCCATTGCGCACACTTTAATAGTTTAAAAAATGATTTTTATTAGTTTAAAATGACTTATTGTTATATAAAAGATGCTATTTGAGACATATGGCTAACATTATTAGTATTTCAAACATGATTCTATTCACCTGGATGCTCTCTGTAGGAAAGTGGTCCTCTTCTTCAAAAAGAGAGCACTTCATTGTTACTGCGCACAAAGAAAAGCTGAAATGTTACCCAACGGAGAAAAAGCCTATAAGATAAGATAAGCCATTGTTGACTGCTGCGGAGGTCATGAATGAACAGGGTTGGCTTTTTTTTTCTTTCTTCTTTTGCTCTTGCCCTTCTACCCAAGCTTATTAGTTAGAATAAAGCACCGTAGAATAAAATTAGAAGATTCAAAATAATGAATGCAGTAGAGAAGCCCAATCACAATGTCTTATTGCTTCTTCCACACAATGGAAGAATAAGGGGGAATTAAAGAAATTGTCAAAAAGCCAACTACATATTTAACAAATAAAAGAAAATATGAATTTTAAACCAAGGGCAATTATTATTGGGAGATATATTTGAAGGGATAAAAAAGAAGTTTCTGTTTGCTACTCTCTGTTTTAAACTAGCTAGATAAAACCAACAGATCTCAATTGCTAGATACAATACTTTAATTTTTTTCATGACAATAGAAGAACGAAGAGAAAATATGCATGATAATAGGAAGATATGGGCAAACATCGACAAGCAGCAATTGCAGAGAAATATCTAAAAGATTACCAGAATATTAATTTTCTATTCAGAGAATAATAACCCCATGGGATGGTTTGAACATGGAAGCGAAAAACCATAAGTGGCAGAAGGCATGACTTTTAGGACACAGCAAACACTGTGGTTCGAGATGTGGGCTGGTGGCAGGTCTAGGGTCACACAAAAGGCTTTCAGGACTCCAGACGCAGGCCCAGAATGCTTGAGTTCTAATTCTGTTTCTATTACTTGGCAGGATGGCTGGCTAGTTACTTGATCTGTCATGTTCCTATTCATGAGAATAATGATAGTATTTAGCTCACAGGATTATTGTAAGGAATGCCAAAGGTATTTCTTTGGACAATGCCTGACATGTAGTAAGTGATCCAGAAAGTTTAGTTCTCATCTTCCTCAACTATCCTCACTTTCTATAACCAATACCCTTAAAAATACTTTGATTTTTACACAGTTGATTCACAATGAGAATGTAGAGGTTCCATTTTCTTCAACTCAATACAGAATCATGTACATGGCATTTTGAATGCTGATGCTGCTCACAGACGTTAAGGAGGTAAGCACAGAGACCGATTTAGGACAGACATTGAATTTCAGGGTACTAACCCTCTCCCCTTTTAATGATAATTAGATTTCTCTTGATTGCATGATCATAGATTTGAATAAACAGAGCTAAGCAGCGATGAACTGCATTTTGCATTCTGTGTGATGTCAATACCTATTGTCCAAGACTTTGCTATACCCGAGCCACAGGGAAGTCTTAGAGAAATAAAGCCCGATGATGGGCTGCCAAAAGAATGGAAAGTTTTGGAAATTATGTAGAGATATTTAAGATTGTTCAAGCTTTGATGATGATGATAGAGCAGCAAAATCTAAGAAACTCAGGCTACATTTTGGGGAAAAATGTTTCAAATACAATAATAATTATTCTTGAAAGAGCTGAACCACATACACTCTCTGTCCACATCCCCCCACACATACAGTCAGAGTGGAATAGGGACTCTTTTGATGGATGTGCTTCATAGAGAAGAGGAAATGATCAAATGGAAGCAGCAGCAACAACATGACGTTAAGAGGACTTGGCATGCCCCAAAGCCTTCCTTCTGATGACCCTCTTACAGAAGGCAGAGCAGGTCGTCAGCAAAAGAAAGAAAGGAGACGACTTTGGAAGATTCTTTCCATCAAGATGGGAAGGGGATTCTAGGAGCATCCTACATCTGATCCTTTAGCAATCATCCTGGCTTTCTAAGTACTCTAATGAGATTTGTCTGAATTAAAACGACCTTTTTTCCGATAGAAAGGATCTGGGAGAGGAGGAGCTTGGAGAGCATATTCCTTATCTAGTCTAAAGGAGCACAGACTTAAGATAAATGATGGAATCCACTTACTTTTGACAGGAAAGCAGTTGGCAGAATGAATTCCCCCAAGTAGACTATGCAAGAGACCAAACACTAATGGGTGAAGAACCTAAGAGTTCTTTATCTAGAATGGAGTTCAGAGAAGAATTATTTAAACTCCTCATTTATAGAAATGGTTGCCAAAATCCATTAATAATTCTTAAATTAGGCTAGCTAAGTAGTTACTGTCACCCATGAAATAAGAAACCAGGCCAAAGGATTTACCATAATAAGGTCTTTGTGCCGCTATCTGACTGAGTCTACTTTAACAGTTCAAAAGTGCTTCAGCTCTTCATTGCTCCTGAGCAGATTGGTGAGCAGAGGGGTCAGCAGAACGATGTAAAAAGACCAGCGTATTCATCACGTCACGCCTGAATGGGAAAAGCAAATGCCTAACGTTGGAAACAAAACGACAACTATATGTAAGAGGTGAGTGTACTTTCACTACAGAAGGTAGCAGATGGAGAAGACACTTCACACTCTTTCTACTCAAGAAGCATTTGTCTTCCATGGCATGGGTGAGACAACAGTTGCTACTACTAAAACCATATATATTATTGAATAATATTGCTATTTAAAAAAATTAATAAAATGAAAAAGTATTGCTACTGGTGTTCCAGTTCATGCGTACATGTTATTCCAAACAAGAAGTATTTGAACTTGTCTCGATGATCAGTGAATGGCTGTAGGCAAATCTCTTTGTCATACACTTATCATCATCTTGGTAGGATGCTATCCAACAAGAAGGTCCTAGGAGGGTGACTTCCGCTGGATCTTTTGGGACAGTTAAATTCCAGGCAAAGAGGTCAGCACATTAGTGTATACCGACTGCTTTCTTGTTTTGTTTTGTTTTCACTCCAGGGGGTCATCTGAAGGAAGGGCACAGGCTGACCAGCGCGCCTGTGAAGTAGAGGCATTAAGAAAATGGAAAGCTGCTATGGAAGGGTCTCGGGGAGGAGACGAGCCAGTCGGGGTGCAGTTTAGCAATGATGAAACATACAACTTTCTTCTAGTTCCTAAAGGCTTCCTCCCCCCGCCCACCCCTCTCGAATATCACGATTCCAACTCTACCTTACAAATCTGGCTAGACCAGAGGATGTACATTGGTACAGATAGGATCTGGAAACACAGGGAATCCAGGATGGATGATCCCTTCAGGACCAGTGGTGAGAGTGGCGAAACTGGGAGGGTGGAGGGAGAGTGGGTAGGAAAGAGGGAACCGATTACAAGGAACTATATGTGACCTCCTCCCTGGGGGACGGACAACAGAAAAGTGGGTGAAGGGAGACATCGGACAGTGTAAGAGATGACAAAATAATAAGTTATAAATTATCAAGAGTTCATGAGGGTAGGGGGACTGGGGAGGGAGGGGGAAAAATGAGAAGCTGATGCCAGAAGCTTAAGTGGAGAGCAAATGTTTTTGAGAATGATGAGGGCAACGAATGTACAAATGTGCTTTACATAATTGATGTATGTATGGATTGTGATAAGAGTTGTATGAGCCCCTAATAAAATGATTTTTAAAAAAAGAAAGAAAATGGAAAGTTGCTTTGGTGAGCAAAAGGGCAAGGGTTTTTATTTGTTTGTTTGTTTTTTCTATCTTGACAGCGTGCTTGCTCATTCTTTTAGAGTAGAAAGGGATGAATGAGCTTCAAGAATTGTGTTGGTCAACCTCATGCTCATTCGAACTACACCTCTGACATGGCTCCTTCAGACTTCCTTTTATTCCCCAAACACACACACACACACACACACACACACACGTAAACAACACAATGCATGTACTTAAGGATGCCCAAACTACCATGTTGACATTGCATAAATCCAAGAATACAGAGGGATGGAAATATGACTTTCAGAAGTCTAGAGAAGTGATGAAATAATGGTTTCACTTTTTATATTTATGTTTAATAAATATTTCCATGATTTTGTAGCAATACATGTAAATTTAACCTTGTGTATGTCAAATACTGTGCTTGGTCCCAATGTGTGTGTGAAAAATGCAGGAATAAAACATATGTTTCCTGCCCCTGAAGAGTTCTTAGTCAAGTAAGGAGAAGAGGTGTATTAAAAAATAATAATAATAATAAAATTAAATGTCCTTTATTCATTACCAGGCTCCAGTTCTTTCATTTCATCTACATAGTATCTACATATACTCCCTCTCCCTGTGAAAAGTAGTAAATAAAGGTTATGCTGGCAGTTGTTTTGACCCCATTCTGTAGTTGCTTTATCCCTCTGAGCGGCTTTCAGGACAACACAAATTCAAAGACCTAGTCAACATTAAAATTGGTTTTGCCTAAAAGCTACACTATTTTTTTAAAATAATGGCTAGCTGACTCATCTGAGCAAGACTATTGTAGTTAGGTGTCACGGAGTGGATTCCAGCCTATAGAGACTGGAAGCACAACAGAATGAACACTGCCAGCCCTGTGTCCTGTGGAGCAGATGCCGACAGACTCACACCGGCTCCATGGAACAGCCCAGTTGAGTTCCCGAGGCCGTCAGCTTTATGGGGTAGACTAGCTCTTTCTTCCAAGGAACTGCTGGGTGAGTTAAACCACCAATTATTTGGTTAAGGGCTCACTACTCCATTGTTGTGTCACCAGGGCGCCCATAAAATTACAGTCTTTCAAACCTGCATGGTACTTCCTGCAGGGCAGTGAACTATTTAATGTGGCCCTGCTAGCCAAAGTCTCTCATTCCCACCAAATGACCTTTCCCCGTGAGGGACTGGAAAGAAGGTGGGGGAAGATACTGATAGGATTTACTTGGTAAATAATTGGGAATGGAATTCCTGAAGTGCCACCCTCCTGTAAATCCAAGCACACAATGGAATATTATGCATCAATACAAAACAATAAGGACTCACCCACCACCAGACATGGACAAAACTGGAGAACAGGATGCTTAGCAAAGTTAGTCAATCTCATGAAGATAAATATTTAATAACACCACTACTATATGGAAAAACAAAGAAAAAGAAAAGCCGTTTTTACAGCAAAAGATAAGACTTAGGAGGAGGACAAAGGCCTGATTGGGCGGAGGGTGGGGAGACAGAAAAAGGGGAGGGATAGATAATTATAGAGGGAGAGAGGAAAGATGGGAAGGGGAAAAAGAAATAAAAAACAAGAACCACACTTACTTATGGGAGATTTAACAGATAATATTATTGATTTCATTTGTTGACATGGGTTATGCAACCATAGAGAATATCCTCTTTAAAAATCAAAATAAACAAATAAAATACAACAATAACAAAAACGCAGACAATAACAAAAAAAGGAGTGAAGGCTCACAGCCTTGAAACCCTTCAGATTCCTTCTCCTCAGATCTAAATGTTGATCTGATTGGCTCAGATTCCTTCTCCTCAGATCTAAATGTTGATCTGATTGGCTCAGATTCCTTCTCCTCAGATCTAAATGCTGATCTGATTGGCTCAGATTCCTTCCTCCTCAGATCTAAATGTTGATCTGATTGGCTCAGATTCCTTCCTCCTCAGATCTAAATGTTGATCTGAT
>NW_022111300.1:20708024-20712646 GCF_000313985.2 Echinops telfairi
ATTGGCTCAGATTCCTTCCTCCTCAGATCTAAATGTTGATCTGATTGGCTCAGATTCCTTCCTCCTCAGATCTAAATGTTGATCTGATTGGCTCAAACAAAGGATGAAAAGTTAAAGTGAGATAGATGAACTTGGAATCTTTAGTGACATGCAAGTTCATTTGAAATATATATATTTCAATATATATTTTAAAGTAAAGAACTAGAGCTGAATGTCTTAGAGCTGAGGTTTATACCTGAGTGCTGCTCCCTTTGGGTATATATTGGCAGTCCTACAAAAAGATTCCCAACATTTCACGAGAAGAGCAGAGACCAGGCAGAGAGGCTAAGGGTCAGAGGCATGCTTGCTTTCGCGTCCGGCAGATTGTCTTGACGAAGCAACTGTATCCTGAGCATCTCTCATCTGAACTGTAACCTGCTAACTTCCTCTGAAAGATCAGCAGTTCAAAACCACCAACCACTTGGCAGGAGAAAGATGAGGCTTTCTACTCTATAAAGAGTTACGGTCTCCTGAAATCACAGGGACAGTTTTATACTGTCATCTAGGACCACCATGAGTAAGAATGGACTTAGTGGCAGTGAGTTTTTCCATTGTTGTTGTTTGTTAACTTCCCTAATAAATCTCATCATTGCAAACATCCTCTGTGAGTTCTCTGTGGACATTGCAAAGAGTTTTTGAACCCAGTCGCAGAAGTAGAATGCCTTGAGAGGAATCTGCTGCTGTCAGAAGAGGGTTAAGAAGAATGGAAGGTGGAGGCATGCCTGAGCCTGCTCTTTGGCAATCAGCCTTGGGAGCCAGAGGAGTTCAAATGGAGCCCCCACACAATGTCTGCACTTTCCACCATCTCTCCAGTGGCATATGCCTTCTCAACCTTATTTATGCATTAGCAAACAAAACTCAGTAGTCACAGAATACAGGCTTCAGTGTTACTTGCTTTTGAGAGAATGTTGGCATCTGCTGAAGTTGCCGAAACATTGACAATGGAATCCATATACAGTGAACCCTCGTTTATCGCGGTTAA
Organism: Echinops telfairi; assembly: GCF_000313985.2. Lineage (NCBI taxonomy): Eukaryota > Metazoa > Chordata > Mammalia > Afrosoricida > Tenrecidae > Echinops > Echinops telfairi. The sequence continues at coordinate 20,709,046 of NW_022111300.1, forward strand.
TCGGTTCTAGACCCTACCGTGATAAATGAAATTCCGCGAAGTAGGATTCCTTATTCAAGTCGAAACGGCGTGCAACCTCCACGATTTTCTTGCCATCTGTGATCATATCCAAAAGTTTTACCTTTTCCTGGATGGTGAGCATCTTCCTCTGGCGCTTATTTTTATTGTCAGAAGGCTTAGAAGAAGCAGCTCGTTTAGGAGCCATCATAGGGCTTAGATAAAATTTCTTAAAAATCGCAAACAATTACAGTACACTGTACAAAAGCAAAAATGCATCTGATACGTAGCTCCGATACGTAGCGATACAGACAGAAGCGTGTACAGTATGAGCCAATCAGTGGCAGTAATGACAGAGCATGCGCTGTTACACAAAAACCGCGATACAGTGAAGCCGCGGAAGTCGAAGCGCGAAGTGGCGAGGGTTCACTGTACTCATCATGAGCCCAGTCGCGAGGCGATATTTCAAACAACTAACTCAGCAATAAAACTCCAAATTACTCTGATATCCTCCTTGATCAGATTAGCCTTTCACAGGCAAGCCTGGACCCAGGCCAATTTCCCGGCCTTTAACAAGGGACCAGGATCTAGCTAGGATTGGTCTGTACTCCTGACGTTGGCAAGCTTCACTCTGAATTCTAAGGCCACATTTATAAGCACACACACACACAGAGCAAAAACAAAAGCACGTAATTTGAGTAAACTATAAAATGGCAGAAAATTTAACTTAAGAGGAAGGTACCCAAAAACTTCCAAATAATTCAACCTAAATACAAGAAGAAAATCACATTCCCTACAAAAAGCATTCTACATAAATGCATTAGGTAAGCTTAATTTTTTATGCTGTGCTTTATAGCAAAGCTTTTTGAAGTAGAGAATTACTACTTAAAAGCAATTTCAAATTATTAACTGCGCACATGAATACACACACACACATCCCTACCAACATCATAAAAGAATCTATCAATACGAATTTCTTCCAATTTATAGTAGTATTTATCTTAATTATCTGATCTCTTTGTGATTTATGTTTCTGTGCTTATGATATAATTCTGTTTTATACAACAGCTACCATGAAGACAAAGCTTTCTAGAAAACATCGTCAGTGTAACCACGACCCAGAAGAATTAATTAGACAAATGTATCATGTAAAGTACTTTAAATCTGGCTTTCTTTAGAATAACTTGAATTAAAAATAAACCAGCCACATTCTATAAGCTCCATGTATTTTAATTCAAGTGTGTGTAAACAAAAATCTGTAAACAATAATCAGAACAGACTCAACTCTGAAAGATTGGGTTATATTCATGTAAAAATATCAACATTCTTCAAATGATTTTTTTCTTTGTGCAAAATTTCCTGAGCAAGTGGAAACAGCAACAGGAAAACAAACTTGCAGAAAAAAAGAAAATGACTTATACAGGGAAATATAATCTCACTGGGGAATTTGGTGCTCAGTCTGAAACACATTTTAATAGCTTTTCTAATTAAAACTCACCATCATTAAAAAATTAACTGCTAAATTTAATTTCCTACTAAGTATGCTGTTTTACATCATTTTTTATTAAAAACATGTTTTATAAGATTTTTCACCTAAATTAAATGGTGAATAGTAGTTCCTTTTATAGCTGGTTTATATGCCTTAATAATTATTTGGAACTATTCTATTCAGTCAAATGAGATGTAATTTTAGTAATGAGCAGATTTTCACACATAAGCTAAGCAGTAAGAGTATTGTGTGTGTAGGTATGTATTAAATTAAATCGGGTATGTGCAATATTCATATAGATAAGAATGCAAACAGACTGTAAAAAACTTAAGGAAGGTTTCCAAAATTTATTAAGTAACATCAGGATGTACCAATTCTCAAAATTAAGAAAACAGATAACAATAAGCCTGACAGCCTTACATATTAACTTTCATTCAGAAGTTATAGAGGTAACAACTGGAAAAAATAGCACTTCAGTAAGTAGAAGACACCCAGGACTTAATAGTCTTACCATCTTAGTCCTTAAAAGTGCTGGGCAAAAATGTACAGAACACCTGCAAAAGTATGCTCTGAGATATTGCTATCTCTTCTTTTAATTCTCACGTGATTGTCCTCTACATTCAAAAGATACATACAGATGCATGTTTTTTATAAACTCAAAACCAAGACTTTTAGGTGTGCAGAAATTTTAATGGGGTGGCCAGGAAAATGGTAAACTTTTTTTTTTTTTTGAGATGCTGGCAAATTTATTAACCTCCGTTTTCTCACATTCACATGTATAAAGCGCCTAGCTCCATGCCAGGTTCACAGCTGAGAATAAGGTGCTAGCTCTCAGGGGCTCAATGGTTGCAGCAAAATAATGAGGTTCTTCAAAATCCAAGCTTGAGCCCCTGACCATATTTTGAGATGACACCACCGAAAATGGTAAACTTTTATGTTTCCACCCAAAGCAGGATTAAGATCATATCATGAGTGTACAAATCAAGAAACACATAATGTGCATGTGTGTACCTCATTGTTATTGGCAACATGTCAATTTCAAACTTATACAACTTCAAAAAAAAATCCCTTGTTCTCATATTCTTCACACTGTTTTAAATAACATCCTGGTGTTATTTAGTAAATGTTTTAGTGCTTGAACTCCTCATGCCAATTCCATTTGGTCCAATGTACTATGTCCTTTTTGTGCTGATATCCCCATTGGCTGCTTTAGCTGAGGACTCATATCTGTTGAATGAAGAGTGAAATTACTGAGCCTTTCACCATTTGCCCTTGTCCTCAGTATAACCCTTTTTCCAATTAAGATACCTTTTAGAATTATATTTTTGAAAAAGATATTGCCTCTATTTTTTTTGTACTCAGCTCTGAATATTCTCCCCCTTTTAGGGGAATTCTGCTTCCTATCTTTCAGTGGGAGGCAAAGAGTCACACTTCAGAAGTCAGAGGTGCTCAGATAATGGTGAAATAGCATTTACTCTAGAATTGCTTTCCCAGGATTTCTCTGTAAAACACCTCTTTGGACACCAGTGTCTAGAAGTAACTCAGGGATGTTATACGTAATGTCCAGGGAAGAGTCCATCCCAGAACTTCCGGTGCATGTTTGTTTCCATCTCATTTCCTTTGGCAGAATCCTGGGCACCTTCCTGATGTCACGGCCATGGCTGCTGTGATTAGGTCAAGATTGAATGGTGGGTGCCTACGTCTCACCTGCCCTCAACAAGTACTGGTATGAGGACGACATGCAACAAGCCTTCCATAAAATATTCAGGAATTAGGGTTGTACACCATGAATTTAGAATGTAAATAACAGTGAGGCATTAGACAATTTCAAAGCAGGAAGTGATAAGTAAGTTGAGGCAACAGGCAAAACAATGGACAAAAGAAAGAACTATCAAACAGAAGGCAAGGTTAAAAATAGTAAAGGGGTATGCATATATTTATATGTTTAGTATTAAGGCAGCACAGGGACATTGGACCTCCACTCAAGTACTCCCTCAATGCAAGAATACTTTGTTCTATTAAATTGGCATTCCATGATGCACACCTTCCAGGAAAACAAGCAGCCATCTAGCTCAGAAGCAACAAAGCCCACATGGAAGAAGCACACCAGCCTGT
>NW_022111300.1:20713218-20718006 GCF_000313985.2 Echinops telfairi
CAGGGCAGATGATCCTTTCAGGACCAGTGATGAGAGTGGTGATACCGGGAGAGTAGAGGGAAGGTGGGGTACAAAGGGGGAGCCAACTACAAGGATCTACATATAACCTCCTCCCTGGGGGATGGACAATAGAAAAGTGTGTGAAGGGAGACATCGGACAGTGTAAGACATGACAAAATAATAATTTATAAATTATCAAGGATTTATGAGGGAGGGAGAGCAGGGAGGGAAGGGGAAAATGAGGAGCTGATATCACGGGCTCAAACATATAGAAAGCAAATGTTTTGAGAATGATGATGGCAACAAATGTAAAACTGTGCTTGACACAATGGATGGCTGTATGATTGTGATAAGAGTTGAACGAGCCCCCAATAAAATGATTTTTAAAAAGGGGGGGCAAGGAAGGCCCAACCAACTGAATCAAGAGGGAAGTGGGGCAAGACTGAGAGGGAGTCTAAACATGAATTGACAATTAAGAAATTTAAGCTTTCTCAACTTGAGCAGGAACAAGTAAGTTTTTCCTTACCCTTGAAATATACATCAGTCTATCATCACTCACACTCATTCCCTGCCACCAAATCAATGCCAACTCATAGTGACCTTATAAGGGCAGAGAATTGTCCCTGTGCACAGGAATGGTGGTTTTGAACTTGGCCTGTGCCCAACACAGAAGTGTTTTCTCTCCAGAGAAAGCACTATTTAAAGTCATTCCAGTGCATTTATTAAGATTATTGTTGATTTATCATGACATTAAGGCTCCACAACTGGCAGTGCTATGAAGAAAACCATGTCTGCATCATGAGAAGCATCCTCTTGCTATTTACATTCTCCAACATTTTAAACTAAGAGTGATGATGATATAAAACATGGGACCTCGCTAACCCAACAAGCGAGTTGAGATAGAGACACAGGTATCACGAAATAGTCCTCTTTGTACCTAAACAAAATAAAAATATGAATTTCCATTCAAAGAAATACAAATAAATTAAAATCTAAAAATGTCTACCCATATTTTAGAAAAAGAGAATAATAACTATAAAGCAGAATAGTTTCCTTTTTTACATCCCTAAATAAACATATTGGTTACTGCAACAGTGATTCTAGTAGGTAGTAAGTAATATATAATTTCAGCATCACTGATGAGAACAGTGTTCCTTCCCTCATGACTTATGCCAATAAGGACACTGAAATCCTTTAGACTCATTTGAAATGAGAAAAATAGAAATCCTATTTTTTCATACTCTCTGTATGCTTATAATTAGGGATTTCTTAATCCTTGCCAACATAGAGTACAAATAGCAACTAGAAATTCAACACTCTATTGCAAACAGTTTTTAATAGCAAGTATCAGAGAATGCATAGAATGAGTTCCCCTATAAACAGATGTAAGAACAAAACTATATAGTCAAATAGTTCGTGTAAACTTGCTAATTATAGAAATAACTGATTTTGAATAAGATTGGCCAATTTTCTCTTCTATTTATATCCCTTACATTTCATCTACAATTATCCAAATAAGGCACATTTACTTGTATATATAACTTCATAGATACAAAGACAAAAATTAACAAAGAGGGTTTTTTTGTTGTACTTTTGAATCTCTGAAAATATTAGACCAAAAGTGTTAACGACCTCTTCTCTTGATAGGCAGATAAAGCTTGCTTCTCACCAAGAACAGCGCGTGAGTCAGGGAGCTCTGCTGGAACCAAGACCAGAAAGCGGGATCTTTATTTTCTTTATGGCTGATTGAGATAGTCAGAAGTTGTAGCATAGTATCTGCTCCTACCAAAAACCACTTTTGAAAGTGTCACTTTAAATGGCAATATTTTGGGCTGCAACTTTGTTTTTAGGTAAGAGAAAAACACTAAATGGAATCATTCGATTCTTGTTTAACTCATAACTCAGGCAGCACAATGGCCCCTAAAACTAACGCTAGAAAAAAGCACAGAAAGCCCAACTGCATTAACAGGACATGAATTTTAAGATCAGGAAACAAAACACTGACAAGCTTGGATTTTAGAACTGCGTTCTCTTTAGAAATTAGGTGAACATCCTACTGTTGAGCAAAGCACTTGAATCCCAAAGTAATGAAATAGGTAATATGACCCAAGTTCACAAAAATTGGTCCCCATAGAAACAGATAAAAATTGCACACAAGAACAAGCCAGTGGTTATTTACCAGATTCTGACTCATTTTCTGCTGTTGTTCATTCTGAAAGGCTTACCATCTTGCTGGCCGTGGAGGGTCTGGGGACTTTGTATTCTTTCTTCGAGATTGGAGCTAAGGTCAGAGTTCACAGCTGACATCCGTGTTGAATCACTCATATCAAATTCATCGCTTTCTATTGAACTTTCATCCTGAAAATGGTTTTAAATATCATCAAACATTATAAATTATAATAAATTCAAATAATAAACATTTTATTGACCGTTCCAGATTCTAGCAAGTAACATTTTACAGAACTCAGTAAAAGTAGTTTATCCAGTAGGGGATACTTGTAATTATAAATAGTGGAATAATGTCTTCCTTCACGTAATTTCAAAACTTGTGAATAGCTAAATAAAAAAATGTACCTATAGGTTAGCAGATTTAATGGGTAAATTGAGTGTTTCGGGAGAATGGTGTTTGGGAATAAACCTGTATATGGAAAAGAATTTTTTTAATTAATAAAACCCTCCTAAAAGAGGCCATCACAAAATATAATATAAAGAGACAAGAAAGAAACAGAGGTGAGGGGGGACAAAAAATGAAGGGTTTAACAGGGAAAAATAAATATTTATAAACTATAATAAAGTAAAAATTCCTTCATTAAAAAAAAACACCTCCAGATTCATCAATCCTCAGATCGAATATTTGGTCTGAGTGACTGAAAAAGAAGGGAACATTAAACTGAATTGGCCTTGGGGTCTTTAATGACATTCATGTCCATTTCAAGCATATGGGATGGAGATTTTACATACACACACACACACACACACACACACACACACACACATGAAATCTTTGATTTAAAAATGATTGACCTAATACAATATTCTAAGCAGAAATCTTAGAGCACAGTAAAGAAGTCTTCACCCCCAAAACTTAATTGGCATAAAGGACATATTCCACTAACAGGCAAACACACGTATATTCAAAGTCTACATGTGTCATCGAATAGTGAATCTTGGCATATCCTCCTTCCTTACAAGTGAATGAATATTACACTGGAACCACAAAAGGGCGTTCTAGGCAAATTTGTGCAAGATCCCTGTTTGCCAAAAGTTATTTTAACAAATGGCTAAATTACCAAAACACTAATTTGCTACATGATCACTTCATCGAGACCTGTCAAATATTAAACTGACTCCTAGATGTTACGCTGCAGCCACTTCATGAAGAACAGATTTTCAGACAAATAGAAACAGGAAGGTCTGAGAAGTCTGTGGAAATGTAAATGTTTTATTGAAGTTACCAGATTAGATTTTAGTTTGCATATTTTGACCTGGGAGTTTGACAGGACTACATCAATAACAACAGTGGTAGTAATACAGCTATTTATGCTCCAGGTGCTAATCTGCACATTTACCTTCTCACTGAATTTCACCACAACCTATGAGCTGTGCAATAGTGTCAATCCATGTTTACAGAAAGAGAAATTCAGAAAACCTAAATCACTTCCTGCACTATAAGATACCAGCACTTGGATTCATAAAATCACTCAAAATGGATACAAGGACTCTTTCGACCCAGCAGAATTACCTTAAGAAAGGGTATCTTGGTATCAGCAAAGGGGTGGCAGGCAGGACAAGTCTAGTCTCTGAAAAGGCACTTGCCCTTGTAGACCCAGTTGATCTTAGGATCTTCCCATTACCAAACACCTGGCTTTTTCTGGCTATACTGAGTAGCTCTAAGTTTTCATTAACTCAGCAAGGAAATGCCACCCTGTGAGGTCTCTGGGCAATCAGCCAGATAGATTTCTCCACAGCATGCCCTCTGTTAGCACATTGTAATCTCTGGTTCTCCATACTAGAAAAACCATAAGCATCTCAAATAAATGTCTCTTTTGAAAGTGGAAAAAAAAAGTCAGAGAATTCAATGTGCATGTTGTAATCTGTACCAGGGACATGTAAAAACATATATACACACAATAAGGCAATGTAAATAGCCATCATACACTGTTTATGGAGTGTATGATCCCAAAGTATTTTATAGTCTACTCTTTGGAATGTGGGTTCAAATCCATATTCTGCCACTTTGTGATAGTAACATAATCTGATGTCAACATGAGATTATTAAGAATGAAGGGGTGGAGGTTAGCCTGTCAATCAGGTCACAGCTTGATTATCTCATTTTGGAGGTGCTACAGAGATAAATAACGTGCTACAGGCGGGACACACACACTCTTCCTGTTGAAAAGACACATGGAGTTACAGTGACAGAGCTGGAAAAGCCACATGGAGACCCCTGCCAGGGCTGAGATGCTGACACCACCACTGTATTCACAGGACTTTCCACCCACTGGCCTGTGATCTTTCTGCATTCAGCGTCATTGTATGTGTTGTATGAGCCTGAAGAGGAATTTATAGATTGGTATCGAAAATGTGGGCTAATATTGGACTTATGGACTTTTTCTGGACTGGGCTGGGATGTTTTCTCAATAGAAAATTACTCTTTATATAAAGCTCTTTTTTATACATAAGAGTGTCTCCCTGGATTTGTTTCTCTAGTCAACCCAGACTAACATACACTATTCACTTGAGCAAGCTACTTAATGTTTCTCTGCTTCTATTTTCTCATCTATAAAA
>NW_022111300.1:20719569-20723919 GCF_000313985.2 Echinops telfairi
ACTCTGTCCAGAGGGTCGCAGTGAGACAAAGTTGACTTGTTGGCAATGAGTGTGGGTTTTGAATGTATATATACACATCCTGCAGCATCCTCACAGTTGCTGTGAGCTTTGAGCCCATTCTTGCAGCCATTTTGTGTCACTCCTTTTCACTGAGCCTTCCATTTTCCCTGACCCACTTCCTTACCAAGAACAATACGCTTCTCCGGAAATTACTTCTTCAAGACCCAAGGCGGTTCACTCTCCTTGCTTCGGCTGATCATTCTGGCTGTACTTCTTTCTAGAAGAATTTGTTCATTTTTCTCACGGCCCACGGTATTTTGTGAAAATGACTGTACAAACTGCTATAGCATATAATTAATAGTAAACATTTGTCATCACTGAGTGGCATTCTTGACAGTATATACCTCAAGGAGGCATTTGGACAAGGATATAAAATGGTTAACTTCTAAGCAGAGCTGCTCTATGTTTTGATGATTTGCCAATATCACAATTTTTTATGTAGTTTTCATCATAAGTGGTTTAATAGTTGTGACTTAGTTCTCAATATCTCTTACTATGGTTCCCTGGGAAATATAACCCAATTTGTATAATTCTATTTCTTATAGGAGCAGGAAGTAGCCAATTGTTATACATACATTAAGTAATTGCACATGTTCATTCTCTAAATTCTATTCTAATAATTAAGAGATTAAATTATTAACTTTAATAAGATGGAAAAGACATATGAAATATAAGATTGTGGGTTTTTTTATCAACATAGAGAAACTTTTAATCATCCTAGGGAGAAATTACTGAAAGTTTCTAAGGGGTAAGAATCAAAAGCTTGATGGGGGTAATAATAAACAGTTATTTTATTCATGATCATTTTTAGACCAATTATCTCAGTACTTCCCTAGAAGAATCTAGTTTGTTGGTACAATAACCAGAGAAGATCTTCCACACCCTATCACGGGAGGTTCCTGCCATGTTTGTAACACTGGGTGATAATGTAAGCTATGGTCAACTGCTGTAGCAATTCTGCTTCCCTGAAACTTAATTTTTCAAAACTGAGACAAACATTTCATGGTAATTGCTTCCTTCTTTTTATCTGTAAAATGTTATGATAACTTAGCACTTTAAAAAACTTTATTATTGAGCTCTTATTTATTTATACTTTGAGAGGCAGTTTGAAATTCAGACCCCCTGATTTGCTCCACGTTTCATGTAGGTTTCCAGGTGTCAGGTGTTCTCTCTGAAGGGGTGTCTACCATGTTCCTGCTGAGGGGTGTCATTGCCATTGCCCTGATTGGTTCGCGGACTTATTTTCCTATTTCCTGAATTATACAATGAATAATATCTTTGTAGGTCCATGGGTGGCATAATCCAGATGCTCCCAGCCACTTACTTCTTTCTGTAAGGAAGGTTCCTTATGTAAGTCAGTTGGTGGTTTGAGTTCACCCCCAGGCCTGCGGAAGAAAGACTGAGCAAGCTATGTCTAAATGTTGCAGGGGTGTGGGGGAGTACAGAGAAGTTATACTATGCAACTCATGGGCCACCACCAATCAGAATCAAGTGGACAGAATTAAGTAAAATGTAGTATACCCCTCTCGGATTTTTCTCCCACAGCCCTGCCTTTGAATCTTCTACCACTGACAAATGAATCTTTTCTACCACTGCCAAATGAATCTTCTCCTTTCTAGCCAAGCCACTTCTCTGCTCACAAAGTCTATCTAGTCACAAAGGAATACTGTCTGATTTAAAATCAGGAAAGATGTAGGGAAGGACAGTCATGCCAGATACAGAAAATGACATTTTCTCAGACCACCGATTTCACTTAAGCTGCCAGTAAGAATGTAATTGAATAAGCAGTCTGAGTGGATTAAACATCTTTTTTTTTTTTTAAAGAATCCCCATATGAGAAAAGTTTGATGTTGTCAGGGATTTCATTTGGCTTGCATTCACAATCAACACTCATGGAAGAAGCAGTCAAGAAATCAAATGACACAAGGCCTCGGTAAACCTGCAGTGCAAGACCTCTTTAAAGCCTTACAGAATAAAGATGTGACTTGGAAGACGAAGGTGTGCCTGACCCAAGTCATGTTGAACCACCTTACCTCACTGCATGTGAAAGCTAAAGAGTGGATAAGGAGAACAGGATGCGTTTGATCATGGTGTTGGAGAAGAATATTGAAAGTCCCATGGACTTCCAGAAGCACCAATCTGTTTGGGTAGAAGTACAGTCAGAATGGTTTTTAGAAATAAGGTTATCACTTGTCCTTCGGACATGTTATTACCGTGACCTGGAGAAGAACATCATGCTCTGTATCATAAAAGGTTCAGGTGGGGAAAGAGAAAGAGAAGAAAGGAAGACCCTCAGAAAGATAGGTACACAATAATGGGCTCAAACATAACCGGGATTATGAAGATGGTGCAGGATTGGGGAGGATTCTGTTGTGCTGTGCATAAGGTCACTATGAGCTGGAGCAAAGTCAAAGGCACCTAACAACTCCCTCAATAAGATCCCCAATTTTCTTGATCGCTAGCTCTAATATTCCTTTCTCAATAAAGCTTTCACCCTATTGATATTTGTAATGTCTGTAGCCTAACCCCTTTTTACCTACCCTCCAACCTCTTGCACAGCCTCACTATCTGACAGCTATTAGTTACCGTGGAGTTGCCACTGATTCTAGGAAATCCTTTGTACAAATTTTGCCTAATCCTGTATCATCCATCAAATTATATTTGAGCCTACTTCTGTGGATATTGTGCCAATCTACCCCTTTGATGGTCTCCCATTTCCTCATCGGTCCTCTACTTCATCAAACTAGATGTCATCCTCTCTTGATTGAACCCCACCTGATGACATGTCCAAAGCAAGCAAGTCTATCAAATGGTCCACTATGATCCATAAGGTTACCATTGGCTAATTATTAAGAGTAGACCAGTAGACCTTTTTCACTTTGGCTATCTTACTTTGGAAGCTTTGCTAAAATCTTTGGACCACCGGTGATGCTGGTGGTATTTGTAGCTCCTACACCATGACAACATACAAACAATAGAGTACAGCAAAGTTAGATAGAGGCAGTGGACTTATTTTCTTACATCTACCGTTGAATCATACTTGTACCACACCCACTCTTTTTAAGATACTAAGCCTGATGTCTGTCCCTACACTGCAGAACAAGCGAGGAAACAAGAAATCACTCTAAATCATTGCACTTCAAGTACAAAGGGGCTTTAAAGAGTTTGTGGGAAAATGAATGGAAAAGATAATAGAATTTTTCCATGAATTTTTTGCAGCCCCCTCCTATATGACCAAGCAACACAACAGTGGACTCTTTCCCAGGTTCACATACTCTTCACTTACTTCTCAACCTTCCAACACCTTTTCCAACTCTCAGCTGCTGCTCGAATTCCCTTGTTTCCCCTTTCCCTGAGGAACTAGGAGTAAACAAAAGAAAACTACCACAAAACCCACCATCAAATGCCTCCAACAATTTCTGTCTGAAACCATATACTCAGCCTTCCTTTCTGTCCTCGAGTGTTCTCTAAGCCCATCACGTCCCATTTTGCGCAAGAAACCATCCCCACTCCTGCGTCATCATGTCTCCTCCCTCCTGCACCAGTCACTTTGTTGTTGGTTTCATCATGTCTCCTCCCTCCTGCACCAGTCACTTTGTTGTTGGTGCTGCTGCATGATTCCCTTCAACACGCAAGCATGCAATTCATTTTCTCATCCTGTGAAAATAGATGTTCCACATCTATCCCTCTCACATAAGTGAGAAACCCATAATCATATTGGATAGGTTGGGAATCTGATGAAGAAGCCCCATATCCCCAAAAAGACCCTATCTAGTGCGATTCCATAGTGAATGGTTCTCAAGTCTCCACAATGAAAATCAAAAAGCATGTCAAATAAAAGAGCTCTTGGGCTCAGGGAAGCCTAAAGTCTCTTGTTGTAGACTCTGTTGTTAGTCGCCCTCATGAAGCTTCTTATTTATAATGACCCCAGAGTGGAACTGTTCCATTGTGTTAACTGGGCTGTGGCTTTTGGGGAAGTGTGTCAGGCCTATCTTCTGAGGTGCCCCTCAGAAAATTACTTACTACACTGAATCCAGATAAAGATTCCAAACAGGGATCATTTTTGCCATAAACTAGGTTTCCTAAAACTGTTTCATTTCTAATTTATCAGATGTATTGGGGAACAAAGCTGCAATGGTCACCGTAGGTCAATGCTTATGCAGTTAGAGGATAGGGTTTTGTCAACTGGGAGGCCAAGCTGAGACTACTTAATATTGTGTTGGTCTCATGTCAAATTTCCTCCTTAGTCAGTCTGTTTTCAGTGGAGCAGCTAGCATGATCTTATTTTTT
>NW_022111300.1:20724019-20748591 GCF_000313985.2 Echinops telfairi
GTGGACTTATTTTCTTACATCTACCGTTGAATCATACTTGTACCACACCCACTCTTTTTAAGATACTAAGCCTGATGTCTGTCCCTACACTGCAGAACAAGCGAGGAAACAAGAAATCACTCTAAATCATTGCACTTCAAGTACAAAGGGGCTTTAAAGAGTTTGTGGGAAAATGAATGGAAAAGATAATAGAATTTTTCCATGAATTTTTTGCAGCCCCCTCCTATATGACCAAGCAACACAACAGTGGACTCTTTCCCAGGTTCACATACTCTTCACTTACTTCTCAACCTTCCAACACCTTTTCCAACTCTCAGCTGCTGCTCGAATTCCCTTGTTTCCCCTTTCCCTGAGGAACTAGGAGTAAACAAAAGAAAACTACCACAAAACCCACCATCAAATGCCTCCAACAATTTCTGTCTGAAACCATATACTCAGCCTTCCTTTCTGTCCTCGAGTGTTCTCTAAGCCCATCACGTCCCATTTTGCGCAAGAAACCATCCCCACTCCTGCGTCATCATGTCTCCTCCCTCCTGCACCAGTCACTTTGTTGTTGGTTTCATCATGTCTCCTCCCTCCTGCACCAGTCACTTTGTTGTTGGTGCTGCTGCATGATTCCCTTCAACACGCAAGCATGCAATTCATTTTCTCATCCTGTGAAAATAGATGTTCCACATCTATCCCTCTCACATAAGTGAGAAACCCATAATCATATTGGATAGGTTGGGAATCTGATGAAGAAGCCCCATATCCCCAAAAAGACCCTATCTAGTGCGATTCCATAGTGAATGGTTCTCAAGTCTCCACAATGAAAATCAAAAAGCATGTCAAATAAAAGAGCTCTTGTTGTAGACTCTGTTGTTAGTCGCCCTCATGAAGCTTCTTATTTATAATGACCCCAGAGTGGAACTGTTCCATTGTGTTAACTGGGCTGTGGCTTTTTGGGAAGTGTGTCAGGCCTATCTTCTGAGGTGCCCCTCAGAAAATTACTTACTACACTGAATCCAGATAAAGATTCCAAACAGGGATCATTTTTGCCATAAACTAGGTTTCCTAAAACTGTTTCATTTCTAATTTATCAGATGTATTGGGGAACAAAGCTGCAATGGTCACCGTAGGTCAATGCTTATGCAGTTAGAGGATAGGGTTTTGTCAACTGGGAGGCCAAGCTGAGACTACTTAATATTGTGTTGGTCTCATGTCAAATTTCCTCCTTAGTCAGTCTGTTTTCAGTGGAGCAGCTAGCATGATCTTATTTTTTTAAAAAGAAATCAGATCACGTGATTTCTTTGCCGAATCCCTCCAAAGGCTCTACGTTTTACTCAGAGTACAAGAGAAAGGGTCTGACAATGGCCTATGAGGTCTTGGTGACCTGGCTTTGCACCTTTCAAACACCTGTCCTGCCATTCTCTCCCATGTTCCCTCTGTTCCCCATGTTGACTACTCTGCTGTTGCTATATATAGCCTGTGGAGCATGCTCCTGTCTTGGCGACTTTGCACTACATCCTCCTGGTACACAGCTCGCTGCCTCATTCAGGTCTGCCCTAATGATGCCTTCCCACAGAAGGTACTAAAATGTGAGCTCCCATAGGAAAGGGATTCTTATTCCTTCAGTCTTTATTTTTAGCATCTTCATATCAATAACTTATTGATTTATTTTCTTTATTATCTGTCCCCAGCCCCACCACTACAGAATAAGTGACCGTGTAGAATTTTGGTCAGTTTATTCCCATATTTTATCCACCACTTATTCCCTTATCTTCAGACCTGCCAAGGATGCCAGGAACAGAGAAGGTATCCAACAAGCATTCATTGAACGAATGCCTATTACAATTTACAATATAACTGATCACAAATGAACATCTTATTGAATTCCCTCCAAAGGGGGTATCCGTTATGGGACTTTCTACTATAGTAAAGTTAGAGTTTTGGAAACTCACAGGGGCATTTCTACCCTGTCCTATAGGGTTTCTATGAATCAACACTGACTGGATTGCAGTGAGTAGTGAGTTACCTAACTCCTTTCAGTAATCACAGTTACTAAAATTAAAAAAAAAATAATTGAAATAGTAATGCCTAGATGTTTTCAAAGCAGTATATATCCAATTTATTATTTTCAAATTATAAGCATAGGAATGATTTTCCTTAATCTAGTTGTCAATGGAAAAGGATTTATTTGTGTATGTGTATAATAGCTATGATTTTTTTAAGGTAAAAGGATTTAGCTCATTTGGACTGTATTGTTAGCATAAGGTTGATCCCATCTAAATGAACTTGCTACAAATAATTTGCCAGGTCTAACTAGCTAATATTTTTTAAAATTAGAATTATGCAATAAATTATAGGGATTTTTTATCCCATTCCCAGGAATATTAGGCCCATTGCTGTCCGGTGGATTCTAACTCTTGGCAGCCTATATGTTACAGGATAGAACTTCTCCAAAGGGTTTTATGGAAGTAGAATGCAGGGCCTTTCTTTAGTGCCTCTTGGTGGGTCTGAACCACCAACTGTAAATTAGCAGTTGAGTTCCAACCACTTATGTCACCCAAGCACCTTTCTCAGCAATCCAGCACCATCACTCACCTATTGCCATCAAGTCCGTCCGTTCTGATGCCTAGGGTCCTCCCTGGGCAACGTAGAACTATGCCTTAGTGTTTCTAGACGGTCCCTTTTCCGGGGAACAGAAAGGTGCATCGTTATCCCAAGGAGCCACTGGCATTTGCATACGACTAATGTGTCACCAGTGGTTTTTCTCAGGTGCATTAATATTCTCATAAGGGTCTTTGTGCCTTTACTTCAGCAATTTTATTACCACTTATTTTGTCATTTATACTTAGCCATTAGTGACATATAATCTGATACTACATTGAACTATATTTTTTATAGAAATGTACCCGAATAAAATATATTGAGAACAAACAGTATTATAAATACAGGTTTGTTTTTGAACTTGCCCAATTACAGAGGAAAACAAAATGTTAGGTTCAAGTTATGTGAATAAAATTAACTCAATAAAGTAATTTTAAGAGAATTTATTGACACTTTATCAAACAGTGTTATATTTGAAAAATGTTTAATCACATTTTCTATTCAACAAATATTTCAAGGAGAGACTGTGTTAACCTGAGAAACAATTTTTAATACACATAATCTGAATACGCCTAGCAATTAATGGCTACTAATTGCTAAAAGTGGGTAGATGCGTTCATTAGCATTGGGCTGCTAATTACAAGGTTGGCAGTTCAAACCCACCAGCTTCTCCTCAGGAGGAAGATCAGACAGTTTGCTCTCATAAAAATGTCCAGTCTTAGAAGGCCTACAGAGGGTTGCTGAGTTGGAAACCACTTTACAGCAGTGGGCCTGATTTTGGCTTGTGGGTAAGTATTTAAAAGGGACCTACGAAGTCTTTGTTGTATATCTCTGTTGTTATGTCTCATGGGTATTAGGGCAGATATACAGCTTATTCTCAGCATTTGAGATATTGCTACAAAAATTGGAGAAAACTGGAAGCCTAGTAAAGAGTGTTCATATATACATACATTTAGTGTCTGATATATGCTAACATACTGCTGGGGGGGGTGTTGCATTCTACATTTTCACAATACAACTATAATGATGTGGAACATCAGGACCTCCCCAATTAAGACTGATCACCACAAACTGTCTCTAGCAAATTCAGAGAGACAGACAAGTCTATATACAGAATAGTGATGAACTTACAAATAACTTTAAAATATATGTACGATTTGGATAGCTGGGAAATCATTATACTTGACTCATTAAGTTAACGTTTCTGATTTTTCAGGCACAGTAGCCTGGGCATTTACATATCTGTGGATGCTCACTTACCCCCTCCAACCTTTAGCTTCCTAGTACATCAAGGCAAACTCAAGAGGAAAAGAAAATGATTCTTGGGCAAGAATAACAAGATTCCCAAGTAGCCCGAAGGTCCTCATTTACTGCCATGGAGTCAATGCTGACTCCCAGCGACCCCTGTGGGTTTGAGTTCCCAAGACGATAACTGTTTATGGGAGGAGAAAGCCAAATCTTTCTCCTGAAGAGCTAGATCGCAGACCAACTCACAACCACTATATTCCCAGGGCTCCCCAAGGTAAAGAAAGGACTGTTAAGATGGTTCCTCTCCAGCCAAGCCTGGAAGTCTCCAATCCATTTCCCCTTCCATGCAATCTCGGAGGCATCCTTTCATTAAAATTCATCTCATACTTTCAGAAAACCATCATGCTTAATACAACAGTAATGGTGATCAGCCCTCATTCGTATTACAAGTGGTACAAATGTAGATGCTCTCACGTTACCTCATCTTGCTGTGAGTTTAGCAGCTGCAGTTTCATATGCTTCATATAGGCCATCGTAATTGGCATGTTGTAGTCAATCATACTGGTCACCAAAGTGGGAGGCTTTCCATTATCTGCAAGGAAACATTTTTTAATGGGTAATGGAAAGAACCAGAATTCTCAAACCTGTCATTTGATGCAACTTGTCCACATTGAAATAGGGTTCTAGACTAGACACCAAGTGTTAAGTAGCATGGTTGCTGCTAGGTCATTGAAAAAAATTAATGGTAAGGGTCTATGAGGCATAATGAGACAAATTAGCACTAAAGGTACATTAAGTATTCATAACTACTAGAGAGCGCGCTAATATTGTGTGTAACAGTGACTAAGGCTGAAACTCAATGAGTTCTATTGTCCTCCTTTGCTGCAGAAGTACTTTTTAGCTGTACCACCTGAGTGCATACTGACATCGGATTTGTCATGTGTTCTTATTCTACTTTCCAGTTTGCTCATCCTCTAGCAGATCGGAATGGACTAGGTTAATTGCACCTGAGAAACAAATGCCATTCCAGAAAGAAATCCAAGGATTCAAACAAATAATCTAGGTAATTGTCACAAAATCTAAATCCAAAGGCTGGTTATTGGCACATCAATATGTTCAGTGGTTGCACCCACATGATTCACCATCTAAGAAATTGAGACTCGGGACTGGACCCGGCATTGGTCTACTATACATTCCTTCGTGTACTCTAGGGGAACTCCCTGGAGATGTATACAGTAAGTGGAAATTCAAACGTTATCTTGGGGAAACCAGTTATTTGCTACAGTTGAAACCTTTTTTTTTTTTTCTTCTGAAAGCACACTGAATCACTTTCTAAGTGGATATTCAAAATCCACAGCCTCCTACTTGAATAAATGAGATGATCTGACTTATTGAACTGTTTCGGTCTACCCCGTTTTTATAAAAATGAGGACTACAAATTGGCATTATGAATAAAATTACTTTCAGCCTCACTAGTTGACACTGCAGCTACCTTTATGATCTGCTCCGTCTGGGTTTAAATGCATTCTTTTCTGGCACTCTGAGCAGCTCATTAGAAACCGTGTCACAGCTTCTCTTGGGAGGAAGGCATAGCTCTCTGAAATCTGAAATGATTCACAAAACATTGGTGTTATTATATAAGCTGACTGAACATGATTTCACAAAAATGATCATTGTCTTTCCAAATAAGACACATTGTTCCAGAATGGCAGGAAGCACAGGAAAAGCATGCACTGCGTACAATGCATCATTTCGAGAAATATCTATCCAACTTCACTGCGTGCCTCTTAAGGGCTGATGATGGAATGCCAGGGGAAGCCGGTCAACCACATCTAGAGATTATCTCTCTATACATCTGCATTTATAGGAGGGGGGAAACCCCCACAATGTACAGGTATTTTCGTGAGTTTTATTTATTATTAAAAGTTGTCAACACTTTCTTAAACTTACTGCTATCACTCTAATTTTTTCCCTCCTGGTTTACATGTATATTTTAAATTTAGCCCCAAGAAGAAGTAATAAACATTGAATATTGCATAATGAGAGTATCTTTTAAAAATATGTTAATTGAAACTAAAAGATACATTCTAAGAGAACTCATATATATATATATTTCCCCCCGCTCTGCCATGAATCATCCCTTCCACAGAAAATGACACACTTGGAAACGCATTTGGCCATCTAGTTGATTTATCTCCTGTCAGGTGTTCCTCATTTATGCCCACAAGAGTCACACTGATTGTCAGAGCAAGCTTTCTCAGTGTCCGACACAGAGCTTCTATTTTGAGAACCAAGATCTGGAATCAAGTTAGAAATCAATGCTCTTGCCACCATGATTTTTATAAATATCAACTTCTCAAAAACACAGTTGTTTTGCTCTTCAAAGCAAATGACTCCTGAAGTGAAACGGAGAGATTGTTAAATCGCTCGGAATGGTAATAAAAGCAGACACTGACACGAGCCTGAGACGTCTAGTCCCGGCGTGGGTGCTGCGCCACAGTGCGTGAGCCAAGAGACAGCGGAGGGATAGCTGCGTGGGAAACGAGACAGAAATGCCAGAGGCAGTTTCTGGGGCTAGGCCCATGCCTGGCCTTTATTTAACACCAATATATTTTAAGTTAGCAGAAAGGAGGGGAAATATACACCAGATGTGTAATTGCGTGTGAAAATACACTGATCCATTAGTGGTAATAGGGTCAACGTTTGCTTATCTGTCAGAGCACAGCACTGAACAGACCCCACATCCCAAGATCCAAAAACTTAAAGGGTTTTGTTCCTGAATTTAATATATCTTAGCCTAGCTCAGTGAACACCGGGAAACAGAGCTGTAAGAATACCAAAAGGAGAAACCAAGTTGTAACTAAAGGCTTCCAGGGTTAATCCACAGATAGATAATGAAAATATTAGCATTTGAAATATGCAACTCCGATTTCATATTTATAACAAAATCATGTTTATTCCAGATTTTTTAGAACTTGGAATAGAAAAGGAATTGTGAGAGGAAAAATAAGCAAAACAGTTTGGAAATATCATAATCTTTTATATTAATTATTGAATAAAATTTATAAGCAATAAATACTTATAAATTTAATAAGAATTGCAAACTCCCATTCCCTCTCTCTCTCTTTCTCTCTCTCTCTCTCTCTGACTCTTTCCACATACACATATGAATTTGATTCTTATTCATAAACTTGATAGCTGGAAATTACTCCTTTACCTGGTTTATTTATCTGATAAGAAGTCACTTTTCTGACTATCTGAAATCAATTTTACAGTAATTCAGAATGTTTTTCAAAAAGCTATGATGCATACCCAAAGTTATCTCCAGTTACAACACAATCCTGATACAAATTTCAAAAGGAAACTTGACAGAAGTGGGAAATTTTATCTTCAGTTTTCTATGGTAAGTCTATCTAAGATCAACAATGGTCTCTATTCATCTGGAACCAAAGAGAAAGGAGGAAACTCATGAATCAGGGCAGGGCCTGCACTGCTGTCTACAAGAACCCCGGCTTCAGCCAAGCCCCCACGGTGCTCAGGCACTGCTGCTGAATCCTCTTAGCAGGAATGCGATAGAGAAGTTCAGATGAAAATGAAGAAAGTTGCAGAAGAGGACTTCAGACTTTGAGAGAAGCCACACTTAACTGGGCCCAGAAAAGCGGAGGAGTCCCTGGAACTAAGGCCCTGAGCCACTCTTCACACCTTGATTGGACAGTTGCCTGAAGCTGCCTTTAAACGAAGTCACATGTTATCCCAAAGAGTAAAGATTGCCGCCCCTTTGTCTTGAATTACATTTTCCCCCCTTAATCATCTATGTAAAACTGAAGGACCAACATCTATTTTAAAGGGAGATGGAAAGACTGAGGAAGAGCAAGGGATTAAAATAAACATAAATGAAACACTAGAACAGAAATACCAAGAATGTCACTGATCATGATACCTAGGAACTGGGAAGTGGGGGTGGGGGGTGCTATGTAAATTTTCATCGAAGTATAATTTTTAAAGGTCATAATATGTTGAAATCCCTCTATCATGGTCTATCTCACAGGGAGTTACAGTGCATGGGAACTGATGCGATTGACCAATGAATTCATTAGCAGACAGGATTTGGGAAGAATGCCCAACTGGTGTGCAAATGAGAAACTCTGCTCAATCATGTCCACCGATATAATCAGGAGTACCTTCCATTTGAAAAGAAAGTAAGTGGCGAATCTGAGGCATGCCTCATCGACATCCTCAGTGAAATCTATCATTTTCCCAACGTTCATAAAGCACTTGTGCAGAATCCCTTCTGTACAGACCTACTCTGCGACCCAGTTAGTGGATTGTCCCAGACACACTGCACCAAATCCATCTTTATTGGAATCTTTTTCATCAGTTTACACCTCATTAACAGATTCATTTAAAAATAAGTGTATAAAACCTTAAATATATGTTTGTGTACATTTGCATATATGTGTGTGTTTTGTGTGTGCGTCTCCATGAGAAAAATTACATCTAGTCTCACTTTGCAACAGAAAATGTTTCCTAGCGAGTACTTTATCATGTTATTCCTTGTGCATGTGATTTTGGGGAAGCACCTGGTATGTCATTATAGGTTTTATTATATACATGATAGGTGTATAGATAATCTATATTCCCATCA
Organism: Echinops telfairi; assembly: GCF_000313985.2. Classification (NCBI taxonomy): domain Eukaryota; kingdom Metazoa; phylum Chordata; class Mammalia; order Afrosoricida; family Tenrecidae; genus Echinops; species Echinops telfairi. Next base: position 20,732,502 of record NW_022111300.1, read on the forward strand.
TTATACATAGGAAGTTTAGAAGATCTTTCCAGGCTCTAACCCCTTAATTCTTTCTTTTCCTGTCTCGTGTTTGTTGCGTGGGACTCTGTTCATAACTGGGGGTCTTCTTTGGTATGAGGAGAATAGGTCGCATCATCCTGGCATTCATTTCCAGGACAGGGTGCAGAATAGAACTGCACTTCCTGAGGTGAACAAGGCTAAGTCTGGTTGAAAATAAATTTCCGGCCAAGGTATGTCTGAGGAGATGTGAACAGCCAAAATTCTGGTTTCTAAACAATGTTTCATGCAGGGTTCCTGGAAAATGCTTAGGACCCAAGAAAAGAAGTAACAACAACATAGTGTTTTTTTTAATTATGTATTTCAGAATATAAATCATATAAATGCAGTCACCATAGAAAATATCAGAACCTGTTAAACTTCTTTAAAACTGGGTGATGCCTGAATAGGTTTTTTGATTGTTTGTTGGTTTTCACTCTATAACTGAATTAACTATGGTTGAAGGGTGAGGAAACTATCGCACAAGACTTTTCCCCATTATTTTCTGCTTCTGAAGGTCTTAATTTATTAATGTGTTATTCAACATTGATATTGCTTTTAATGAAAATATTACACTGCAAGTCCCTTAGGATTGAAATTTGTGTGTAATTCAGAAAATAATAAATCATATTATCATTATATATTAGAAGTGAAAAATAATCTAATTGAAATATAATAATATGTCTACCTAAATTAATTTAACTACAGCATATTTTGGTGCATTGAACAATAAAACTGGTCTTTAGAGCAGAGTGCATTAATTAAGTAATCTACAGTTGGCTAATCCACCTCAAGAAAACAGAATGCAAAAAAAGAAAAAAAAGAAAGAAAACAGAATCCTCAAACCCATCACAGACAATGCCAAGGAGAAAAACACATAACTGAAAATACTACTTGAAAGCATCATAATTGACAACAACTCTGCCCTTCTGAAGAAAGAAGAAAAGATCCTCTAAAACGCCCAACAATTTACAGCCAAATACCAGCATCTCTAGGGTACTCAACGTCCACCCTCCTCTGAAACCAGCTCAGTAATGATAGAAACATATATGTTAGTCTGAGTAGACTAGAGAAGCAAATCCAGGACACTCATGCATGTAAGAGAGAGCTTTATATCAAAGAGTAATTGTACATTAAGAAATTACCCCAGCCAAGTTCAAGTCCATAACAAGTGCAATATTAGCCCATATATCTGATACCATCTCCCATATGTCCATAAATTTCTCTCTGACTCATGCAGCCCATGCAATGATGCTGAATACAGGAAGATCACAGGCCAGTGGCTGGAAGGTCCCGTGGATCCAATGGCAGCAGATGCATCTCCAGGGCTCTGACTGCCATCTGCGTGGCTTCACCTGGCTTGTCAACCAGAAGGCCAAGCAGAGAGAGTATGTCCCACCTCCAAGGAGGAAGAGAGGAAGACCAAGAATCTTCAGGAATAGACCACACCCACGAAGAGGGATCATCCAGCTGTGACATGATAGATGGGATCGTCTCCACTCCTTCATTCTTTTCTCAAGTTGACATGAAATTGTCTAACTACCACAGACCACCCCTTGTCAACTTGACACTTTTATACCATTCTTTAGCCATACACAATTTTTAACAAACAATAATAAAATCATATCTGTGCCTAGCAGGATGAAACTAAAATGCACATTTCAAAATGTGCCATCCTCATTTAAACATAATATTCTATAAGCGAACAAAAACAACAATATTCTATGCCTAATACTTGCTAATAAAAGTTATTTTATAAATACATAAAATTTTATTAAAAATTTTTATTTATAAATAAAAATAATTCCTAATAAAAGTTATGTGAACAGTTACAAACCCCTATGAAAGTTTGTAAGCCAGCGCCTTCATGCCTTTATCTGCCCAATTTTTGGTCTCCAATGCCCACTTATATCAACTCAGTGTTCTGAGGAGACAATCAGATTCTTTGATGTGATGAATCTTCACTCCAGTTGGAGCCTTGTGAGTCTGCATACATAAGCAGTCAAATCAGGACAGGTCATCCATAAAGTCAGCAGCAACATGAACCAATTCACAGGCTCAGAAATCTTCTCTACATCAATAAGATTCTGATCAACTCAACATGGGCAAACTTATTAGCCTCACTAGGATTCCCTTTGGCCAACTCACCTTTCGACCTTGGCCTGCATTGTCAACAATGCTAGTCCCCTTGGGCTAGGTTATGAACTTCAGACCAGCCAACCACCTCTCGTCTTCTCCTCTAGTCCCCTTCGACCAGGTCCAAGGGTATCAGTGGCCAGACTCAACCATCTCTATCCTGCTGCATTTCTTCCACTTCCACTCGACAAAAGGATCCAGGTGGTTACCTAGCAAGCATTTCAGGTTGCCCACAGGCTACCTTTAACATTAAGTCCTAGAAAAGAGAGTTTCTTCGTGGCTCTAAGTTTTTCCAGCTTCAGGCACAAACATCTAGTTCAAAATTAAAAAATCCAAAGGGTCGTTTTTTCTTCTTCGGTTTGTTAACAGCCCCCTAGGCAAGTCTCTTTGAATGCTCTGAGTGTTTCAAAGTACTGTATAGGTGTTAACTTTTCAGAGCCTTCTTTTTAGGCTTGTCCTAACCCATTTAAAGATTTAAATTGATGACTGAGAGCAAGTAGGCTTACAAACTCCCTCTATTTATACTTTCCAATAATGATCTCTATCCGTCATTATATCAATAAGAATAGACAGAAGAAAACAGTATAAACCTAGTCCAGCCAGATCCTAAACTCAATTCTCAAAGCAGTCAAGTCCAATCTTTATCCATCTCATCTTAATCCTTATCTAAACTATTCCACTAATACAAAAATGGCCTGAGACCTCTGGCTGCATCAAGCCAGGGCTGGGCTTTCTGTCAGCCATTCTGACCGTCTGTCAGCCATTTTCACTCAACAGCATGATCTCAGAGAAGCTCAAGGGGCAATTTTGCCTCCTGAACTCAAAAGTTACATTTATCACACCCATTTTTGCCATTCCAGGCAGAAATAACCAAAACTGAATCTAGGAATCAAAACCTTCATTTACCATGTCTTTTCCAGAAAGCAATCAAGCAAACAGTGTGGCCATATCCGACCTCCATCTAGCCAAAGAATAACTACCATGAGGCAGAGTTCAAACAAGCACCCACTCTCCAGCTTCAAAATTTGTTTCTCTAGTCCTCCACTCCTGGTACCACAATGTGTTAGGCAGGGTTCTCTAGGGAAACAAAACCAGGACACATGTAAAAAAAAATAATATATATATATATATATACATACACACACACACACACATATATATATACATATATATGTATCTATATATAAATATATATGTTTATACAGTGAGAAGGAATATAACAGCTAATTCGTCCATAAAATGTTTGTTTGTTTTTAAAGATAACAATTTATTGAAGGAACATACTCTTCTTCCATCTGGATCTTGGTACATGAATTGGTATTAATTTCTTCCTTCTTTCCTTCTTTTTTGAATTGTGTAACAGAGTCTGGCTCCGCAAATAAACTTTTAAGTGCAAATATCTCCAATTTGTTGTGTGTGTGTTTTTTGTTTGTTTGTTTGTTTTTTAACATTTTATTAGGGGCTCATACAACTGTTATCCCAATCCATACACACATCAATTGTGTAAAGCGCATTTGTACATCGTTTCTCAAAACATTTTCTCTCCATTTAAACCCCCGACATTAGGTCCTCATTTTTCCCCTCCCTCCCCGCTCCCCCCTCCCGCATGAGCCCTTGATAGTTTATAAATGGGTATTTTGTCATATCTTGCCCTGTCCGACGTCTCCCTTCATCCACTTTTCGGTTGTCGAGCCCCTAATAAAATGTTAAAAAAATAAATAAATAAAATCTTTTTTTATGGGTTACCCCCTTTGTGTGTATTTATTTATACATATATTATGAAAAGGAAATATAATTATCCAAAACTCTGAGATTAAATAAAAACATTATTAAAACTATCTGCAAAATTCAACAGGTAAAATTGATAACCATCTAATGCTCTGTTATGTTTATTTTAATATCAGAGTTATAATTTCAGCAAAAAAAACAATTTCTACCATGGATATGTATTTGTTAAGAAACAGGAAGTTAGAAAAGGGAAAGTTAACCAATGTTAAAGACAATGTAATGAATAGCTGTGTTACTGTCTGTCCTCAGGCTGTCTCCGAATGAGGGAGTGCTCAGGTGACTCACAGCACAGCCCTGGTGGCATATTGGGTAGTCAGTCACCACAAGGTCAGCAGTTTGAAACTACCAGCTGTTCCACGAGAAACAAAAGGCTTTTCCACCGTGGAAGTCTACCTTTCGACTTTGTCCATAGGCTGGCTGTGAGTCAGAAGTGACTCACAAATAAAGCAAGCGGCAGTATGTTTGGTTTGGGTCTGGGTGGCTTGAAGACTAAGTGCCTGACTAAGGCAGGCCACAGAGAGATTATGGACTCAGGCCCAGAGCACCACAGTAACTTGAGTGGTGCAATCAAGTAAATCACACACTTCTCTTTAGTTTCCCAGTGCATATAAAACTTATGTTTACACTCCTCTGTAGTCTATTAAGTGTGAAATAGTAATGTGAACCGAATCGTCTCATGGGGTTTTGCAAATCTTTACAGAAGCATACCACCACAACTTTCTCCCACAGAGCAGCTGGTGGGCTCGAAACATCGGCCTCTCAATCCACAGTCAAGTGCTTATCCCACTACACTACCAGCTCACTCTCACAAATGCATAATATATTTGTGAGGAACAAAGACATAATGTAATATTTTTTTCTCTTTAAGCCACAAAGCATTGCAAATTGAGAAAAAAGTTTGTAGTAGGGTAGAATGTTAAAGATGGGCTATTTGTCTATGCCTTCCAAAGTTGCAAATATCCTTACTCTCTACTTGCAGCTGCTTTCTTTCTGGGCATTTTCAATGAAAAAGACAACCTATAGAAAGGGTCCATATATCTGCCACTCTCTAGTCCCAAAATGATAACATATTGATGATTCTCATAATTAAGATTCTCATTAACAATCTGACCACTATCACTAAGCTTTGGCTGTGCTAACAGAAAAGAGGGCTTGCCATGTTTCTCCGAAAGTAAGACATCTCCCCCAAATAAGACCTACTTGCAGTTTTGCCTCCTGATGAAATATAAGGCATACCCTTGAAAATAAGACCTCCCCAAACTTCAGGCCTCCCCGATAATAAGGCCCCCTGAAGCTACCGTAGCTCTGGACTCCGGACCGTAGCAGCAGGAACCGCCGCATAGCTCACTATTGGCCGCAGCGCAGCTAGAGCAGACAGGAAGTGCAAGTAAATGTACCATAGATTGTTGTACATGGAAATAATGGTAGTAACAAGAAATTCTTGACACTGTAAGATTCACAGTTTGTCTGGTTATGCTGGTTTGTGATGACAACTACTACCGTACCGTATACAGGTAATACATTTCCTTTTTTTGGTTCAACAATAAATGTGTACCGTATTCTTCTTTATGAAAAATAAGATATCCCCTGAAAATAAGACCTAGTGCATCTTTGGGAGCAAAAATTAATATAAGACACTGTCTTATTTTCAGGGAAACAGGGTATAACATTAATATCGCTGTGCTTACAGTATCCATTAATGAGTACTTAGTAAGTGGATTGTGCTAAGAACTTTACATAGATTCTGTAATTTATTCCTCATAACATCCTACAAATAGATTGCTATCATCACCACTATCACTTTTATTTATAGGCAGACCATGCTTCAGATCAGTTGTATAATGTGTCAAACAAGAAAAAGAGACAAGATTCCCATGTGATAATCTGGTTTTATATCCCAGACATGTCATCATTTATTTCATGCTCACTCTAGGTTGTCAGTATTAAAGATTTTAAGGAGAGACCCAGTCATATCCATAAAGGGCTGTGATATTAACCTCACAGCATTGGATAATTATACTAAAATGTACCCAGCATGAGCTTCTTTGTACATATAAAATGCTCCTGTCGGTTTAAAGTGACCTTTCTTTAAACAAGGGGCAGCTAAGAGCTCCTGCCTTGTCTCAGGTTGCAAAGTTCTGCAAGAAGCACATCAGACTGACGCTGCAGTAACAGAGAGGGCTCCACCTGGAAGGCATTAATAAGCCAGCTGTTCTGTTCCAGCAGAAAGGATCGCTAAAATGATGGCTTTGCAATAACGCTGTAATATTTTAACAGCCAGGAACTAAATACAGAGGGCTCCTGCTTTTAGTCAAATGCATAAGAGGAACGTAAATAACTACCTATTTCTAAAGCAACATGACTTACAATTATTCCAAGAAATTCACCAGTAGAGAAGCTTTGCTTGGTCCAAGAGGTGAGACTAAAAATAAAGTCATCACGCACTGAAACAAAGACATCATGCCCCATTGTGAATAGTGGGCACAAACAAAGACATCATGCCCCATTGTGAATAGTGGGCACAAACAAAGACATCATGCCCCATTGTGAACATTGGGCACAAACAATCACTTTTTAAAGCAAAGCAATCATAAACTAACCTAAAGATTAGTTTCATACGAAACTTGTACCAAAGTTGATTTTTTTTAAAGTTTAATAGAAGGGATAAGTTACTGGGAAATATAAGAAAGGGTAGGAAGGAAGAGTTGCAAATAATTTGAGTAATAAATGCTTAAAACCCCATGACAGAATCAACTGATATAAAAAGGATAGTAATAGAAATTGCAAAGAGTTGTAGTCTAACAAATTAGAAAATGTTGAAGAAGTCAAGAAACTTCTGAAATAGTATACCGCCCTAAACTAACACCAACTGAGGTAGAAAACTTGAGGAGAGCAAAAAAATAAATATTAATCAGGTAACTAAAGAACTCCCAGTCAAAGAAAAGTCCCGGCATAGATGACTGCAGTTGTGAATTTTACCAAACATTCAGGAAAGAGCTAACACCAACTTTACTCAAACTATTCCAAAGCATGAAAAGGGATGGACAATTTTCAAATTATATATGACGTGATCATAACCCTGGTGCCAAAAAAAAACCCCGAAACCCAGCAAAGACATCACTTAAAATGAAAATTGTACACTCATATCTCTCATGAATACAGATATTAACGTTTTCAACAAAATCCTAGCTGATATAATTCAATAGCATATCAAAAATAATAATAATGCATCATCAACAATAGTTAAGTATGAGAATCAACCACGTAACTGAAACAAAGGCAAAGCATCTCATGATCACAGCAACACAGGCATAAACGACCTTGAACAAATGTTAACTCTCATTTCTGAAAAACACTCAACAGAATAGATCCTCAATATAATGAAGGTCATAGATGCACACCAGTGGATAATATTGTCTCAAGTGAGTGATACTGGAAGAATTCCCCTTGCAGATGACGACCAAAGATGGCCTTTTTATCACCATTCTTATTCAGTATTGTACTGGAAGTCTTAGCCAAAGCACTCAGCAAGAAAGGAAAATAAATGGTATCCAAAATGGTAAAGAAGAAGTAAAACGATTTCGATTTTCAGATGATAGAATGAGCCGATAAAGGCAATTTCAGAGCCATGACATGAAAGTTAGTGAAACGAATGGAAGCATTCAGCAAAGTGGAAAAGTTCAACACTAACACAATCAGTTGGATGAATCTATATCATGGGCTCCCAAAGTTATTTGGCCTCCAGTCTCCTTTTCAGAGAAAAAATAAAGTTGCTCAGTGCCTCCCGGAAGGAAAAATTTCTCTAACATAGCTCATAATTCAGGATAAAGTATAGCTAGCTCGTCTGCAGGCCCCCAAGAGTAGTCTGGCATCTCGCAGAAGGTGGTATTGTTACCGCGAGAAACCCTGACCTACACAAACAAAGAGAACTCTGGAATGGAAATCCGGAAACCAATTTCATTTAGAACAGCTATCCAAAAGGTGAAATATTTATGAATAAAACTAACCAGAGAAGTGAAGACAATTGTGAAATTCTACTGCCAGGAACCAAAAAAAAAAAAAACAAAACCCAACCTAAATGGGAGACCATGCCATGCTCATGAAGAGTTTAATGTGACATTATGAAAATGTCAATATTCCCCAAAGCTATCTATAGATCTAATGCAACCCTAATCCAGAATTCATCATCATTTTTAATAAAAAATAGACAAACTAATAACCAATTTTTTTGGTTATTAGGAAAGAGACCCCAGATTAGCAAAATATTACTAAAGAAGAACAGAGGAAGAGATGTCCCACTTCCCAATCAGAAAATCTGTGACACAGCCATGCTAGTTCACAACAGTGGGTACAGATACAATGACAGATACAGAGCCCAATGGACCATAATCGATAGCTCAGAAATAAATCCATCCACCTATAGACACTTGATCTTTGACATTCAGACAAAATTCATTAAATTGGGAAGAGATGATCTCTTTGAAAAATGATGTTGGCACAAGTGGATACTCATACGCAGAAAAATGAAATGGGATCCATATTTCATACCATATACAAAAACAAAATTAAACTAAAGCAACGCTGTAAATGTAAAACTTAAAACTAGAGAGAAAATCAAAGACATTTTAGAGACAAACTTACACCCATTGCCATTGGAACACTGACCATATAGAATTTCTGAAACTTAAATCTTTGTAAAGGAGACCTGATAGCTGAATGGGTATAGGTTGGCCTGCTAACTGCAAGGGCAGCAGTTTGAAACCACCAAATGTTCTGAGGGAGAAAGACAGGGCTTAGTGGTTACATGTTGGGCTGTGATCACATGGTCAACAGTTCGAAACCAGCAGCAGCTTCACATAAGAAAAACTGGGCTTTCCACTCCTGTAAACAGTTGCATTCTCAGAAACCCACAGGGGTCATATTTGTCATCAATGACTCCATGGCAGGGAGTCTGGTCTTGGGGTTCTACTCCGACAGAGGTACAGTCTCAGAAGCTCGCAGGGCAGTGCTGCCTTGTCCTATGGGATTGACTAGTTGGCAGTGAATTTGGTTTGTTTATTTGCTTGATTTCTAGAAATCTTTTAACACTAAGATGTTTCTTTCCTAAGCCATGGGATTTTCAATAGCTCCATTTGCATGTGGACATTAGATAATGAATAAGGAATATCAGAGTAGAATTGATACATTTGAATTATGGTGTTGGCAAAGAATATTGAAAAGACTATGGACTCCCAGAAGAACAGACCAATATGTCTTGGAAGAAGTACATCTATAATGCTCCTTGGACGTAAAGGCGGCAAGACTTCAACTCTCGTACTTTGAACATGTTATCAGGAGATACCAGTTCTTGGAAAAGGACATCAAGTGATTACAACAATGGCCTCAAACACAACAATTCTTGTGAGGGCCCTGTCGGATGGGGCATGGTGCCAGACTGTGATGCGTGGGGCATCCATGAGTTGGAACTGACGGGATGACAGCTAACAACAAGTCGTCATGGGAGCACAGAGTCTCATTTTCCGCCCCTGGAGTGGCAGATGACCTCAGACCATTGACCTTGTCGTTAGTAGTCCCGCAGTTACCCTACAGCACTACCAGGGCTCCTTCGAGACAAATTCAAGAGCCCTAATGTGACGTACATTCATTAGTGAACATTATACACACAGAGTCAAAGACAAAATGATGACTGTACTCCTAAAATTAGACACGTGTGTGCATCAAAAGAGTTAACCCAGCAGTTCTCAACCTGTGAGTTGCGGCCCCTTTGGGGGTCGAACCACCCTTTCACAGGGGTCGCCCGATTCATAACAGTAGCAAAATGACAGTGATGAAGTAGCAATGAAAATAATTTTATGGTTGGGAGGTCACCACCACATGAGGAACTGTATTAAAGGGTCGTGGCATGAGGTAGGTTGCGAACCACTGAGTTAACCAATGGAGTAGAAAAACCTCTCAGGTTGGGAGCAAAGTTTTGGCAATGCCATATCAAACAAGGGACTAATCTTTGAAATGTATAGAAGCCTTCAACACCTCAACCACAAAAAGATAACTAATAAAAACTGAAGAACAAAACTCAATATCAGACCGGCCAGGCTTCCTGATTGGCTGGAGATCAGTAGGCCTCACAGCACTGTGGCCTTTCACCACCCTGCTAGTCTGGAACGGAACTCAGCCCACATGATTCCCTCTTAAGTCAATAGCGAACTCTATCAGGTCAACAATGACCTTAGGGAGGTATGAGGTATATGTTTCAAAGTATAACCATTTGAGATTATTTGTTGACAAGATCAGGAAGCAGGAAGGGGTGAAAAAGGAACAGAAAGAGAAAACAGGGAGAAAGTGAGATAAGAGATATTATATTAATGGGGGCATAAGCAAGTGTGGTGAAGAAAGCTGATGGTGCCAGGTTATCAAAAGATAAACCATCTAGAGTCTTAAAGGCTTGCAGGTAAACAAGTGGCCATCTAGCTGAGAAGCAACCATACCCACATGGAAGAAGCACACCAGCCTGTGTGATCACAAGGTGTCGAAGGGATCAGGTTTCAGGCATCAAAGGAGGAAAAATCATATCATTGTGTGCTCGCCCTCCCGATAAGATTGCTGAGGGAAAATGGTGGCATAAGCAAGTGTGGTGAAGAAGGCTGATGGTGCCCGGCTATCAAAAGATATAGCGTCTGGGATCTTAAAGGCTTGAGGGTAAACAAGCAGCCATCTAGCACAGAAGCATCAAAGCCCACATGGAAGAAGCATACCAGCCTATGTGATCACGAGGTGTTGAAGGGATCAGGTATCAAGCATCAAGGAACAAAAATCACATCATTGTGAATGAAGGGGAGTGCAGAGTGGGGACCCAAAGGTCATTTTTAGGCAACTGGATATCCCTTTACTGAAGGGTCTTGGGGAGGAGATGAGCCGGTGAGGAGGCAGTGTAGCAACAATGAAACATACAACTTTCCTCTAGTTCTTAAATGCTTCCTCCCCCAACTATTATGATCCCAATTCTACCTTATAAATCCAGCTGGATTGGAGGATGTACATTGGTACAGATGGAAACTCGAAACACATGGCATACAGGACAGATGAACCCTTCAGGTCCAGTGGTGAGAGGGGTGATACCGGGAGGGTGGAGGAAAGGTGGGGTAGAAAGGGGGAACCGATTACAAGGATCTGCATACAACCTTCTCTCTGGAGGTCGGTCAACAGAAAAATGGGTGAAGGGAGACGTTGGACAGTGTAAGATATGACAAAATAATAATGACTTGTAAATTATTAAGGGCTCTTGAAGGAGGGGCCAAAGGGGAGGGAGGGAAAAAATGAGGAGCTGATGCCAGGGGCTCAAGTGGAAAGCAGATGTTTTAAGAATGATGATGGCAACAAGTGAGCAAATGTGCTTGACACAATGGATGGATGTACGGATTGTGATAAGTGTTGTATGAGCCCCCAATAAAATTATTTTAAAAACAGAAATATTATATTTGGTAGATTGCAAGCAATGGCATTGGATGATATGTGTACAAATTATTAAAAACTGATCTGCTCTGTAAACCTTCACCCAGTTCACAATAATTTTATATATATATATATAAAGCAGATGTGAGTCCCTGCATTGTGTCAATGATTAGCTGTCAGGCTGCTAAGTAGAAGCCAACCAAAGATGCTTGTGAAGATGGGCAGCTGGGGATCTGCTTCTGAACGGTCACTGCTTTGTAAAGGCTTCAGCAGTTCTCTGCACACACAGGGGCCCCGGGAGTGGGGCCTGATTCTGTGACCACCAGCAACACTAAAGCAGAGGAAGCCAGTCTGACCTTCCGTGCTATTTATTGTGAAGCTGAGTAAAAGAAAGTGAATATGAGATTGAAAATGAAAGGCGATAAATTCAAAGTGTTGACAGTAGGCAGGAATGGTTTTCAGACAACTCAGGTCAATTTTTTCAAACAACTATAAGCAATCAGGGGACTGGAGGCCAATGTACTGCATGCAGAAGTAAGAGTGAAAGGAGAATCCTTAAATGCAATGTAGTGACAAGAAACCAGTGTCCTTCGGGGACAGAGAGAAAGGGAAAGTGCGAGGGAAAAGGAAGCACCCAGTTAATCAGCTGGAGCAAAGGGACAGAAACTCCCTACATGATCTAAAGACACTAGAGGAGGAGGAGAATCTCTAGGTTGTACAAAGGGTTAAAGCATTGGACTCTGAACTGCAAGATTGGAGGCTGAAGTCCACCCAGAGACGCCTGGAAGGAAAAGCCTGGGGACCAACTTTCCACAAATCAGGCATTGGAAACTCCTTGGTGAGCAGTTCCTCTTGGCAACACAAGTGCTCACCATTGACTAGGCAGCCACTGGTCCTGAGGTAGAGAAGGGTACGAAACAGCTCACAGTATCCCAGAACAACATGGCCACGATGGGTTTGTTGATTCACCAATAGCCATTAGAAGGATCACAGTACAGGCAAACAAGAAAAAGAAAGCAGTTTAAGTTGAATCCAATTACAATGAACTCGTTTTTTGTTGGAAGTTTGTTTTGCTTCATTGGTCAGATTTCATACCTGGCGCTACTGCACTGCAAGAAAGAACTTTATTCTCTTCACTATTTTTAAATCAGTGATGAGCAGCCTGACTTCTGAGCTTTATTTGACAATAAGGAAGAGACGCAGCAATTGAGTTCATGTGACATCAAAAGGAGACAGTTGAATAAACTGAAAATGGATCATGGAAGTTGTGGGTGCTGGTTTTGTAGCCCTTCTTAGACTAGACTATTTGCAAAGGAACAGATTGGCATAGCAGAGGATTCTTATTCTAAAATAAAACAAAGTAAAATACAGCAGATGGGCTCGGAAAAGTTTTTCTTCTTACACGTTGTCCTAATAGTAAAACAAAGAGGAGCCGTCAATATTGCATGCAAATAAGCTGACTGAGCAAACCAAATATTTGCAGCACGACAAACTACATGAAATATACAATTACACGCATGGAGTGTTAGGGAAATTCACTTTCTCGGTGTTTCCTGAGGAGTAAGAATAGTACGAATGCTTTCCTTGGGACTTCAGAAGGAAAGGAGAGGAGCCTTCAACCTGGTCTGGTACTCATTCCCACAGCCAGGTGGTGAGTACAAAGCTTTCCCAGGCTCCTATTTCAGCTCTCTGTTGGGAGTGGCATTTGCTACACCCTGTTCACCCGCGAGGATCCCTGGTGCAGTGGGTGGTTAAGAGTTTGAAACTGACAGCCTCTCCTCGTTCGGCTCTCAAAGGAGTCCCAGCTCGCGGAAACCCATGGGAACAGTTCTGTTCTGTGAATTGCAATCGGCTCAAGGGCCCCAGGTTTGGTTTGGCTTAGTTAATCCTTGCGGAGTTACGACTTCCTTTGGGAGATCCCCTGACGTCACTCAGAGCACTATGCCAGACGCTGTCCCGTGTGACGCATGGTCACCTCACACGTGCCAGAGCAGAACTGTCCTCCACAGGGTTTTCAAAACCTACTTTTTTTTTCGGAAGTAGATCATCAGGTCGTTTTTTGAAGGCGCCTCTGGGTGGACTCAAACTTTCAACCTTTTGGTTAGCATCTGCCCACAACTATCCATTTGCATCCCATAGACACTGAAAGCGGCGCGGAGTCGCCAGGCATCGTGGGGCACAAGGAGGAAGATGGGGAAGCTGACATGTGAGTCTGCTGGAAACGCCAGGGGAACTGCACAGCCCTCAGATAGGCGCCTGGGAGAACACAAGCCGCCGAGTCGGAGCTGATAACCCTGTGCCACAGAGGCCGCCTGCATTGTCCAAATTTATAAGGGAAATATTTAGTAGTACATCGAGTCGAAACGGACCACATAGCTTCCGTCCGCAAATGTCATTCAACCGCAGACGGTGTTTACAATCATGTTGACATTTGCAAAGAGAGAGCAAGGATTCCATTTGGAAATGACGGTGACTTGGGGAGTGTCGCTGGAACTTACCACCCCGAGATGAAGAATATTAAATCACCTGGAGTCCTGAGGGTGCTGCCAACTGCCTGTCCAAAAAGCCTACGGGCCCTACTGAGGAATATTGCTTTAGACAAGATGAATAGTTATCCAGCTGATGTATGCATGTGACGAAAATATCGCATTTCTAGGTTCTCTAACTGAAGAGAATAAGCAGGCCAAGATGGAAATTTCTGGGACCAAACTCCAAAATCTCAAAAGCAGAAGCTCATTCGGGGTCTCTGTGGTGTCTTGTCATAAGTGGTGTCGGAGAGACAACACGCCCTCCAAAGATGAGCGCAGGGGTGAGCGCAGGGGTGAGAGGGAAGCCTACAGCAGAGGAACGGAGTTTACAAAGACAGAGCTATCGGCTAGTTGCTTTTTGTTTTCCTATCATGAAGTCACTAAAACGTTCCTTCATAAAGTCTGATGAATGAGCAGAACAGCTCTGACAAGGTCATGAATGACAACACAGGGGGGTGCTACCCACGGGCCACCGAGGCTAAATGACACAAAGAAAGACGCGAACTTCCATTACCCAGTTAATAGAAAACAAGCATTTTTCAACACCAAAACTCTGAAACTCTGACTCATATTGGCCCTCTGGAGCCTGGTGGACCTGCCCCTGTGGGTTTCCAAGACTGTAACCCTTCATCAGCTTAGAAAGCCTCCTTTTAACCCCCGGGCCAGTGGGAGTTTTAGAACTGCTGACCTCCTGGCTAGCAGCCCAGTTCGTAATCACTGCACCACCATGGTTCCTTTGACAACACCAGTGTGTTGTCAATGATCCTGCTCAACTCCACCGTCCTCAAAACCTTCATCTCTACTCATCTCAATAGAATAAGTATCAAACTGTAAGCAATTATGTTACAGCTGTTACTTATCTAAGTTCTAAGTCTCAAACCACCCCTATGCAGTCGAGCATGCCTGAAGCAGGAGCATTCAGACTAAGTCGGTGTATAAAACACGGATCTTGTCTATCAGAATATCAACCTAAGTCCATATGACATTAAAGTTAATAGTACTTTTCTACTACTTCATATTGTTTATGTCTTTCCTGTTACATTTTATCCCACTTCAATATATATCGAGTTTTTAAAACAGGTGCACACATACATGAACTTTAAGAAATTCTTAAGATGTTATTTATTCCACCATCCCAGCAGCCTCTGGATCTGACAAGTGCCATCCCTCCTACAGACGTTAATGGCTCTGAGTAAACACTTCTAAAAGCTGCACTGGCTCGTTTGCACCACTAGGGTGCACTGAAGTAGCAATATATTGAAGTTTGATGTAAAGAGTTTAAAGACACCTCTAAAAGGCGAATTCCCTTTCAAGGAAAAAGATCTACTCCCTGGGTGACATAGTTTAATAAGAAAACTGTGAGTATGCTATCAGGAACATCAGTTGGCATGACGAACTGGTTTGGCTAAGCTAGTGTGCCTTTTTATGTTCTTTTGACTGTCTCCACTAACAAATAAACAGCTTACTAACAGGCTGTTTTGTTTTGTTTAAGTTTTCACTCTGAGATGTTTTATACATATAACTTAGATTAATACTATTTTTAGTTATCAAAACAGTTGGCCTCTTCTAGCATAAAACAGATTCCATATTATATGTACTGTGCTTACATTTGAGAGCTGTTTTCACTATCTAAAAATCACCCCCAAACGTATACACTGGGAGCTTCAAAAAGTCCCTGAAAAACTTACCAAAGGATCATGGAAATTTCCCAACACCTTTTGAACTTTCTCTCTCTCTCTCTTTCTTCCTCCCCTCTCTCTTCCCTCTCCCTAGCATTTTCTTTCTGTCTCTCTCGTACACACACCTATCTATCTGTCCTACTCTGTCTTTGATGCCCACTTCTTGAATTAACTTTATGGCATACCAAAAAATCAACAAGACGTTCACTTTTGTCACATATTAAGTAGAAAAGTAACTAATATGAGTATAGTCTACTGAAAAAGGTGGTATATTTATTTAATGGGCCATCAAATTTTTCAAAGAAAATTTTTATTTAAATTATACATTAAAAGATGAATGTTTAAACCTTGTTCAGCACCTACACAATCATGCAAATCCAGGGGGTGCTGTACACTGCAAACGTGAGGTATGCAGGCAGTCTTCAAAGCCACGGGTGATTGCCTGATCTGAATTCATCGTTACCCCTTACAGCA
>NW_022111300.1:20749903-20760390 GCF_000313985.2 Echinops telfairi
AGTTTTCACCATTTCACTACCAGACACGATTATACATGATGCCTCACTAGATCTCACATGACAGGCCAATTTTGTGCTGTTAGATTTGTCAACCCATGTTCCTTCCCACATCCCCACTTGGTATCCTCCTTAATCTTGAGTTAAACTTAATTAGAAGAGCGCTGGTGGCCTCATGGTTACACCCAGGACTGCTAAGTTCAAGGTCAGCAGTGTGAAACCACAGCCTGGTCTGTGGGAGAAAGAAGGGGCTTTCTACCCTCATCAACAGTTTCAGTCTTCTAGAAAACTCACAGGGGCAGTTCTACCCTGTCTTATAGGGTCACCATGGGTCCACACCGACTCCACAGCAGTACATTTGGCTTGTTTTTTTCCTACTGTTATTGAGTTAAACTCGTGGGAACCCACAGGGGCAGTTGTACCCTGCCCTGTGGGGCTGCTGTGAGTCAGGGGAGCTCTGCTCTCGTTCACATTGCACCTCCCTATCCTAGGGCTGTGATGTGCCAGAAGGAATTCAAAGAATCCACAGAAAAAGAGTGATGGGAAAACGATTTTGTCCCACAACATTTTGGAAGTCCCTTGTAGATCTATTGGACAAACAACACCAAGCACATGCATGTTTACAGAAAAAGACAGCACAAGCCAGAGAGTACACGAACAGCTGAGACAGGTAGCATAGGCACACACAAATATGATATTGCACTACAACTGAAAAGAATACTGCGATTTAGGGAACTTCCTGGTGCTAATATAGTTTAGGTTAT
The DNA here is from genome assembly GCF_000313985.2 of Echinops telfairi. Taxonomy (NCBI): domain Eukaryota; kingdom Metazoa; phylum Chordata; class Mammalia; order Afrosoricida; family Tenrecidae; genus Echinops; species Echinops telfairi. Next base: position 20,750,665 of record NW_022111300.1, read on the forward strand.
TACAATAAATTTGGGGGGAAATTGCTGCTATCTGATAGTCCATTATAGGCCCTTCCTTTGATTAAAATGTGAAATCATAGAAATAGTAAAACCACTGAATGCATATCCTTCTTATGACTGTTAGAGGAGACCTCACTTAGAAAATACATGAGCCCAAATCTTCTATCTCTGAGCTGTGCTTTATCAGTATTTTTGATTTGGTCTTACAAGAGCAATATGCCTTCCCTCTATCTGAGGAATCCTTTTGCGATCCTAATGGCTTGTTTGGATGAATAAATTCATTTTGTTCCAGTGCACAGTAGCAGCCCCTGCACTGTATTGTCATCACTATCATTCCTGCTGAGGTCGAAGGGAACAGGAAGAACGGTTGCTCTATTTCCGACGAGAGGATATTGAGACCTGAGCCAAAAAGGATTTGAGTGAACTGTTTAGAACTCTTGAATTTTAGGCTGGCGTCATCTTTCTTCCTACCACTCTTGCCGCAAATTTGGCTCGTTAGGGTCTCATTCTCAGTGTGTAAGAATTCTGGGAATTTGCATAAAATAAGCAGAAACTGCTGCTAGTTAAAATATCCTATTATGTAGTAGATATGCTGAACCAAATGGCATTTATAAAAAGAAAAATACCTTGGTGGTCTAAGGCTAACTGGAACCATAGAAATTTTTAAAAATATGGCAATATATATACACAATTTTTAAAAGTAGGGTTCCTGAGGGTGAAGGTCATGGAGGGAGGGGATAAAGAGGAGATGATATCAAGGAGTTCAAGAAGAAAGAAAATGTTTCACAACTGATTGTGGTAGCAATTGTACAATACTGCTTGATGGAATTTGAACTATGGAATATTATGATATCTGTAATAGTTCCCAATAAAATGATTAATTATTTTTAAATATGAAGAAAGGGGGAACTACTCTATTTATTTCCAGGACAACTTTTGTAAAACGAACAGCCATATAGAATGCCTATTTCCCTACTCAGAACAATGACTAGGAAGATCTTTTGTTCTATCAGATTTAAAGATCAGAACCGTCAGTCAGGGGACTGTGGCCTTCCAAGGAACCGGGGTTCCTGCCATGAACAGGTGGAGGAAAGCACATACTATATATAGGGCTTGGTCCCCTCCGTGTTTTCAAGTAAAGTAGCCCTGGTAGTGTAATGGATTATGCATTGAGCTGCTAACGCAGAGGTCAGCAGTTCAAAACCACCAGCTACTCAGTGGGAAAGGGAAAAGTCTTCAGACTCCTATAAAGAGTTACAGTCTTGGAAACACAGGGATACCCACCGAATGGGACAGTTCTACCCTGTCCTAGGGGCTTGCTCTGAAGAGAATGAACTCGATGGCAGGGAGTTGATGGTTTCAGGCGCCCCCTGGGGGTCTTGGGAAGAATCACCGTGGATGAAGGAGGATTCTCGTCTTCCGTTTATTTTGAAAGCTCATTCTTTAAAAATCACAATTCATTCGACAAACATATTTAAACTTTGAAAATAGAAAACTAAATAAGTGAAGTTTTCATGAACTTCTGACAAAATGCATAGTCACAGGAATTCTGAGCTTTTCTTGTGTTCTTTCAACCAAGCAAAAAAAAGAAAAACCAAACTAACAGGGCTTCCCAGGGCAGTACCCTTTATACAAGGTTCACAGAAGTTGTCAGTAGTCGTATTTTAACTACAAGTACTACCTATTGTATTCCTGTTTCCCACCAGAGACCTAAAGGCAGGCTGCGAACATAATATCCATAATTTCAATTAAGGAAATGATAGCGCTCTGCACTTGTCCTATGAGTCCTTCCACCTGGAACATGGACAGAGAACGTGCAAAAATAAACCTGGACAAGGAAGGATAAATAGCAATAAATTTTACAATATATCAAGTACTTTTTGCATATGAACTCATTTCTTCCCCCACACAGCATAGACCATTATGTCCATCTAAAGAGGAGGAGACAAAAATAGCAGAGCATTTGTCCCAAATTCCCACGTCAAAAATGTAGATTTGAAAGGAGAAACTTCCCTAGTCTCTCTGGCTCCAAACCTGTTTTCTTTCAACTATAACGTACACTCACCACGAAGGGAATGTACTTCCTGGGCAGTTATGCTTGTGAAAAACATAAGTAACTTTATGATATCGCACTACAAGTTACATGTGGGCAGTGCTGTGCTGGGTGGATGTGCACACATGTACACCTTGTTCACTCGATTGAGAACACCAAGACTTACCCTTCTCCCTTAATTTCTGAATCGCCTTCTATTTTACTTACAAGCGAGTAAGAACTTTGAAACTCTATCCTGGAATATAAGCTTGACTTAAGATTCATTTCTGAAAGAGAACCTGTACTGAACTTACGATAAAAGATAGGTGATAAGGGACTGCCATAGGACAGTCTATCTCCCTCAACGCGGAATCCGGCCAAACTGGAAAGAGTTAAAGAGGGGAAGAGTAGACAACATCCCAGTTTGGTTGGCTTTTTTCTTGTTTAATGTTACAGCATTAGTTTAGAAGTGACTTTTTCAAATTACTAAGAATAACTGCATTTAGTCTCCGGTGTAAGGATACATTGTCAGTCTAAATATAAACGCTACTCGCATGTGCCACACCTCTGTTCTCCTCTGCAAATAGAGATCACTGGGAGCTGAGCAGAGCCCCACGTACGAGAGACCCCTTCAGTACACCCCTGGCAGTTCCCGTGCAAACGGAGACAAAGGAGGAAAAGGGAAAGACCCGGAAGAACACAATTAGAATGGGAAAGGTAATCCTGATAGCCTTTACATATCCCGACAGTGTGTCATTTTATGTGGATTTTCAAACATCTCATGAGTAATTCAATGCATGTCCTCCAATTGTATCTGTAGGAAAAGCGGATTGTAATGAAATGTAAGTGATACAATACCTAGATATTTCAAGGAATGATATACCGCAGATAGGTAAAACCAAAGAGCATTCAGAAGTTAATCCAGGGTTAAAGAACCACTCTTTCCTGCAGAGTGAAAACCAGAAAGATTTGCAAGAAAAAATAAAAGGCAAAGTAAACAAAATGAGCACTAACGCTCTGGGCAGTGTTGTTCAGACAGTATGACAGACTTTGATGAGTAGGCGTGTAAGAGCAGTGTCGTGGTTATGGAGAAATGAGGGAGAAAAAAGGTCAGTAAACATAGTCATGCATGTGCTACAAGCTCATGTGGTAGAAGTAGGAACCAAAACCTTTCAATTTAATGCGAACCATTATTATTGCAATAGGTATCTACCTAATTCTATCAGTGACTATACAATTTGAGGATGAGTATAGAGAGTTAAATTCTGACCCACAGTCGAGGACCCCTAATAGCACGAAGCCATTCCCTTTAGAACTGCATTCAGTTTTATGCCCCATTAACCGAACATTTATATCAATTTTCAACATTACACTTAAATTCATCGTAGATTCATGTGCACAGTTTTGATGACATTGCAGCAGTCCTTTTGTTCTACAATGAATGATTACTCCTTAAAATGGAAGTTTCCTAATCAGGATTCAACGGAAAGATACCAAAGGGCTAAAAGATAAGCAAGGTGGGGGCAGGGATCCTTTTTGATGTTGGGAAAAGCTGAGAACGTTTTATATGTAGAAATAAAAAAACAAACTTGGGGAAGGGGAAGGCTCTCAAGAGGGAAAGGATAATGTTTCTGCTATTGCGTGTATATTCTAGATTGATATACCTCTGCCCAACTGCATTCTGTCGAAACCCACAGTGTTAATGAAAAATGATACGGTACGTTGGAAACCTTTTCACCAATCTATGGGAAATTGTTAGCATGTGTAATAGCAATGGATGACATTATCTACCTTTCAGTTAAGAAAACAGAGGAGAAGTTGGGTCTATGTCATGGTCTCATGTTCCCATTGTAATGCCACCTTGCTAATAGGTGCTTTTCTAAGATTGTTCAGACTGTTGTCAATTCTGCTCCATAACAACTCTGCACAACGGAACACAGCACTGCCGGGCATTACACCATCCACAAAATAGTTCCTATGCTGATGCCCATTGTTGTTGACGTCCTGGTGGCATGGCACACTGGGTTATGTGTTGGGCTGCTAACTGCAAGGTCAGCAGTTCAAAACTACCAGCTACTTCACTGGAGAAATGAGACTTTCTACTTCTGAATTAGAGTCTTTGTCCTATGGACTAGCTATGAGTCAAAATTGGCTCGATGACAGTGAATTTGGTTGGGTTTGAAGTTAAGACAAGAGATTTCTAAGACTAAATTATTTTAAATTGTTTTAGGTACCTAGTCAGGCTTGGCTCTCTTATGGCTACTGATAGTGAAGCCAGTTGTTGGACAGTGATTTTCATTACAAACAATTGAAACTGTGTATTCAATGTTTCATCTGCAAACAATTGTTCATTTACATATAATTAAACTTATACTATAATCCTACCTTAAAAACTCCTACCAAGTTCAGGAAGCCATTTCATAAAAGTGAATTATCATCAGCATACACAGTTAGTGATATTAGTAGGTCAATATACAGTTGTTTTTATTATTATGGTCCAGATATAAAACCCTAGCTAAGGGTACAGGCAAATGAATATGTTCAGTAATATTAGTCTATATACAAATATCTCAAGAAGCTAGGTCATTATCATTAGTAATGGAACAAATGTCTCCCAAGATGTATAAGTCAAAAGAAAGTTTATGTGGCAGAATTATGTAAGGAAACTTACAATAGTGCCTGCCCACAAACCATGCAATTTGGAAACAGCCAAGAAACAAAACCATAGAGAAGAGAGAGAAATACATGTATTAAGGGTTATTATGCAGCTATAAAGATTCAATATGACCCTAGCAGTATAGCAAAAAATAGTTATGGAAAAGAAGCTATTTCTTATGCTCAGTAGCTAATTTTCAAACATATGTACCTGTATTTGAAACTTTGAGCATTTCACACATTTTTCTGTATCTGAAAAAAAAATGGATCCAGACTGATATTGTGTATCAATATAGCTAAAAACAATTAATATAAAGGTAGCCAAAAGCTAAGTTCAGTAAGAATTCTCAAAAAGGCTATTACTCTGGACTTGTAAGTACTTCGGATGGACCTTTGCTTATATCAGAACATCTTAATTTATTGTTCCATTTTCCTAGAAAGGATGATAGATCTTTCATAGATAAAATCTTTCATAGATAAATCATCTAAGATGATTTCATAGGTATTTAATTAAATAGAAATAGTAGAACTGTCTAGATCAAACTGTAAATATAATTTAAAATTTTGTAAATAATATAGAACTCCATTCTGATTACACACAGATATATATATTACTAACAGCTCATAAAATCTGCTCCATATAATTTATGAGAAAAGCATTATATATTTTCATTTTAAAACATTTTAGCCCATTAGATCTATAAAAGTAACACACAACTTTTAATAGTGCATTCTGAAAACTTAAGAAAATGCACATTTTTCAGAACAAATACCTTTAGTATAAGGTCACATATAAAAAGCACATAAAGTGTCCTTATCTATATGATCATAAACATTAAATGCCAAATACTCAAACCTGTCACTATAATTTGAAGGAAAAGGAATATTAAGATGGTAGTGGTAGTACCAGAGCTTATGCATTCCAGACTACAATTCATACATTATTCTACCTTCAATATGTAACAAATATACCTTCCTATCTGTGGGTATTAGACAGGAACTACCAATTGTACATATGAATATGTATGTATATATAACTACCAATTATATGATATATATTTAGAGAAAACAATAAGAAAATGCTTGCAGCAGATTTAAATTGTCCACAATACACTCAGTGAACTTTAGTTCACAACAGTTAGTAATAATTATAGTTCAAATGTTGATATGGTCTAATTACTGTCCAAGACAGACGACAGATGATACACTTTCTTAAACTATGTTAAGCATACATTATACCAAATTTGAGAATGTGAGATGTTTTCACTTACTGCTTTGTAAGTTCTCTTTTGTCCAGCATGTTTTCTGATTTGTTCTCCATTTGGTCCTGTTTCCACGTGCATTGAATAGATAATGTCAAAGAAATCTTCCACCACCGCTACTCTCCTTAAAGACAGCTTCTCGTCTACCCCTACACCATCCTGCAGACAAAATAGAACAAAGCACAGATTGAGGAGGTAATTGTCACATGTAGCACACAAAGAGCTTAAACAAAAATGTTTTCATAACCTGAAACAAATCACATATCTATGAGTGTTCAAAATCTAGTGAACAAATATCTTGTCTTTTTATGTATTATCCACACATTGAACTTCAGGGACTATGAAGAAGACATCCCACATAGTTATATGAATGGATGCAATGCTGGAAGTGGTCACTTGCCTCTGCTAAGAAATTTGGAAATAGCTAACCTAACCAACTGACAGGAAGAGACACATATGGATGCCCATTCCACAGAAAGGTGATCAAATGGAATGTGGAAATTGTCAAGCAATATAGTTTTTGCCATCTGCAAGTAAAATTTTGCTAACGATAATTCAGAGAAAGGTTCAGCAGTACACTAGCAAGCAACTGCCAGAAATTCAAGCCAGAATCAAGGGAGGAAAGGAAAAAGTGCTATCAATGCTGACGCCAGATGGATGTTGGGTGAAAGCAGAAATAACTAAAAGAAGCTTACTTGCATTTTGTTAACTATACACAAGCATTAGATTGTATGGTTCATAAAAATTGTGGATAATGTTGCAGTAATGGAAACTTCAGAACATCTCTTTGTGTTCATCCTTAGACCAAGAGGTAGTCATTTGAAGAGTACAAGGGATGCGTCAAGGTTTATCCTATTGCAATGCTATTCAATCCACATATCAAAAACATAATTCAAGTAACAGTATTCTAGGAAAAAGAATTCACTACCAAGATTGATTAACAATCTGTGATATGCAGATAACGCAGCCTTGCTTACTGAACATAAAGAGAACTTGAAACATTTACTGATGAAGATCAAAAAACAAAACCTCCAGTATGAATTACAACTCATCATAAAGAAAACAAACATCTTCACCACTGGACCAATAGGCAAAATCAATATAAATTGAAAAAAGTTTAAAGTTGTTAAAGAGTTCATTTTACATGTACCCAAAACCAAAATTTGCAGCAGTCGTCTAGAAATTTCACCATTCATGAGGATTGAATCAAAAGTATTGTTCCAGAATCACAGGAAACTGTATTACACAGAAATGCTAGAATTGGAACCTGCAGCAGGAGACCGATGTCCTCCATGCAGGTCTCTCCACGCTGGGGGCAGAGCTTCCCTCCCTCGTAGCCTCTCCGAAGACGCCTGCACTCTCTGATTCACTCTACATCCAAGGGGTACTTGTGACATCCTCAAGGGACTCAAAGTGTGTTCCTTTTAAAAGCCATTTGAGATTTGGGGACAAACATGAAGCTGAAGGGGAAAGACCGAGGTTGTTAAGTAGACGGAGGCAGATCGCCAAGCAAAATTCTCATAGAACATCCCTTCGGGTCCTCAACGGATCAGCAGGTGCATTGTCATGACAGAAAGGACTCCTCAGTGCTACTTTCCAGGCCTATTTCAAAATCACCAATGCAGTTTTCAATTGCCATAAAACTTCAAGATCATCCTTAGAGAACTTCTTACCCCTTTGCAGTCTCAGTAGAACATTCACCATGGCCTTCAGATGACCTCTCTGCTTTGAATATAACTGGAAACCCCTGTCGTGATCAGACATTGCTTTCTCAAGTGTATTTGTAAATCCAAGTCTCCTCCCTGATAATGACTCCTTCCTTAAAATCATCTTAGTAGCTTCCATGTGGCTTGGACCACTGAAAAAAAGATGAGCTCTTTGAACTAGTTTATCTTTGAGCAAGGCCTTTGGCATTCATCAAGCCAAGAGTTGACCAAGGCCATTATGTGTGCTTAAAATGGAAATTGCTGATCCACGTGAAATCCCGCTTTGAGTAGCTATCCCATCCATGGCAACTGGAAGTAGAGGGACTTTCGGTTCACTTTCTCCATTTGTTGAAGTTGATAGTCTCTTCTCTTTTGGTTCATCTTTCGGGGTCTTCCCCACCTTCCTGAAAAGCTTTCTTTAATTCAAAAGTATTGTTTTCTATGGGGTGGTGTTACCTCAAATTGTTGCAAAACCTCAGTGATTTGGGAAGATATCCAGTGAGGTTTTCAAAAAGTTTTGTATTTGCCCCGACCTCAAATTGGTTTTGTCCCATGGCACACGGTAGCATCCTTTTTCAGAAAGCCCTTCTGAGACAAAGCTAAGTGGATTCTTGAGAGAACGTTTCTGCAGTCATTCACTGAGGCATGCTGGGGCATGTTTTGTTTGGAATGAACCTATGCATATGTGCACTGGAACAATATATTTTTTCTTGCCTTCCTATTGCATTGAGCCAAACTGCTGCTGCAAAAGGCACTGTTAAATGTTTTTAAAAAACAAAGATTTCCCTTTCAGAACTAAAGTGCCCTGGTCCAAGCTGTGATGTTATCAATTACCTTATATACTTAAGAAGGCTGGACAGCTCGTAAGAAAACCGGAAGAAGAATCAATGCCTTTCAATTATGGTTTTGGCAAAGAATACTGAACACATCACAGACTACCAGAAGGATGAACACATCGGTCTTGGAAAAAGTATAGACAGGATGTTCCTTAAAAGAAAGTATGTCAAGAACTCATCTCAAGTACTTTGGACATATTAACAGAAGAGGCCAGTCCCTGAGAAGAAGGACATCATTCTCGGGAAAGTGAGTTCTCGGCAAAGGAGGGTGATCACCCATAAGCCAGATTGCCATGGGAACTGATACAACAGGTGAAGGCTGAGCAAGGGCACTGTGAGGATGCCGATGTTTCCTCCTAGTGTCCTGACGCTTCGATTAGGAGGCGCCTTGGTGGCACATGGCAACGATAATCATATGAAGTAACTCAAGCTTACCTGTAAATGCCATCTTACTTCTTGTATGGTGGCTTTGTTGTTGCTTTCAGTATGCCTTACTGAATGATTGGAGAAGACATTTCAAGATACAAATTATGTCCAGGTTTTTTTTTTCACTACAATAACTTCACTCTTGATATTGATTCATCCAGTCAACCAATATTTAGCGTGTTTTAAAATCCTGGCATTTACAAAGGATATACAACGGAAATAACAGAGTCTTTACTGTTAAGTAGCGTGTAAGTGAGGAAATTAAATGCATCTATTGTGCTATCAATATTAAACTAAAGGGCAGTATGTGTTATGGGTTAATAGTGTAAGCTCCTCCGATCCAGAAGTCTTCCCCTTTACAGTTGAGCACTTTGTGCAAATCTCTTAAGCTTCTCTAAATCTTGATTTCCTCCTGTGTAAAATAGGGATAATAAGGCCTGCTTCATAGAATTGAGAGAATTAAATAAATTAATCTATGCAAAGTCTTCAACCATTCATTGGCATGTAGGCAACACAATAAATTGTGGCTGTTGTCATTTGAGTATGAAAATTACATGGCAAGGACTTTAGGAGTTCAGAGAATGAAGATAATGCCTCTTGCAAAGGTAGCTTGTAAGAAGAAATATAATTTGATATGGGCAGGAGTTGAAGCAGACTATAATCTTTGGTAGTGAGGCATATAGGGAAGAGCCAAGAATACCCATGGATGATCGAGAGGAATAAGAAATAAGTTTGGAATAGAATGAAATAAGAGAAGCAACCAAGCCCACATGGAAGCAGCACACCAACGTATGTGATCACGAGGTGTC
>NW_022111300.1:20760560-20762124 GCF_000313985.2 Echinops telfairi
AAGTGGCCATCTAGCTCAGAAGCAACAAAGCCCACATGGAAGAAACACACAAACCTGTGTGATCATGAGGTGTCAAAGGGACCAGGTATCAGGCACCAAGGAAAATAAAATCATATCATTGTGAATGAGGGGGAGTACAGATTGGGGACCCAAAACCCATCTGTGGGCAACCGGATATCCCCTTACAGAAGGGTCGCGGGGAGGAGATGAGCTCGTCAAGGTGCAGCATAGCAATAATAAAACATACATCTTTCCTCTAGTTCTTAAATGCTTCCTCTTCTCCCCCCTGACCCCACCACTATCATCATCCCAATTCTACCTTACAAATCAGGCTAGACCAGAGAATACACACTGGTACAGATAGAAACTGGAAACACAGGGAATCCAGGACAGATGAACTCCTCAGGACCTCCTCTCTGGGGGACAGACAAAAGAAAAGTGGGTGAAGGGAGACATTGGGCAGTGTAAGATATGACAAAATATTAATAATTTATAAATGATCAAAGGCTCATGAGGGAGGGGGAGCAGGGAGGGAGGGGAACTAATGAGGAGCTGATACCAAGGGCTCAACTAGAAAGCAAGTGTTTTGAGAAAGATGTTGGCAACAAATGTGCAAATGTGCTTGATACAATGGATGGATGGACGGATTGTGAGAAGCATTGTATGAGCCCCAAATAAAATGATTTAAAAAAAAAGAAATGTAACCTTACACGGTTGTAGCATACACACACACTGGTACCCGAGGGATAACTTGAAATGATATGACATAGTCATTCATTGCTGGAATACAGCACAAGAGTCCAATTCATCTGAGTTGAATCATTATGCTGTCATGAGTAAAATGGCAAGAGCCTCTTTTAACAGCAAGGAGCAGTGCCGAAAGCAGCATATTCAAATAAGTATATGCTGTGAAGACGCATCTTATGCAAACAATCGGGCATTTCCCCTCTGTCCATTGATAGTGTTCCTCACACATCATCTGTTCTAATGCCTGCTTTTCCTCATTAGGCTTCAGAGCAATAGCAACAACAAGAATTCTACTCTGTCCTATAAGGTCACTACATGCTGGAGGGATTTAACTGCATTTGGTGTAAGATATGTAAGATATTGGGAGGGGAGGGGGGCCTTCAAAAGACTCTTGGGAACATTTTGTTATCTTTTAATTCCATTTTTTCCACACACTTTTTGGAGCCTTCTCATGTTATAACTAAGGAAAGAGCTTTTAATTTATAATACTCTTTATCTAACATTGTCTAATATTTGAACTGATTGTTAGAGACCTTGGTTGCTACACAAAAGGTTGGTGGTTCAAACCCATCACTGGCTCCAGGGGACAAAAGAGCACAGCACAGAAAACCCTGCTTACAACTGATAGCAATTCATATTTAGGCTAATGATTATCTTTTCCTTGTTTCACATGGCTAGCAACTTTGGGAGTTTATATAGTAACCTAGAAAAAGGCAAAAATTGAGTTTTTCCTCCCTGAAAAAAGAATTTATTGCTTAATATAAAGTTGTTTCCTCTGAAGACTTGATAAATTCAGCTATCCTTTTCGGTCACCATT
>NW_022111300.1:20763232-20770444 GCF_000313985.2 Echinops telfairi
AAAAAAAAAAGAAAGAAAGAAAATGTCCGAGAGTAGCAACAGACTTAGGGTACATAGGGTCGTAAAGTAAGAAATTTTTACTTACATAGAAGGCAAATTATTAAATTCCAGTAAGAATGAACTTCATTTCTAACGTGATTATATGATTGCTAAGAGGATTTCATTGGAAAGTCAATGAAGAATGAACAAGTGATGGATACAAGTCAGACCTGGGTCACGGCTGCGTTACACTTCCTCAGGGGTCAAAACACAGTCCCTGTTCTGGATATTGTTATTATTATTGTGTGTAATATTATTGTCATTGAAGCTCAGAGGGTACAATTCTGGACCATACTTATATCTGGTAGTCCCCAAATCCCACCGCTGACCTGGCTTTATGAACAATTCACCCTCCCTCCCTTTTCCTCTGGGTTCCTGGCTTTACAAGTTCACGGAATAACAATTGAATCCTGGGCCAAAAGTTATAAAAAGGCTGACACATCCAATTTTGATCGTGGGTTGGCTGGTATGTGAAGCCTTGTTTTTGGTTTAGTGAGTGTTAAGGGTTCTTTAAGGAAAGGGAATATTTATGTTCAGTGATATTCATATGTATGCATGCATACACACAGACACACACACACACAGATAGAGAACACGCATGAGCACAACTGATTTACTTCTAGGGGTTGACTCATAAATTTGTGAGGAACTGGCAAATCCAAATCCATATGTTAGGCAAAAGAGTCCTGCAGGTTTGTGTCCCAAGATTCATAAGTCAGGTGACAAGAAGCATGCGTATCCATATCCTGGGAAGAGCATACACTCGGGTAATCCTAGTTCAAGTAATTGATTAGCTGCATCAACCTAAGGAATGAAGTTTGTTATAATTTATACTGTACTACCCTATAGAACAGCAGCTAGACTTATAATTGACCTAACAACTGGAAACCATGGCCTGATCAACTTGATAGCTAACGCCAGCCATCCCAGTGAAGAGGGGTCCTTAATGGGTTATCATTAGCTTCCAAGAATTTTGAATGTGAAAAGGAAGAACATGTTCTGACTTTATGCCAATCCTGGTTTAGCATATGGAAACACTAATCTCTTTCGTTGTTGTTCCATTAATTGCTCATTCTAATCTTCCTTCAAATTACCAAAATAATCTTCCTTAAAATAATTACCAAATCAACTGTGATTCATAAATTTCTACTAGGCCTTCAAGACTAACATAATAAAATTCAAGTTCTTTAATTTAAGATACACTTAAATCTTTTTAATATTTCTCCAATGGACTTATCTCTATCCACTTATCTTTCATAACACATGACTTCTCATTCTAAATAGAGTGACCTTCTCAACCCATGGCTCATAGCTACCCTTTTAAAAACTAAGCTTCATGCAGGCAAAACTATGTCTTGTTCACTGATGCATCAAAAGGACTGAGAATTTACTAAGCAGAGCATAAATGGATTATAATTATTTGGAGGTTGAAGGGATCAACTAATGAATTTATAAGTCACTGAGTGCCTCCTTAGAAGATTTTTCATCCAAAGAGAAATTTTATTCATCATACAGCTCTTTCTTACATGTCCAAATCAATCCCAAACCCCTTTCTATAGAGATAATTCCAAAGTACGGTGACACGATAGGAGCGTGCGTCTGCCAGAGAGAGTTTCCTGTAATCTTGGCAGTAGCAGCAGCCTGCCCTGGAACCGCTGGTGGGTTCAAACCATCAACCGTTTGGTTCACTGCCATCAAGTCAATGCGCACTCATAGCAACTCTCCAGGACAGGGTAGAACTGCCGTCATGTGTTTCCAAGATTGTCACTCTTTATGGGAGTAGAAAGGCTTGTCTTTCTCCCTCAGAGCAGTGGGTGATTCTGACCCACTGACCTTGAGGTTAGTAGCCGAACAGGTACCACTATGCCACAAAAAGTTCCTCCTGCCTCCAAAGACAACATAGGCGTTATTATGTTGTTGTTCCAGATGATGTGTATCCTTCAACACATGATGGCATTTATTATACAAAGTGACAGTGTTGGGCATTGAGCCTAAAAGATGGGGGCCTATAGACCCTTTGTGAGAGGGAAAGCTTTGCTTTTCTGGGTAGCAGTAGTGAAAAGTGACTCAAGGGAATGAAAAAATAATGCAAAGTGGTTTCCCTTTGTTTTGTTTCTTTAACCTAGCTTTGATCAATTTTAGGGGAAAAAATTGGAACTGTCCAGAAAATTAAAATATAAAAATTAAATCTACTACTTCCCTTTTTTTATAATTACAGTAAATTATAAAGTATTTCTTGATGTTTTAAAATAATGCATATGCAGTGAAATGGATAGGTTAGGGCTAAAGAAAAACAGTCTGCCCACTTCCAAATAGATCCGGCCAGGGGACTTGGTTTTCTTTGAGAGGAAGAGTAGAGTGGGAAACAGAAAAGAGAGAAAAGTAGGCTTTCTTGGAGATGCAGTGGGCAGAATGTTGACAGAGATAGGACAGCAACATAATAACTCTCCACAGGATATATTTTCTAGATTCATTCTTAACTATATCATAGGAAAATTGAAAGAAAGAAAAAAACCCAACAGGCTGACTACATTACAAAACAGCCAGAAAGATAAAGACAGGTCATTCTTAAGAGGCAGCTGTTTGTCTGACAGAAATGTTCACAACAGTCAGAAAGTCAGTAGACAATGGACTAATAACAGCTTCAAGGCTTTGAGAGCAAACACCGATCAATGTAGAATTATATCATCCACTGCCTTCCAGTGAATTCCAACTCATAGCAACCCCATTGGACAAAGTAGAAGGGATTCTAAGCTTTTCCAGGCTGTCATATTCACAGAAGCACAGTGTCAAACCTTCTGCCCACTTTTGCCACTTACACTGCAGACCTGTCAGTAGCAGCCCACCTTTTAACTACTGTGCCACTCGGGGTCCTGTAGATCTGTGGAATCCAGTGAATTATCATTCAAGAAAGAGCTGCTTTCTAAAAAAAAACCCTCTTAAGAGAGCTTAAAGAACATACTTTTTAAAAATACTTTTATTGGGAGCTCTTACATCTCTTATCACAATCCATACATTCATCCAGTGTGTCAAGCACCTTTGCACACAGGCCGCCATCATCATTTTCAAAGCATTCTCTTCCCACTTGAGGTCCTGATCTCGGCTCCCCATTTCTTTCCCCTCCCTCAAGAACCCTTGATAAGTTATAGATTATTATTTCCATATCTTACACCATCCTCTGTTGCCCCTCACCCACTTTTCTATTAATCGTCCCCCTGGGAGGGGGTTATAGCCTGATCCTTGTGATTCCCCCTTTCTCCCCCCACCCTCCCCTTTGACAACAATTTTTGACAAAAATTGTTAAAAGATTCAAAAAAGGAAATACTAACATTTGATGTAAATGCATTCATAGCACATAAGAGTTCTTTTCACAAGAGGAAGATTTGGCAGCCTGCGTCCGCAAGAATTCACAGTCCTGGGAACTCCACTGGGCAACTCTACTCTCTCTTCAGGGCCACTCTGAGTCCAAATGGACTCAACGGCAATAGGCTTTTGTTTTCTTTTTGTTAGGTTTGTTTGTTTGTTTGTAGTTCTTCTTTAAAAAATTTCCAAATCACTTTGTGGTAGATTAGTCATAGTCTTACGGGGCCAAAAGTCAGGCAAGATTTCTCCTACATTTGGATGTCTGTGTGGATTGTGATAAGAGTTGTACAAGCCCCAATAAAATGATTTAATTTTAAAAAGAAAAGTTAAGAGAAGCGTGAAAAGTATTCTAAAATTGAGAGTTTTACTCCTGAGACTCAGAGCCGCTTCCACATCACCAAGTCATTGTGATTGTTAATTTATCTTCCTTATCTATTATTTTTGGCAACAACTTAGTTTGTTTTTGTTTTTCACTTTGGGTTATTAAAATAATGGTGCTATAAACATTTTGCTTATATATTTTGCAATACCTAAACACGTGTTAAGGAGCCCTGGTGGTGTACAGGGATAAGTATCAGGCTACTAACTACAAGGTTGGTAGATTGAGACCATGAGCTACAATGAGGGAGAAAGATGAGGCTCTCTACTCCTGTAAAGAGGTAACATCTCAAAAATCCAAAGGGGAAGTGCTACTCTATCCTGCAGGACATGAGTCGGAATCAACACAATGGGTATGCACTCCATTACAAGCAGTATAGATGTAGCAGTAGAATGGCTTGATCATACAGTAGATTTATCTTATTATTATAACAATTCCAATATTTATGAAAAAGTGTACATTTCTAAAAGACTTAAAAAAATAGCTAGTCTCCTAAAAACCCTTAATTTACATCTCCCTGAATACCTATTGAGTTTTTTCTGTTGTTCTGTCCAATTCTACAATGTCATGAATGTGCACTAAAACTATTAAGTAACAACAACAACAAAAAACGATTAAGTAACAATGAAGTACTCCAGACTGTGCTAAGTACTTTACATGTACTATCTCCATGATAGTCACCTGTGATTCTCAGATATCTCGGGTACAGAGATGGGGTTCAGAAACAGCCATACTCTTCCAAGTGGTTACATATCAGCCAGGTAGAAAGAACTGTAAAATGCAACCATGATCACGGCACAATCTTGAGATCCCTTCAGTGGACACTAGGCTTCTGAGGGCAATTAGTCTAACGAATTACCCAGAAGCACAGGTGATTCCGATGTTGAGAAAAGACCAAGTAGGCTAAGGTGGACAACATATGGTAATCAAGAGACCTAGAACTAGTTACAAAATTATAGCTGAATAAAATAGAGAATTCTCTCGTCTAAAAATTAGTGGTCCAAAGTCAGCACAGTAATTCTGCTACTCAGACACACATGACCACCAAGGTTTCCATAGACCAGACTTCATCCTAGCTGAAAGTCAGGGGTACTGGAAAGTCTAGAAAATGAGCTACTCTTTTTTTCTGGCTTCTGTACCATTGGTCCAAATTAATCACTTGACCAACCAAACAACAAGAAAGTCTAGACAATGTTTGCTTGAATATTGGTAAAAGTTAGTCAAGGGGGAAAATGAAGGACAAATTGGGGTTCTCTGTCTAGTGGTATAGAGGATTACACATTGAGCTTCTAGCCGCCAGGTCCAAACCAAAAAACTCAAGGCCATGTAGTTGATGCTGACTCACAGTGACCCTTTGGGACAGGGTTGATTGTCCCCTAGGGGTTTCAGATATTCTCTTTGCAGGAGTAGAAAGTTCCATCTTTCTCCCTGCTCCATTGTTGGTGGGCTTGAAATGCTGACTGTGCAGTTAGCAGCCTAATGCGTAACCATTATGTCCCCAGGGCTCCATAGAGCAAGATCAGCACTTCAGAACGACCAGCTGTCCTCAGCAGAAAGATGAGGCTCTCTACTCCGGTGAAGCTTTACAGGGTCAGAAACTGAAAGGGGCATTTCTCGTCAGTCCTAGATGGTCACTATGTGTCAGAATTGACTCACTGGCAGTGAGTTTCGTTTTGGAGTTTTGGTTTCATTTAATAGTGGAATCAGTCTAGAGCATAAAAGAAAAAAAAACAGAAAAGTAGGATATAATCCAGTTGGAGAAAGCATTTGGCCTTGAATAAAAAGATCTTACAGTCAATAATGGAAACCCTTAAGAATACTTATTTCAATATGAGAGAACGATGCACAAATTATAAATCACAGTCCGATGTATTAACAAAACTTGAGTACATCTTCATATAATGTTCATTTAAGTCAAGAAATAAAACACTAGCAGCACCCAATAAATTCTGTTATCACTAACCTTACCCACCTCCCTAAAGATAGCCAATAGGTTAACTTCTCAAAGTAGATTAATATTTTCTAGTTTTTAATGTCATTACATTATGGGATTCATACATATTGCAACACATATCAATAGTTTATTCTATTACAGTGTAGAATCAATGATAGAAGACGTTTTAATTTATTGAACTATTGTCCTTAGACAAACAATAGAGTGGGTTCCTATTTTCAGATTGTAAAAAATAATATTGCTATATTATTTTCTTTAGTGCAATGTCCCTTTTTCTTTTTTCGATGTATACCCAAGCAGAGGAATTACTTTATATAAATTAAGCAGCACAAAACAAAAACACTGCCCTCTGGTTGATCAGAGTGACCCTGTAGGTCAGAGCACAACTGTGCAGACAGCCTATCATTCACCTGCAGAGGAACTGGTCCGTGTGAAGGGTCGGTCTTCTGGGTAGCTGTCTGCTGCTTCCCCCAGTGGGTGGTGCTGTTGCTGGGTGCCACTGAAGGGGGTCCGACTGAGAGTAATCCTCTGTGCAACAGAACTACACACCCCGCTGTCCTGCACCTCCGCACCATTCTTATGTTGGAATGCCTTGTTACAGCCACTGCGCCAATTCATCTTGTGGGAGGTGTTCCTCTTGTTCTCTGCCCGTACACTTTGCGAAACAATGTAACGTACCTGAGAAGAAGTCTCACCATCCTTGGCATTCAGGAACATGATGGCTGTACTTCTTCCAAGACAACTCTTCTGGATGTGATTGAACTATGGAATTGTATAGGTGCCAATAAATCTGCCGCCCCCACCCCCCACCCCCGCTTCAAGAAAAAGATTCTTTTTTTTGTCGTTATTTTGACAGTCCATGGTATTTTCAATATTCCTCACCAGCATGATAATTCATGAAAATACAGCTACTCTTGTTCAATCCTCCTTATTCAATGTCCAACTTTCACATGCATATGAGGCAACTGAAAATACCATGGCAGTATAAGACCACTGTAAGGCACATTTTAGTCCTAAAAGGAACAACATCCTAGCTTTACAACACGTTCAAGAAGTTGTGTGCAGCAGATTTGCCCAATGCAATGTGTCCTTTGATCTCTTGACTGCTACTCCCATAAGCCCTGATTGTGGACTTAAGCAAGACAAAATCGTTGGCCACTTCCATCTTTTTTCCATTTATCATGATGTTATCTATTAGTCCAGTTGTAAGGATCTTTGTGGGTATTTTTTACATTGAGTTGCGATCCAAACTGACGGCTGCAGTTCTTGATCTTCATTGTTAAGTGCTTCAAGTCCTCCTCATTCTAGCAAATTTTTGTCATGTGCATATTGCATGTTGTTAACAGGCTTTCCTCTAATCCTAATGCTGCATTCTTCTTAATATAACCCAGCTTCTCTGATTATTTGCTCAGCATACAGATTGAATAAGTATGATGAAAGGAAACAGCCCTGACCTAGACCATTACCAGTTTTAAAC
>NW_022111300.1:20772080-20774681 GCF_000313985.2 Echinops telfairi
TTATCTTTATAAATAAATATATTTAATTATCAGGAATTTGGTTTTATCTCTCTAGAGAACCCTGTCTAACACAGGGCCTCTACTCAAGTACTCCCTCAACACAATAACACTTTGTTCTAATAATCTGGCAGTTTCCTTCCCGGCACAATTACTGAAGACAAAGTGGGTACATAAGCAAATGTGGTGAAGAAAGCTGATGGTGCCCGGCTCTCAAAAGATATAGCATCTGGAGTCTTAAACGCTTGAAGATAAACAGTGGTCATCTAGCTGAGAAACAACAAAGCCCAATTGGAAAAAGCACACCAGCCTGTATGTGATCATGAGGTGTTGATGAGATCAGATATCAGGCATCAAAGACCCAGATCAAAAATCATAATGTGAATGACATGGGGAGTGTGGAGTGGAGGCCCAAAGCCAATCTGTATGCAGTTGGACATCCCCTTACAGAAGGGTCATAGGGAGAAGACAGGCCACTCAGGGTGTAGTATAACACCAATGAAACATACAGATATCCTCTGGTTCTTTAATGCTTGCTCCCACCCACTATCAGGACCCTAATTCTACCTTACAAATCTGGCTAGATCAGAGCATGTACATGGGTACAGATAAGATCTGGAAACACAGGGAATATAAGACAGATAAACTCCTTGGGACCAATATTGAGAGTAATCATACCAGGAGGGGAAGGGGAAGGTGCTGGGAGAAAGAGGAAACCAATCATAATGACCTACCTCTAAACCCCTTCCAGGGGGATAGACAACAGACAGGGGTGGGGGGAGACATCGGACAGTGCAATACATGAAAAAACAATAATTTTTGAAAATGTTAAATTTGTATAGATCTTGTCTGTATTTTTCTGTCTCCTTCCAATTTGATGTCCCACCATCGCTAATGCGTAACACTTCCATAGCCTTAACTTCGCCACTTTCAGAACTGCCGCCCCCAATCCATCCTCCACCCCACAGTCAGAATACCCTTTTAAGATTGTAAGAGTTCATGATACTGTCTTGTCTCTTAAAAATGTTCCACATCTTTCCACAGCTTAGGATGAAATCCAAACTTCTTAGCAGGATCCCAAATGCCCTGTAAAACATTCTCTTGCTTGGCTCTCGCCTGCACTGCCCTCTGCTTTCCCCTCTCACCACGTGTGTTGAATTTGATGAAACTTCCTGGAACCGAGAACCTCTTCCTCATTACCAAATCTTTGTGAGTCTTAATGTCTCCACCTGGCCTATTCTTTCCCTAAAACTTAAAATGTCTGATATCTTGTTCAACCTACGCTAAGAGCTTCCTCAAATTTATTTATCGTATAGCACCCTACTTGTATCTATAGTGGATAATCAAAAGCTCTAATTGTTTCTTAATGGTAAATTGTTTATCTGTGTTGCATGACATTTTACCGTATACTTGCTTGGCATATGCAACTATTGGTAGATAATTTGAATCAATCAAGCAATAAGCCAATATATGGCTCTCATGCCTTTGATGTTGGGTCACTAACTGGTGGTGTGGTAAAGTTATGACTGAGATATAGAATATGAGTAAAAATTAGTGTTAGAGTACAGACATAGCAAGCTTAGCATGGGACAGGCTGGATTTTAAATGTCTACAGAAAGAAAGCCTAAAATGCCCATAAAATGGGCAAAAACAGGAGTCTATAATTCAGAGATTAGTCTTCACAAGGTATCATATATTCAGGAGACAGGAAAGTAAAATGGCAGACAATACTATGGACATGGATGAGAAGGCCCAGAAGAGTTTACAGAATGGAGAAGACAGAGGTCTATGTCATGCTACTGAAGAAGGAAAGGGCTGGGAAGGAGGCTTCAGAGTGGCGAAGTGCCAACAGTAGAGAGGGGGAGAGGTACAGGGAAGTGAGAGCTTCTATCATGAGGGTTCCAAAAAACAAATTCACTGCCGTCAAGTCTAACGCATAGTGACCATGTAGGACAGCAAACAACTGCCCTTGTAAATTTCTGAGATTCTAAATCTTTTGGGGATTAGAAAGCCTCATCTTTCTCTCATGGAGTTGTTGGTGGATTCTAACTGCCTACCTTGTGCTTAGTTGTTTAATGGGTAACCCCTTATGCCACCAGAGCTCTATCAAGAGTGTCAGGAGAGGCATCCTGTGATACTCACCTTCCCGACACGATCAGTGAAGACAAAATGGGTGCATAAGCAAATGTGGTGAAGAAAGCTGATGGTACCCGGCTATCAAAAGATGTAGTGTCTGGGGTCTTAAAGGCTTGAAGTTAAACAAGCGGGCATCTAGCAGAGAAGCAACAAACCCACATGGAAGAAGCGCACCAGCTTGTGCATTCCTGAGGTGTTGACAGGATCAGGTAACAGGCACCAGAAGAATCCCCACAACACAAAAAACCATATTGTTGAGAATGAGGGGGGTCGCAGCAGAGATCCAAAATCCATCTGTAGGCAATAGGACATCCCCTCAAAGAAGGGTCACAGGAGGAGATGAGTCAACCAGGGTGCGGAATAGCCCTGACGAAACACACAATATGCCTCTGTTTCTTTGAGGCTCCTCACCCTCCACCAGCATGACCCCAGTCATGCCTTTCAGTTCTGGCTAGACCAGAGCATGTA
>NW_022111300.1:20775625-20789560 GCF_000313985.2 Echinops telfairi
AAATTGTACATCAATATTTTAGAAGCTTTAACATGCAGCCGTGCATTAAATCTTGAACTGAACTAAGTGTCACTGTTCTGCGGTACTTGATTGGACACCCTTGTCCCCACTGAGTTTAAAAGCACTGTCATACGACAAGAACCCTCTTGCCATGCCCCAAGTATTCTCAAACAGGAAGGCGGTGGAGCCCAGAGAGAGGATTGTCGCTCAGGATAGACCTGCAACTCAAAAGGGATGGAGATGCTGAGCAATTTCATTTTATGTCTACTATGTGCTCCAGATCTTCCTGGACATAATTATCCTACTCATTTTTCTTAAATGGCTGATGTCAGCAGTGATGAACTGCAAGAGGACATCCCTATAAATATTATCCACTGCCAATGACTGAAACAGACAAATTTCACATAACTGCACTGATGGTAAAAATGAAGGAGAAAGAAGGAAATCACTTTCTTTGGATCATTCAATTTGGCCTAGGGCGGTGATTCTAGAATTGGGCACACTGTTGGTTAACGGAGAGCTGCGGCAGGCTCTGTGTTTTCATCCACAGGCCTGTTAATTGTGGGACATACGTAGGACATGAAATGCTGGGTGGCAAGCTGAAATAAAGGGAAGTAGGGTAGTACCGCAACGTTGGGCAGAGATTGGACGCCTGCCCTTTCATTTCCTGTTTGTGGGAGGCCAGCAGTGGCAGCTGCTGGGGTGATTAGAGTTTCTGGGAGACTTCTGGAGCAAAAAGAGGGCTCAGGTTGCTGTTGATGCTAAGTCAGCTGCAGTGGTTACAGCAGCACATCCAGGTACTGTTGTCCTGGCGGTTTCCATGGCAACACGGGAGGGGGTGGAGGTGGCAAAGATGCCTTCCACCCTGTGAGCTGCTGCCTGGCCTCCCTGGCCCTCCAGCTCGCCCTTGGCTGGTCCTCCAATCACGAGGCTCCCGGCTGCGCGCTCAGGGCTCCACGCGTGGGAGCTGCCGTCCACCCGACCGGCCTTCAGCATCTAACAGCACAGTTGCCTTGGCAACGGCTGGGGTGCGGAGGAAGGCCAAGGCTCTTTTCCCTCTAGCGTCCCCCATTTCGCTCAGTACCCATGGTACCAGGTCCTGGATGAGATCTAAATCCTCAAGCCCAGCTGAGACATTTGGGGCCTGGTTTAGCTGCTCCGCCCTCGGGAAAGGGGGGCCGGGAGGGCACCTGCCCCTGGCAGGTCAGCAGGTGGGGCCTCTTCTTTCCACTCCTGACCCTCAGGGACAGTGCCTATGAAATGCAGGTAGAGTCCACCCACTGAGGTTTTGTACCTAAGCTTCAGACAGTCCAAGAACCCATTTGGAAAGCTTGCCCCACCCCAATCATCTACATATCAAAGCGGAGGCCTCAGGGGAGAACCCTGCAAATGCTCTTGCCCCTTAAATTCCCCCCCTCCCCAGAACCTCCACACAAGCGCCACTGGGCCTTCACGCCCACCCCTCTGCGGGGCACTCTGGGTTTCCTTGGCCTTTCCTTGCTTAGAAGCATCCTGGGGTAAGAGGCCCTGGGAGCCATAGCCCAAATGCAACCCACACAGCTCCGCCCACGGAGGACAGCGGCTTCCTGCAGGCCCAGCGGCTGGTCCCGGTCTCCACGCTGAAAAGGGGCTGCCAGGGACTTGTAGGCCGGGTCTTGCCACCTTAAGCCAGCCTGGAAAACCAAGCATCCCTCCAGTAGGGGTGCCTCTAATAGGAGATTCAAAATTGTTTACAGAAATCAATTCTGCTCAGAGACAGAAAGAACTGAATCATGTGTTTATTTACTGCAGAATGGTGTCTTGCCTGGCAGCTAAGTCAGTGGGGACTGTTGCTCAGATTCGAATGCATCACAAGGAACAGTGATTTTGTGAGATGTAAATACTGGTGGTTACATGTTGACACAGGGAGCAGGGAGGGGGCAGCAGAACAGGAAATACATTGATCCAGTCTGCACTGGAAATGTGTGAGCATAGCTCTTCTATCCTCTGTCATTGCATGTGTTGCATGAGTCTGAAGAGGAATTTAGAGATTGGCATCAGACATAGGTGGTAATATCGGACTTATAGACTTGATCTGGACTGGGTTGGGATATTTCTCAATATACAGTTACTCTTTTATATAAATCTCTTTCTTATACACATATGAGGCTCCCTGGATTTGTTTCTCTAGTCTACCTGGACTAACATAACTATGTCTCTAGATTAATCACGTACCCAATTTCTAACCTAGTCCTATACTCACCGAAAGCTCCCGCCTCTCTCCCCAAGAAAATTATCCATACTTACAAGTGTCAGATCGCTAAATTTACATCTTCAGGATCTCACAGGAGAAAGCTCACAATCAGATTACCCTAAATTTCAAGAATGTGGAAGATTAATTGAAGGAATAGGTGAGAAGAAAAGCTTTTAGGCTAAGGCTTGTTCTTTTGCAACTGGAAAGATTAACATAGTCTCCCAGTTTTCATATATTTTACATGGAAATGGGAACTTCTTAAAGGTCTGGCATACTTTCAACTGGATCTTAATGCTTACATATTCAAGTTCTGTTCGATTTCCTTCAAGGCCCATTATAGATTAGAGCATTAAAATATAAGACATGGGCTATAGATGCTTAATAAAGCTGACCAGATGAATAGTTATGTGACCATTTAATAAGATTGCTCACTAGAATTCAAGAGACAAGAATAAAAGACCATATATTAAGAAGGTATTTTAAGGAAACTAGAAAGAGAAACGTATCCTCAGTACATAATTTTTATTAATATTAGATGTCTCTAGAGAATAGGATCAGAGCAAATATTTTTTTTAAATCACCTCTACGTTTCAAGAAATCTACATTAAGGAATACAGATGAATAATAAAACTAAGTATCTTTATCTTTAGAATAGCTAAATGCATGCATTTCTCTATTTCAATCTATCAGTTGTGTGTGAAAAAATTGTACATCAATATTTTAGAAGCTTTAACATAGTTTGTATTTTGAAAAGCCGATTGAATAAAAATTTACAAAATTTCTCTTATCAAGTGCTGAGAATTATTCAGAGGTTCTACTAGGACCCAATGCAGAAACAAAAAGCATACACCCCACCTCCAGGACACCCCATCACTAATATTAAAAGCAATTGCTAATTTTAAAACATCCATTAACTTTATTATAAAGTTTGTCCAAAACTTCCAAAGCATTATGTAATGAAAAACTGACCGTTGTTATCCACAGCTATATCAGAATATAACCACATTATGGCTTATCTGGAGTAGTGAATTTCAACTAATTTATAGGATGGATGTAAAACATTTGCTAAGAAGTACATGGATAATGGGAGGGAGACAGGTCTGTCTACTCCCGTAAACATTTACAGTTTCGGAAATCCACATGATGACTCAGCACTGACTTGCTGTCAGGGAGTTAGGTTTGGTTTGGATGTTACTAAAACAATAAAAATAGCCACCTTGCAATTCCCACTTCCACAGAGCACACCAGTTTGACAGATAGGGCTTACACCTAGATCTGAATAAAGTCAACAGGCTCTGCCAGAGGACAGCGGGGGGAAATGTAAAGGAGTGTTTCTTATAGAAAGTTGTCAGGTGCCACACAACAGAACAAACACTGCCTGATCCTGTGCCATCCTGATGATTTTTCTAATGTTTGAGTCCATTGTTAAGGCCATTGTCAATCTATCTTGCTCAAGGTTTTCCTCATTTTCACTGCCCCTCAACTTTACCAAGCATGATATCCTTCTCCAAGGACCGGTCTCTCCTCATAACACGTCCAAAGTGTGGGACAGAAGTTTCACTACCTTTGGCTCTAAGGCGCATTCTGGCTGTATGTCTTCTAAGACAGATTTATTTAGTCTTTTGGCATGGTACTTCACACCGTCCCTGATTTTAAACCATGCAGTATGTCCTTGTTCTGTTTGCACAACTGCCTCTTAATCTGCGTGCAGTTTCTGCATGAACACGATGAATTGTTCTGGAATTCCCATCATGACAGTAAATGTCCATAAATTCAATAATGTCCACTGAAACAATAGAAAAATAAACTCATAACCTCATGAATTTATAACCAGCCAGCTATTACTCCAATTGGTATCCAATATGTACTAGCCATCATTTCTATCTTCTGCAATATATGTTTCTACATTCACACAGAGTAATCCTCTCAACTTATCACGTCCTTCATTTTCCCCTGTAGTCAATGCTCCACATCTCAAGATGCAAGTTTCAAATATAGCTGAGCAATAAAACCCCATGTGTTCTGACCTCTCCCTGCAACATTTCCCGCAGAAACCACTGTCAAGGTGCCATCCCACAGTTCCTCTCCTTCTCTGCCTTGTGACCACCCCCTGTGTTGTCCTTGTGGCCCTGCTGAGCATGCTGTGCACCACAGGGACAGAGAGTATATGATACACCTGTAAAAGTTTCCAGTCTCCCTCTCTTGATTTGTATTCAACATCAAACATCACCATGATACCACGCTAACACAGCTTAATTGATATATAATGTTCCCTTAACCTTTAAAGTTGTCATCTCTGAATGCATACACCTCCCACATATACAGTTACTAAATGTAACTATTAAACATAGCTCAAAGCTATTGATATTTGCCTGTATTTCTTGGCTGGGTTACTTATTCAACCTACTCTCTGCTCCACCTACTGCATTAAAATATATACATTCCTAATTCATTCTTTCACAGTAGCCCAACATATCTTTACAAAATAAAAATCTGAGACTATTTTAGTTCTTAAAGTATTGGTCGACTTGCCAGTCTGACTCAAGCTGCCCCCCTCAATGTGCACAGAGAACTGTGCTCCAGAGGGTTTGCTAAGGGTGAGCATCCCACAAATAGGTGACCATGCCTTTTTCCAAGACACCTCTGGGTGAACCGTTTGACACTACCGAGAGACGCTAGTAGTAAACTTAAAAGATTCCACCAAAACATATTATAATTAGATCCTGGATAAAATATAACCAACAAAATGCAAATGCATTGTTCAACTCACTCATCCATATGGGAAGTCCTCAAGAGCCCATAAAAGTAACATGGAAAACAAAACACCACGACCAGAAGCCAGTAGGACGAACCCATAAGAGTAGGCAATGACAGCCACAACAAAACTGAAGGAAACTGGAGGAAGTGAAGCTGATTTATGGACAAGTACAAGGAAAAGATAGATAGAAGGGCATTCTATTAAAATGACTGCAGTGGTAGCTATATCATTACACCCAACTTTCATGTCAGAATTTTCTTTTTACTCTTATCTAAACTCATATTGAGACCACCGAGTTTTTACTTTCTACCTGTGTACACTTTTCTTAGTGTTTCATCTTATTATTTCCCGAAACTTCTTAGTCATTACTGTATCATTCCATCCCCTCTAATTTAAAGAGAATTTTCCACATTTGATGAAAGTCATGGATTCGAGTATTCAATAAATGCATTATATAACAACAGGGAAATTTATTTTCAAATCCTCACTGAGGTGCACTGTCATTAATCTGTGGAGCACCCAAGAAAAATAAAGAATTTTAAAACTATCCAAGAAAAAGACTGATCATCTAGGAGGAATGACAATAAAATTGAGAGGACATTTCTCAGTAGGAGGTATAAGAGAATACAGAAGATTAAATTATCTTTTTAAAAATTTAGAGTAACTAGGCTACATAAAAATATGTTCAGCTATAAATTTAAGTCAAATAGTATTCCTACAAAATCAGGAAAACCTTCATTAAAAAGACCAAAATGTGAAGCTATAATTTCTCAGCATAGGCTCCATTTAGGTCTATGCACCTCTCTAACCCTTTCCCAAGAATGGTGCACCCCCTAATTTATACCATGTCCAAGAGGCAGTTTTGGCATCCCACAGAGATTTAAACTATGTTCCTTTGAAGGGTTTTCTGGGTTTTTGGAACAAAAAAAGAGAAAATCTTAAGAGCCATGTGCAGGTTGTAGCCTGGGTAGTTACGTGCTCCAAGGAGATGTTTAGAAAACAGACCTTGTTGCTTGTTGGACAAATGAGCTGATGTGTTATCATGATGGGAGGGAGGAAATTCCTGGACATCATTTTCATGGTCTTTTCCTCATCAACGCTGTTTCCAATTTGCTAAAAGCTTCTTCATAACAAGACCTCATGATCACCTTGTGTTCTTCGAGACAAAACTATCAAGATTACTTCTTGGTAATACAAACAAGTAAAACACAGACACACACACTCACACACACAATTAGCCAGAACCTCTGAGCAGATTTCCCTCCCTTGAATGTAACTGACCCAGAAGATCCTATTGGATATCACTGTTTTGATTGGACTTTTTTTTTTAAGTCAACTTAATGACAGCATAGTGATTATGCATTGGGCTGCTAACTGCAAGATCAGCAGTTCAAAACCACCAGCCACTACACAGGAGAAAGATGAGGCTCTCTACTCCCATAAGGAGTTTCAGTCTTGAAAACCCACTGGGGCAGTTCTGCTCTGTCCTATAGGGCCATGAAGAGTCAGAGTTGACTCCGTGGCAGTCAGAGAGAATGAGAAGTGCATCACTGAGAACGTCTCTGGAACCATCCACTGATCATAGAGGTATGCTTAAAACAGGCTATGTACAATAAATTCCTGAATGTTCAAACTGGAAGTCTAGTGGCGATATTTTTTGACTTTCCATCATAGATTTTAAAACAAATATATAATGTAACTATTTTATTGTCTATATACGGGGTTAAGAAGAATTTTTTTAACTAATGCCAAATATCAAAGATTTTAATTTATAGAGGAAGAGTATGATTCAAGTAATTAAGACCAGGTTAAGTTGTAAAATTTAATAAATATAAATATTTAAATGCAAATAGCTAAGATAATAAGCCTAATGTATAAATTCCAAACAAGTATAAGGGAAAATATAATATAATATATTTAACCATAAAAAGTTAAGGTAGTAGAAAAATAAACATTCAAAATGCAAGGAAAATAATAAAAATGTAAATAAGTGGAATAATAATACCTGAAATAAACTTTAATAAGTGATAGCATAAATCTACATGCAACCACTAAAACAACAAAACAAAGTTATAACTAATAAGTCAAAAAGGGAAATAAAGTTACAAAAATATTTAATCAGTACAAAAAGTACAGGAAAAGAAACAAAACAGAAGGAACAAATGCACAACAAGCAACAAGATGGCAGAGTTGACCACAGTAATACATAATCCAATAAATCTCCAACTGAAAACGCAAGACTCAACCGATGATGAGGAAAAGCATGACGCTTCGCTTCAAAAGCCAAGATTGTGTACTCGTAAAAGAATGGAAGAAGATAGAACTCTGTTGACCACAGGGAACCGGGATGCAGGAATGGCGGGTTGGCTTAATATTTAAAAATCAATTAATTATTTATCATATTGGCAAAATACATTTGAAAATATATAATTTCTCAATAACACTAGAAAAAGTATTTAGAAAAATCCATGATCTGTTCCTGATAAAGACGCAATAAATTTGGTATTGAATGTGATGTCTTCAACGTTTTAAAGAACAAATGTTTTGCTACTCCGTACACATCACATCCACCTAGTTATATATTCCCCAATGATATTGCACAATATGGTCTACAATGTGACTCATGTCTTAGCGATATGAATGTTTAAACTTTGTCTTTCATCTGTCTCCTCACATTCCTCATCCATATCATTATTTTAATTATCAGTCTAATCTGTTGCATTTAGCCTTTGACTATGCTGTTCCTTCCAGTTTGCCCACACCCAAATTTTTTAGCAATTCTTTCTGTACAGCTTCTTAGGGACGTTCTAAAGGAGAATCAATTCCGTGATTAACACGTAGAGGCCAACTGAGGTCCTTGGCTTGTGGCCTCATCTTCATCTCAGCACCCCAACGACTGCTTCCATGTCCACATCCCTTTCTCTGAATTGAACCCTCTTGTCTCCTTCTTGTTAGGACTCCGATGATTATTTTGGGCCCACCTGAATACTCAAAGATAGTTTTCCAATCTAAAGAGACAAAGCTTAAACAAAATCCATTTGTCATGTAAGGTAGCATACTGACAGGTTCTGGAAATTCTGACATGCACATTTTTATGATCATGATTCTATTTACCACACTGCTCAAATATATTTATAGTCTATATTGGAAAATCTATTTAATTATCAAAAATGTCTCTTTTTTTTTCTTGCTCTGGAAGACAATTTTGGTTTACAAGGAAATGACTGTTGTCTCTCTTATTTTAATTTAAGTGAAAAGTTTCATGAATACTTGCTAGTTTTATAATTTCCAAGTCATGAAGGGAAGAGGGTGTAAATACATATCCAGGACAATACACTCCAATTTTTAGATTTTTCTCATATAGTCTCTGGAAATATTACTTTGACTACTGCTCGATGAAAATATTACACTGGCAAGTCAAGTTGTAAGGTAAGATATGAAATTGCATATCCTAATATCACTTTATTGTGAGTTGTTACATTTATAGTTCAGCAAGACATGTTGTTGCCCTGGTTTAGTTTTGTGAATTCGGAGTACAATGTAATACAATAGGAACAGCATTGAAAGGCAATTTTCGCAACTACCAACAATAGCCAGAAAACACTTAAGCCAACCTGATTTGCTGAATGTGTTCCTTGTCTAAGTGAACAAACCTGCCCTCACAGTGCTCGAGTAAACAAGGCTGTGAGAGTTATGGACCATTATTAAAGATGTAATATCGCATTTGAGGTGATGATGATGGTGTGATAACTAATGTGTTATTTCATATCTGAAATGTATATAAAAAATGTTTCATCTCCTGTTTCCTCCAGAACAGCTACATCGCTTTGGATTCTTTGGTTCTCATCTGTGTTCTAAAATGGGTAAAATATTTCCATTAGATTTTTGAAGGCAAGGATTTTGACTTATTTCATGGCCTATGGTATGCCTAGTCCAGCTGAGACATACTGTTCCAGTCCCTCGTGTGGGTCTTTCCTTTGTCGTTTCCTCTCCCTAAGCACCTCTTGACTCCAAGGGCACTACCCTCATAAGGGTTGCTTGCCCTTCCAGCCTGGCCTCTTTGACCTTTATTGCTATTTTCTTACACATAAATTTTCACTGAATGCATATATTTAAAACATTGTCATATTCACTACCTAACACCCCTAATGGCACAATGGTTTGGCACTCCCCAGCTCCCAGAAGGTCAATGGTTTGAACCCACTGACTGCTCCCTGACAGAAAGACCTGGAGATCTTCTCACACAAAGATTGGAGCCCGGGAGAACACAGTGCATTGGAACACATAGCGTTCATTGGAACACATAGTGAACACATAGTGCATTGGCCTCCACAGCACACGACAATCTCAAACTCAAATCCTGCTCATATGTTCCTCTACTCTTTGTATTCCTACTGTGCAAAGAATCTAGCTTCAGCCTCGAATCTTTTGAATCCCTCTTGCCTATATTGTTCCTGTTGGTCCTTGGGTTCCGCCTCACAGTTACTCTCTACACAACAAAAGGACACACTGCCCGGTGCTACACCATCCTCACGATCAGTATGCAGAGCCCCTGGTTGCAGCCCCCGGGGCCAATCCATTTCTACTTTCCCAAACATGACCTTTTCCAGAGACTGCTTTCTCTTGTGAAAATGTCAAAGATGTGTTTTTTGCTTCTGGGCAGTCCATGTATATGTTTCAATATTCTTTGCCAGCACCATAATTCAAATGCTTCGATTTATCTGTGGTCTTCCTTATTTATTGTCCATTTTGCCCCTGCTGATGAGATGAGTGAAAGTATCCTGCCCAAAGCCAGGTGCACCCAAGTCCTCACAGTGGCATCCTTGCTCTGCCACACATCAGAGAGCGCCTGGGCAGCAGTTCTGCCCAAGGTCACACATTGTTCGATTCACTGGCCGCTGTACCCATGAGCACTGGCTGTGGATCCAAGCAACATGACATCCTCGACAACTTTGAGAGTTTCCCCACTTGTCATCATGTTTTCTGTACATCGACTTTTATCCATACTTCATGAAGCCTCCGCCTCTCGTTCAGCAAACAAAGTTGTGTCATCTGCATTCCAGGGTTTGTTAGTAAGCCTTCCTCCCACCCCGAGGCCGCATTCTTCATATAGTCAAGCTTCTCGGGGTTATTTACGTAACACAGAGATGGATAAGTATGGTGAACAACTGTTAATATTAAAGCATCATTATATTTTTAAACCGTATGTATTTTCTTCACAAATTACAACCCCCCCCCCAAGAAAACAACAATAACAACCAGTGCCATCAAGTTGACAAACCATTGTTACCCTCTAGGACAGAGTGGAGCAGGCGCTCTGAGCTCCTGGAGCTGTAACTCTCTATGGCAATAGAAAGCACCGTCTGTCTCCCTTGGAGCAGTGGGTGATTTCCAACTTCCAGCCTTGTGGTTATCTGCCCAACACACAACCACTCTGCCACCAGGGCTCCTTACATTACAGACATAGTATATGCTTATTTTATACTTATTATCAGCTATAGATTCATAAAGACATAGTTAATACTTCAACTCTAATCACCATGCTCAGTTTCTTTAATACAACCAGTATTTTGAGTGGGTCTCTGGCTGAATAACTATGATAACTCATTTTTCCAAGCCCAAATGCATACCAATCCTCCTATTTTCAATGCCATTGTAACTACCTTAAGTCAGTTCTGCAATATAAAAAAGAACAATTTTCTCCATTTTTAGGTCCCTCCACTTGTTTTATAATTTGTTCTTCTGACTTCTACCATATTTGCTCTCATTAAGATCTTGCTTTATTTTTTGCTCAACCAGATGGATGGACACCACAGGCTCAAACAAAGCAATGAATGTGAGGATGATGAAGAATCAGGCCGTATTTCCTTCTGTTGTCCTAGTGTTGTTATGAGTTGGAACTTAACTCCCATGGATATAGACAGAGCAGTATCTAATAACAAAAGCAACAACCTTTTGAATAAAAAACAAAAAACAAAAGCTCACTGATGGCTAATTCACATGGAAGGATAAGCTATGGTTTGCTAATGAAAAC
Organism: Echinops telfairi; assembly: GCF_000313985.2. Lineage (NCBI taxonomy): Eukaryota > Metazoa > Chordata > Mammalia > Afrosoricida > Tenrecidae > Echinops > Echinops telfairi. Next base: position 20,786,651 of record NW_022111300.1, read on the forward strand.
AAAAGAACTTTGAACAGGGGAATTTTTTTCCATCTATAGTTGTGCTGTCTTACTCTTTGCCCTACCCTTTATAAATAGAATGAGAAATAACTGCAGATTTTAAAGAAATCTAGCTGTAAAGTTACACAAGTCTACCTTTCAAATCTTAAATTCCATGAATCCACCAAGTGTGCCTTGCTTTCCACGTCAATGAAACTATGGACCATTCTACAGAAAACGATTTTGTTAATACTACATCTGCCAGAATCTATTATCTTGCCATTTTTATATGAATACAATATTTAGTTGCTACCCCTAATAAGATATCCTGGTCTTGAAAAGAGTATAGCCATAGTGTTCCTTAAAAGTCAAGACTGCAAGACTTTGGACATCCTATCAGTAGGGACCAGTGCCTGAAAAAGCATTCCATGCTTCATAAAGCAGAGGGTCAGAGAAAAGAGGAAGATTCTTGACAAGATGGATTGACACAGTGACTATAACAGTGGGTCCAAACACAGCCAACCATTGTGAGGATAGTGCCAGACCGGACAGTTCTTCATTCTGTGGTACAAAGAAAGGGTCACTATGAGTTGGAACCAAGTGGACATCATCTTCTCAAAAGTTCCTTAATATATGACTTCTATAAATTCCTAAAGCAGAGGAATATTGCTTCTCTTAGCATTCTGGAAGTCTTTCTTTATAGTGTAGCTATTTTTACTCATAATATAGCTTCATTTTAATTATAGGCTCCTTAAGGGTTATCGTTATAATTCATCTTTTTTGTCATCCACTGAAAACAGTACAATGTCTTGGCATGCAAATAATTGTTCAACAGATGCTAGAAATGGAGTCAGAAAAACTAAAGGAATTGAAAAGATTTGACTCAGTCCATTAGGAGAGATTCATTCTCAGAGGTATCTACAATATAATGCTAGAACCAGAATTTCTAGAATTTTTTTTTTAATTTGCAAAAACATATTTTATATTATTTATACCCAGATGAATATTCTTTCCTGTACAAAATAGATTTGTGGACCCAAGACACAGGACCTTAATAAACTATTTATTATAACTTTGGGTACTACTTAAAATTGCTTTATGGTTTTTTGTTGGATGGTTTGTTGGTGTTTTTTTTAATATCCTGAGAGAGATTAAAAGGTAAAATGAGTTATATTCACAATGTTTTAACTTCTAAAAAGGATTCCCTAGTACCTTGACTAATAGAGATTTGGCAAACAGTGTTCATTCATTCAGAGCATGTTTATTTGGTGTCTTCAACACTCAGCACTCGTCTAGAACAAGAGCGAACTCTGGTAGCACTATGGTTAAGGATGGGACTGGTTGAAACCCACCCAGTGACTCCACAGCGAGAAAGCCCTGGTGATTTCTCCCACACATACTCAAATCCACTAGTGTGTAACTTAATTCCATTCACAATGACCCCACAGGGTAGAGTAGAGTTGCTCCCAAAGGTTTCTGAGGCTGAGGTGGTGGTGAACCTTTCTTCTACCAAGGGCCATTTGGGTAATTAAAGCACCATCTACAGGCCATACAAAACAATTGATTTAAAAATTAGCCTGCAGTTCTGGTCCGGCCTGCAGGGTCGCTGTGTGTTGTCAGAATGGACCCTAGGGCATTGAAGCTTCATATTTGGTCCTTTAATTAACGCATCCTAATGTGATGGCTGGAACTGATTCTCTTTGGTGAGGTGTGTGATGTGAGCAGGCCTTGGTGATTGTGCGGACCTTACCCAAGCCCATGGGCTAGATGTTCCACCACTCTGCTCTAAATCTTTATGGAAGCAGACTGCCTCATCTTTCTCTCAAAGAATGGCTGGTATATCTGAACTGCTCATCTTTCCTTTGGAGTCCACTGCTCAGATCACCATTCCATCACATCTTCCATAAAGGTTTCCACCTAGAACATTCTATGGGTCAGTTCTACTCTGTCACATGGGTTTGCTATGAGTTGAAATTGGCTCAACAACACTTAACAACAAGACTCAAAAAGAGGAATATATCAGTGAAAAAAATCAAATAGGATATCCAATATAAAGTTAGTGCTTACTTTTAGCCCTATATCGCCGAGTGCGATGTTTTCATACATTTAATTAAATTATATATTAAGATACATATTGATAACTATAAAAGTAAAGAATAAAAACAAAAAAGATTTTTTTCCTGAAATTAAAATTCAGGCATTATAGGGTTAATTGAATTTTCTCTAAATTAAAATATTTCAGGATCACATACTATTTGGTATATTTTAAACTGATATAGTCTCATTTTGAAATAACTAAATCCAGTCTTTGTTTCCTTCTTTCTCTCTTTTTCTTCTCCTCTCCCTCTCTTTCCTTTCACAAGCCACTAATGGCCTCCAGGCCACTCCCCTCCACCTAAGAAACACTAAAGGCCCAACTGGGGGAGCTCCCACCCACATTTGTTGGCTTTACATGGAGCATGGGAAATCATGCTGGTCCTCTTCCATACACCAAGCAGTGGGGTGTTCTCCCCTTCGAACAGTGGGGTGACCTCCAGCCGATACCCTGAGGCCCTACAAGTGACTGAGGGAAACACCTGCCCACCACTGGTGGGGCTCCATGCTGCTGTGGGTTCCCTCTGTGTGTGATCTCTCTGACTAGGATAATTCCCCCTGCAACTGCGGTGCTCTACACCAAGGAGGGTACACCCATGTGCTCTCCTCAGCACTCCAGTTACCGAGGGAAACACCACACGCTTCCAACGTGCTCCAAACACCATGAGGCTTACTTAGAAATCAGCCAGTGAAACGAAACTCACTTGAGCCCACAACAGTCTGACCAGCATCACATGAGAGGACTATACAACTTACATTCCAAATAACGGAACACTGTTTGGCTAGGGTAAGAGTGAAACCACAGGAAGATATAGCGGTCCCTAACCCCTCAGTACG
>NW_022111300.1:20791062-20792250 GCF_000313985.2 Echinops telfairi
CAGATCAGAGTTGAAATCAGGAAGTTTCTAGAAACCAATGCGAATGAAAATGCGATGTACCAAAAATTTTGGGATACAGCAAAGGCATTTATCAGAGGAAGGCTGATAGCAATAAAAGCACACGTGAAAAAAGAAGAGAGACTCAAAACTTACACCAATTAGAGCAGAGACAACAGAACAATTGTATTAATAGCAAGAGGGTAGATATAATAAAAATCAGAGCTGAGATACAGGAGAGGGAAAACAGGAAAACTTTGGAAAATTTTATGCAGCTAAAAGTTGTTTTTATGAAAGAATTAACAGAATTCATAGACCGCTAGCAAACCTAACCAAAGAAAGGAAGGAACCAACAATTGCAAGGATGAAGGATGAACCAGGGGACATTACCACACACCCTAAGGAAATCAAAAGGATAATTACACAGCACTATAAAGGCCTATACTCTAACGAATTCAACAACTGGGAAGACATGGACAAATATTTGGAAACACAATCCTTCCCTAGACTATCCCAGATGGTTGTCAAGAACCTCGATAGACCCATAGCAATGGAAGAAATAGACAAGTTTATTAAGGGATTACCAGCCCAAAAATCCCCTGGGACAAATGGCTTCACAGGAGAATTCTACCAAACAGTCAGAGGATAACTGGCACCAATCCTACACAAACTTTTCCAGAACATAGAAAAATACGGAAAACTCCCAAACACTTTCTATGAGGCTAGTATAACTCTGATACCTAAAGTGGGAAAAGCTCCCACAAGAATTGAGAACTACAGACCAATATCCCTAAAGAACATGGATGCAAAAACCCTTTAAAAAATACTGGCCAATAGAATACAAAAGCATATAAAAAATTCATTGTGACCAAGTGTGATTCATACAAGGGAGGTAGGGATGGTTCACCATATGAAAGACCATCAGTATTATCTGCCACATTGTCAGGAAAAATGATAAGAACCATTTGATAATATCGATAGATTTGGAAAAAGCATTTGACAACATCTAACACGCATTCCTTGTTAAAACACTCATGCAGATTGGAATAGAAGTAAAATTCCTCAATATTATAAAAGCTATATATAAAAAACCAACTGCAAACCTGGTAGTTAATGGAGAAAAGATGAAAACAATTCCACTGAAAAAGGGGAACAGACAAGGATGCCCCTTGTCACCACTCCTATTTAACA
>NW_022111300.1:20801990-20802927 GCF_000313985.2 Echinops telfairi
TGGTGGTTTTGAACTGCTGACCATGTGGACCACAGCCCATTGCATAACCACTACACCAGTAGGGCTCCTTGTGCAATTTATTACAGTTGTCGATTTCTCATTCTAAATAAATACTATAATATATGGTTTTAGGGGAAATTTTTATACACAAATTTCTGGTATACAATATAGTAACAATTTCATATGCAGGGACAAAAATATGCTAGCACAGGCAAACAAGCCTCTTGTGGCTGATGAGTCATACGTGTTGTACGTTATTTAAAAGTTTCAGAAATAGTGCTCAAAATCACTATATATGCCATTAAAGTTAAGATAGGTTGAAGCCATAGTACAGAGACCAGTGCCCAACTTTGGCTATGTTTTCTTTTAAAAAATCTAGCGATTTCTATTATGGTAGACAGTTTCGTAAGTTTTTGGACATATGTAAGAACAAAGTCAGACAATTCCATAATGTCTATGCATATTTCAACTCAATTCCAATAACTTCATCATTTTAGGACGTATTTTCACTTGAAAAAGTAGTAATCATTTCAATTTGTCTACCTGTTTGGAAATCAAAATCACATAATACTACTGGAAAGTGTAAACCTTGGTGGCACTATTGGATTAGTGGTGGAATGTTAACCACAAGGTTGACAGTTCAAATCCACCAGATACTGCTCAGAAGATGAAGTGCACTGCTCCTGATAAGATGATTCCCTCTGAAACCCTGTACAGGGTGATTATAAACTGAAATCAATTAGATAGCAGGAGATTTGGGCTTGTTTTGTGGGTTTGGCTTTGATTTTTTTTGTTATCAGAGAAAAATAACCTATATGTGAAAAATATAATGAAATTATGTTAGTCAAAATGATTTTGCTATAATTAACAAAACAGTCAACTTACAGTTACTTATACATTTAACATTTTACACATAAAAAATTCCAGAGGAAATGTT
>NW_022111300.1:20804939-20846937 GCF_000313985.2 Echinops telfairi
GTAAAGAAGACCTTAGCTTGCAAAAAAATACTGTGTGCTGTAGTGTGCTGCTGGGATTACACATTGGAGTGCTAACTGCAAAGTCAGCAGTTCAACTAGGCTAGTCGCCCCGTGGGAGAAGGATGAAGCTGGCTACCCTCTTCAAGATTTACAGCTTCAGCACCCCAAAGGCACAGTGCTTCTCTGTCCTGTGTAGGGTCACTATGAGTTGGATTTGGCTAGATAGCAGTGAGTTTGGGGTTTGGAGATTAGCAAACAACTGCCTTTTAAAATCTCATAGCCATTATCTTAATTATCCCAGCATATGTATAATAAATGCTAATAGTAAATGTATGCATAGTGGAAAAGCTATTTAATTTTTAAAGCTATGTGCCTGTGTGTGCCAGAATAAGGTTTATTTGTTGTTGATGACAATACATTGTGGTCTGTTATATATGCAAGTTTTACAATCGATTTTATGTACTTGCTTTCTCATTAGCAATGGTCTGAGCTCTTAAAATGTGTCAGACTGCTTGAAATTCTTTATTGGTATTGCTTCAGTCAGGTGGAATAGCATAATAGTAGGATACTTCATAGTTGATCAATCTTTGGAAAAATATGGCAATACATTCTCGTTATTTAAGATGATATTTTCTATCTCTATTATAGTCTTTATTCAACTTTCTCATGTTCAAAAAAAAGTGTATCTACAGAAGAATGCTCAAGAAACATTAGTATTTATGAAAACTCTACATTGAAAACAAAAGGCCATTTTCAGTCAGTCATAGATTCATCACTTTATGCACCTCATCATTCTGATTACGTGTGACAAAGAGGTGGGCTAACTGTGAAACAACTGTGGTTCCCCCCAGGAATGTCGGTGCGTTTTCTATGCCTATGTTCTCACATTCTTTTCGTGCATGGAGTAAGTCATTTCTACTCTGTGTCTGGTTCACAAGATATTAGATCTAAGAAGAGATGGTTGCTTAAATGAAATACTAAGGGCAGCCAACCAGATTACAAGCCCTGTCATCTTGCTTTAATCAAATTATAGAAGGTGGTTGTGGAAAGCATCATGACATGCCATGGAAACGGCCACAGAGACATTTGAGACCAGAAGCCTTACACACTCCTCACATTTTCAATTGTGTACGTTCAAAATCACTAAGTGAGCTCAGACCAAAACAGAATTCAGTAAACACCAAAATAAATGCCATGTTCTAGAAGTGAGGTTGACATTATTGATACAGTGTTAATAAAACATAAATTTTGGTTAGAGGTTCCCAATGGGGGTTTAGAGGCCCTCAGCAGACAATTTTAGATAAGGTTTATTCACACTTTGCTGACTGCAAAACACATGATTTTGCAGCAAAGCTCCATGTGATAGAGAGATAACTTGGCATTGATAGAAGCCAACAGTCCTCCCCCTGGAATTGTTGCTAATGTTGGGTGCCACGGAGTCATTTCTGATGGAAGGACATGCTAGGTAAAACTGAAGGAAACATTTCCAAGTCATTTGTCATCTGCACAACTGGTGTTATGCCTCAGTCACCCTGTCAATCCACCTCATTGAAGGTCTGTCTGGGATTTTTTGTTTGTTTGTTTGTTTGTTTGTTTGTTTGTTTTAATCACTGACCACCCACATTCCCAAGCCATAATGCCCCTTTTCCAGGGATTGCTCTTCCTCCTGGTGAAGGGTTATGAGTTGAACTTCCAACCACAAGCTGAGGCTCTCTGCTCCTGGAAATATTTACAGCATCAGAAACCCACAGGGTCAGTGTGAGTCTGACCTATGGGGGCGCAATGAGTAGAAATCAACGCAGTGGCCGAGAGTTTGGTTTGTGAATATTGGTTTCTCCTGATACCATAGCAAAAACACCTGAGATAATGTCTCACCATCCTCACTTCTAAGGAGCATTCTAGCGATACTTCTTCTGTTTGTTCTTTTGGCAGTCCATTGTACTTTTAAGATTCTTCACCAGGACTGCCATTCTTCTTTGTCTTTCCTGATTCACTGCCCGGCTTTCACATGCATAGGAGGTGACTGAAAATGCCATCATGTGCATTGGCACACCTTGGCCTTCACAGTGACAGCTTTGCTCTTTGACTTTAAGGAGGTCTGGTTGAGCAGATTTGACCAATGCAATATGTCCTTTGATTTCTTGAGCTCTGCTTCCAAGAGTGAGGAAAATGAAATCCCTGGCAGTGCCAATCTTTTCTCCGTTTATCATGGTGTTTATTGAACCAGTTTTTGGATGTGGGTTTTTAGGGGGAGAGGGCATTATGATGGATTTGTGCAGGTCAGTTAGTCTTTTTTTAAATTTCTGGTACATGTACCATTTTAAACACCCAACAGATGAAAATGGCGTCTCCAATTTAAACAGATATATGTGCAAGGAAGTTGAGCAAAACATTTCAAAGGGCAGCTTGAAAAGAAAAAAACAAATATTATCATGAAATGTTCAAATAACTAGAATTAAAACCAAAAAGGAAGAACATACTCAGTATATCTTAAATGGAAAAAACAAAAGAAAAAATATAAAGGCTCCATTTGCAATATTGAAGGACTCTATGGCAAATATTGTAGATGCAGGAACCATAAAACAGCAGATGGGAAAAGCTAGTACCAAAAAAACCCTAGTTGACATCCCAACATTTCAGGAGATAGATCATGAGCAAGACCAATGATAGTTAATGTGTACCATCAGTACAAGTTAAAGCTGCACTGAAAGCACTCGCTAAAAAGAAGGTCCCAGGAATTGATGGAATGCCAACTGAAATAGTCCGCAAGCTGATGCAGCATTGGAAGCACTCACTCATCTATGCTGAGAAATAGATGGTTGGCCAATTGACTGGAAGGGATCCCTATTTATACTCATTCCAAAGGAGGTGACCCAACAGAATCCTCAACTAATAGAACAATATCATGAATACAACATGCAAGTAAAATTTAGCTGAATACCATCCAATAATGGTTGCAGAAGTCCATTGACAGGAAATTGCCAGAGACTCAGCCTAGATTCAGAAGAGGACATGGGAACAAGGGATACCATTGCTGATGTGAAATGGATCTTGGCTACAAGGGGAGAATACAAGATGTTTACTTATATTTTATAGACTAGGCCAAGGCATTCAGGGGTGTGAATCGCAACAAACTACGATAGCCTTGAGCATGGAAACTCCCGAACACTTCCTTGTGCTTCTGCGGAACGTGTGCGTGGATTAAGAAGCACTAATGCAAACAGAACAAGGGGGGCATGCTGCATGGTTTACAATCAGAAAGGTGTGCATCAGAGTTGTATCCTGTCACCATGGAGAGCAAATAATTATAAAAGCTGGTTTATGTAAGGAAAAAATGTGGCATCAGGATGGGAGGAAGGCTTGTTGACAACCTGTGATGTGCAGATGGTACACCTTTGCTTGCTGAAAGTGAGGAGGACTTGAAGCATTTGCTGATGAAGATCAAGGATTCAAGCCTTCAGTATGGATTACAATGCAATGGAAAGAATACCAAAATCTTCACAACCGGACCAGGAAGTAGCATCAGGATAAACGGAGAAAAGTTTGAAGTTGTTTAAGATTTTGCCTCGCTTATATCCACAATCAATGCTATGGAAGCAGCACTCAAGAGACAATAGACACATTGTGTTGAGTTCATCTGCTGCACATGACCTCTTTAACATGTTGAAAAGGAAGATGTTATTTTGAGGACTAGGTTTTACCTGACTAAATTGCCACAGTATTTTCAGTCGCCGTAGATGAATGTGAAAGTTGGGCATTGAATAAGGAAGATCAAAGAACTTTCCATGCATTTGAATGATGGTGCTGGTGAAGAATATGGAAAGCACTATAGACTGGCAAAAGAACCAACAAAATTGCTTTTGGAAGAAGTACAAACAGAATGCTCCTTAGAGGAAAGGACAATGAGACTTCGACTCAAATACTTTGGGCATGTTATCAGGAAAGACAAGTCTCTGGAGAAGGACATCACGGTTGGTAAAGTAGGGGGGGGGCAGTGAAAACTGAAGGCCCTCTACAAGATGGATTGACACACTGGCTGCAGCAAGAAGAGCTATTGTGATGATGCAGGACCAGGCCATGCGTCCTTCTGTGCTACACAGAGTCACTATGAGTTGGAACAGGCTGGGTAGCACCTAAGAGCAAGCACATATCAGAACCAAACCTTTCTTAACTGAGGCTAGGTCAGAGAGGCAAATGGATATGGGATGATAATGAAACTTAAAAACAAAACAAAACACTGTAAGTTTTACTAAACATCCACTGTATGTTTGTTTTTAGGCAGCAACTATCAATAACAACAACAACAAAAAGGAAGGGAGGGAGGAAGGAAAGAAGGAAGACCAATGCCCTAAATGCTTTACTCAACTATTCACGCAACAAATGTGTTATCCAAGAATGACATAAGCACAAAGAAGGAACAGTAAAGAGACAGAAATCTCTCTAACTTTGAAAAAGACATTGCCTTGAGTTGAAATCTGAAGGAGGTATAAGAGTACCGAGGTACAGGGTTTGGGGGATGAAAGTTTGCATTTCTTGCAGAGGTGACCACATGGGCATACATCTATACAGGTAGAGAGAATGATGAATGTAAGGACAAGAACCAAGAATCCACCCAGATAGTGAACATTAGGGAAAACAAGAAAGGCTAGGACAAATGAGGACACACAAAAAATTAGAATAAAACTGAGAAAGATGAGCCGGCATGATGTCTGTTCCTTGTTTTTAGATTTTTGGCCTGAGCACAGAACATGATCACTTGATGCAAGCAGTGAAATTAAAAGAGAAAAAATCTGCTCTCTTTCTAGGCTGACTAATAAGAAGACAGAAGCTGGGCAGCCACAGCTGCCACTACGTGGCTATGAAATCCCAAAAAGGCGCAATACAGAGAGAAGAGCCCTAGACAGTACGTGGAAATTTTGTCCAACACCGACTGACACTGGAAGATGTGTGGAGCAGACTGCAAGTCCGTAAGCAAAGGCAAAATTAACTCATTACAGATAAGACAGGGTTCAATATTTGAGTTGAAATTAATTGCTTGCTCAAAAAAAACCCTGCCAGTTTAAAAAAAATATTGCAAAATCCAAGGTCTTCCTTTACAACATAATATTCCTAATATTCAGAATTCAATAAAAATTGCCGTTAGGCAGAGTTCTCTAGAAAAACAAAACCAGGACACTTATGATTCACTTATATGAGGACAGGTTGATCCAGCAAGAAGGAATATAACCGCTAATTAGACCACACAGCAGTACAGAGGGCTCAGTGGAACTCACTTTCATGGAACAGTTAATATACTAGACGTCCTTCAACTCATGTGATCTGTAGTGTCCAAGGTCAAGGATATAGACATCAGAGTCTTCCCACAGGCAAGGCAGGCAGAGTCAGCCCACAGGCAGCAGACAGTAGGGTGGGTCAACAACAGTCAGTAACTCAGAAGTTTAGCGCGGCAGACCCTAATGGGAACTGGCACTCAAGCATGCCCAGAGGATCTACCAGCCTCAAGCTCAAGCAATGTATGCACTAGTAGCTTGGTGAAGCTTGTCTCGAAGGAGCCTCAAGCTTGGCCCACAGGTAGTGTAGCACACAGGTGGAGGCAGAGAACTAGCTAAAGCAGCAGCACATTGATCTGATCACCGGGCAGCAAGAGAGACAGGGGCTGGTCTTGCAGATGGGGGTGGGTCACCTACCTCATTGTCCTCCAATCAACCTGCAACCTGATTAAACTCTGGCCACATGTTCCTATTAGCCTAGTTGTCATGATAAACCTATCAAATTACTAAATATTCATAGACTCAGAAGGATATGAAGCAATTTTAGGTTTAATCCAAGATAACCTACCTGTTGAGATTACTCATTTGGATTTTAATATAGCTGTCACAAAAATGTTAAGTGAAGCAAAGAAAAATGTGTTCTTAATGGATGAAATAGGGACTCTCTTCAGAGCCATAGAAAAGATTACAAAGAAAACAAAGGAAAATTTAAAGCTAAAAAATACACTCTATGACAGTGGTTCTCAACCTTCCTAATGCCATGACCCTTTAATACAGTTCTTCATGTTATGGTGACCCCCAACTGTAAAATTATTTTTGTTGCTACTTCATAACTATAATTTTGCTACTGTTATGAATCCTAATGTAAATATCTGATATGCAGGATATATCTTCATTATTACAAATTGAACAAAATTCAAGCATAGTGATTAATCAAGAACAATATGTAATTATATACTGTGAAATATTTATTTGTAATTACAAATAAATGAAATTTTCTCTTGAAGCATGGTGTAGCATGGATAACACTCAATAAAACAACAGTGAACTACATTGCTACATTTTGCGACAATATGCATAAAAAGCCAACTTCAATGCTAAGGTTGAGATAGCTTCTTTCTCACCAGATCAGAAATTCTCAGGGAAGTCTTTGCAAGAGCCCAACAAAGATCATCTTCCATACAAGTCTACTTCTGTATCTATATTTGATAACCAATAAGCTGGAGAACCCTGTTTCACAAAGATATGTTGTTGGAAATGGAAGAAGAAGGCACAACACAGTGTCAGACAGAACAGGATAGGACTGAAAACACTTGATCCAGAAATGTATAACTGGCATTGTAGAGAAACCAGTTCCTGCTGCATGACTATTAATAAGTTCAATTAATTCTTCTTGTGCTGTCTTAGGAACATCTTCAACTCTGACTGTGAATGGGCTTCTGGCAAGTGCAAATGGGGTGTCAGGTAAATTTGGAAAGTACCATGAAATTTCGTCTGCAAGCATGTGCAAGTGTTCTTTCACAGAAATTATCATCGTAGTCCTCTTGTCTGATTCAAGGCCATGTTCCTCTAAGAAAGCAGATCAGGTAGGTAACATGTAAATTTTATTTTCATCCTTTTTTTTGCCAAAGCTGAAGTTTCATTTGGAATGATCAAATCTTTACAGGCAAATCAAGGCATGTTGCATTTGGTCCTTGCAGTGATAAATTTAACTCATTCAAGATGGTAAAGATGTCTACCAAGTAAGCTATTTTCTGCAGTTCAATTTTATCACTAAAAAGTACTTCTAACTGTGGTCTTGGCTTTCTGATTTTTAAATGTTTTGAGTTCATCACGAACCTCAAAAACATATTTTAAAACTCTTCCTCTTGATAACCATCTCACTTCAGTGTGAAATATCAGAGCATTATTCAGTGCATCCAACTCATTGCACAGTTGCGAAAACAGTCTATTTAAAGTGTTCACCTTTACAAAATTGACAGGAATTTGAGGTTTCTTGTTACTTCTTGTAATTCTTGTGGCAGTGTCTTTGTTGTTAATATTTGTGGATGAATCATACAGTGAGTTCCCATGACTTTTGGTGACTCATTCAGTATCAAACTTTGCAATCCAGATCGATATCCTAGCATAGCTGGAGCACCATCTGTGCAAACACCACAAACCTTTTCCCAAGAGATCTTATGCTGTTTCAGAAATGCACCAATGGTGTCAAATACATCACACACACTTGTCATTTCAAGAGGTTTGCAAAAAAGAAACTCATCTTTAAAGTCGCCATCATTAATATACCTCATATAAACCAGTATCTGTGAACAGTTTGCAATGTCTGTAAATTCATCAAGCTGGATGATAAATATTGGAAGTGGAGCAGATTTAATTTCATGGATTACCTGATCAAGAATATCAGTAGACATATAATCTATTCTTCTGTAGACAGTGTCGTTAGATAAGGAAATTGCACTCAATTTCAATTTCATCTCTGAATCCTCAGCAATGGTGTGAGGTTTCACAGCTCTGGTGATTCTGAGTGACACCAAATATGAAGCTTCAATGGCTGCTACGTTTTCTTTGTGGTACTTGCCAACAGTGTCAATCTGGCTTTCTTGAGTCCATCAGCTTTGCTTCTAAAATAGTTGGTATCCTTGCCAGCAAAGCTCGGATGGTTGTTATCAAAATGGCATTTTAGTTTGTTTGGCTTCATAGATTCGGCTGATAGAACTTCACAACACATAACACATTGCAGTTTCTCAATTCCTGCTGTAATTATTGAGGTAAAACCATATTGTAAATAATCCTCACTATATTTTCTTTTCTCAACATTCTTCTCTACATGATCCGTTGTCATGGGATGGTTTGCTAATGAAAATAATACATAAATATAGCTTTAGCAATACAAAAGATAATACATGACATAGGGTGGTCAATACAGTTCATTAAAGTTTCCTAGATTTACCATTCCCTGTGGTATTTTATACATACCTGTTACTATCACAAGAGAGCAGTATTCACATCAACCACAGCTGAATATAAAAAGACCAACCAGCATCCAAATTAAGTTCCCCTGGTACAATTTTTTTTCTCAGTAGTTGATTATTTTACAGTACATGATTTTACATTTACCCAGTATTTATAATTCATGAAGTGTCGTTTTACCTCCAATATTACTGCTTTCAGCACAGTAGCTGCTTTTAACAGAGTAGCTGCTTTCAACATAGCAGCTGCTTTCTACACAACAGTTGTTCTCTACACATGTGTGACAGGTCCACATAAGTACATTATGGCACCAACCCTGTCACATACACCTGTATTTGTATGGGGTATATGTGATGGGGTTGGTGTGATGATGTCATGATTCTGGGTACTCATATGTGGGCATATCTGCATGTGGGTGGACCCACCTGGAGACAGAGGGGTGGTGTCTTGGTTCCTAAGACCATCAGAAATATGTGTTTTCCGATGGGTTTTAGGCGACCTCTATGAAAGGGTTGCTCAACCCCCCAAAGGGGTCATGACCCACAGGTTGAGAACAACTGCTCTATGACATCAACTTGACAGACATATCAGTAAACTTGAAGAAACTGACTAAACTAAAGGGGGAGGGAGTAGGTGGGAAAAAACACCACTTCCACACTATGTGGAACAATATCAGACAGGCCTTTAGATGGCAGTTCACAATCTTTGACTCACCCCAGGGGAATGTAGAACTTTGACTTTGAACTGCTAAGCCAGGGGAGTTAGCCATCTCAAGAAACTGTGGTTCTGTACCCCAAACCCCGCTTTTCAAGATGGCTAACTCAAGGAGTTCGGTTATGCTTGGCAAAGTTTTCATACTTTGTCTCCATTTTCTCTACACTATCCATGAATATTAAATGAACTCGCAGTGGGAAGAGACACAGAGAATGGGGCAGAGAAAATCGTGGAAGAAATAATGGCAGAAATTCTCAAACTTATCAAAAGATAGAAATTTACACAGAAATTTATGAAAGTTCAGAAGCTCAGCAAACTTCAAGCAGAGACCCAAAGTGACGCTGCAGAGGGGCAGCCAGAGGACGAGGACCACAGGGTGGCCCTGAGCCCTGGCCCACCACCCCAACTTCTCTGTCCCCCAGTAACCACAACCCGGCCGACCAGCAGAAGGACACAAATGAGGACAAGTGGCTTTTATACAAAGTATCTATATCAGATTCTTCTATATTGTACAGAATGGGGCATGCGCCCCATCCACTACCTTTTCTATTGACCCCAACTTGCCATCTGAGCAAGAGCGCTCCCCTTTGCACCATGGTCCCAAACTCTAAGACAACAAACTTGCTTTGTTTCCTTTGACAAAAAAACAAAACAAAAAACTTCAAGCAGAATAAATGAAAAGAAACTTCCTACCTAGCAGCTTTACAGTCAAATTGCTGAGAATCTAAGTTACAGAGATAATCAAGGAAAAACAGCAAACTGCATGCATATTGATAACGATGTGAGATACTGGGGTCCTCCCATCAAAAGGGAGGTGGGCCAGACGCCTTTGAAACCATGTCCTCTGAAAGTTCTGAAAGAATTTACTAGTCTCTGATCTTTTATTACTTACGGCCGTTGAATTAATTTTATTATTCTCTTTCTAACATCTTAAATTGAGCAGGGCATCTCACTGGTTCTCAGTGCCCCTCCTCTTCCAGGAAAAGAAGCATCGAAAGCAACAACGAGCAATTGGCCTGCATCCCTAATATTCTGACCTAACACTTTTTTTGTTCTCCTTTCATTTAAAATAATTCTTTACACTTTTATCTTCTTTTCCTCTGATTCGTCAGCTATGTAAAATTATGCTTTTAAAATTCCCAACTGTATTTTAATCACAATTCACTTTTGGTATCAAGTTTATTTAAATTTTTCCCAAAATGAAATGTATGAATGAGTCTTAAAAATGGATCAATTCTAGCAAACAACTAATTTTTACAATATACAATATACATATATTTTTTACTTTTTATTGTGATTCGAGTGAAAGTTTACAGAGCAAATTGGTTTGCCATTCAACAATACACTCACACTTTGTACTGCAGCATTGATTGCAATCCGACAGTATGACAGCACTCTCTTGTGTTTGCTGCTTTTACTGGTCCTTTCTCAGCTCATCCAGCCTTCGGAACTTTAGCTCTGGTCAGAAGCTGCTCTTTTGATTTCTTACAGTTAATTCGATTGTACACTTTCCTGATGTTTTATGTTTACCTAACACACCTGCCTATTTGGCTGAAAGTTAAGCCACGTGGGTCAGTTCAGTTCCAGACTTAAAGGATGACTGAGGCCAGCTACCTCAGGGGTTCCACCAGTCCTGATCAGACTGGTAAGCCTGTGTTTAATTTTATTTTAAGGTTCTAAGTTTGAGTCCACAGTTTTCTCTTACTCTCTCCAGGAACGTCTATTGTGATCACTTATAGAGCGCTTAGGAGTGGTGGCCAGGCACCCGCCAGTTCTGGTCTCAAGGTTAGGAGGTGAAGGTGCGCATGTTCCATTAATTTGGGGCTTTTTTTTTCTCCATGCGTCTTGGATTTTCTTCACTGTTTTTTTGCTTCAAATGGGAAGCGACAGATAGTTGCCACTTAGATGGCCACTCATAAGCTTTGAAGAACCCAGTCACTATTCACCAAAGTCGAATGTATAGAATTAAATTTTGGAACTATGCTAGGCAGTTGAGTTGGTTGTCTCCTAAGACTGTGGTCCTAAAGTCCCAAGCACAGTGACCAATTATTTCAAAGTATTTGGTTATAGATAAGAAGTTTTTCATAACTTTACCTGGTTGCTTTACTATACAAGCATTGATAGCACATAAAGATACATATGTAGAAATGCCCTGTGCTATAGCTCTTGAGGGTCCTATAACTGGTCATGACTATTGTCCTCCTCGCCTTTCCATACCTGCTCTATTGGCCTGTTTGCATAGCTCCACGTGTAGATTATTGTTTATCATTACTGATATTGCAGGGGTGTCTATGTTCAATTTTGCTGCCCGTACCTTTTGTGCACCCTCCCCATGACTTCCTTTGCCTTTGCGATAGTGTGCTGCTTACGCTCGCCTCAGTGTAGAGCCCCTTTCCCTTCGCCAGGACGAATACATGGAAATTATCTAGTCAGCTGTGCTCATGAAGAACCCATACACATACCAGAGGGAGTCTTTTCAACAGAACAAGGGGATATACTAAATGGTTTAAACTCAGGAAACGTGCGTGTCAGCTGGTATCCTTTTACCATACTCATTCAGTCTGTATACTGAGCAAATACTCCTAGAAGCTGAATCTGTAAGAAGAATGTGACTTAAGGATTGGAGTGAGGCTTGTAGCCACCTGTTGAATGCAGCTGACACAACCTGGTCTGCCGAAAGTGAGGAGGACTCGCAGCATTTACTGACGAAGATCAGTGTGAGTGATACTTCAACCTAAAGAAAGCAAAAAGCTTTACGACGGCACAAATATCATCCTGGTTAATGAAGGAAGGAATGAAGTTGCCAAGAAATGCATTTTACTTGAATGTACCATCCACCTTCATGGAAGCTACTACCAAGAAATCAAATGATGTTTTCTCTTGGACAAACCTGCTGCAAAAGACTTCTTTAAAGTGGTAACAAGCGAAGATGTCACTTTAAAGATCAAGGTGAGCCTGATTCACTCCATGGCCTTTTCAATCACTTCCTATGCAAAAGACAGCTAGACAGTGGCAAGGAAGACCCGAAAAGAATGGATGCACTTGAATTCTTGTGTTAACAAAAGAGACTGGATATAGCAGGCTGGCATAGTGCCTTACGAGGTGGAGGGCCCACCAGCTGCTCTGTGGAAGAAAGATGCGGTTTCCTATTTCTGTAAAGGTTTGAAGTCTGGGAAACCCACACGGGGAGTTCTACTCTGTTCTAGAGCCACTATGACTCAGAATCAACTTGATGGCAATGAGTTTCTTTGGTTGCCAGAACAAGCCTGTCTCGGAGCAAGCACAATCAGACTGCTTGTGCTTAAAAGCAAGGACGGTGAGATTTCACCTCCTATACCTCGGGCATGTTATTAGGAGGGACAAGTCCCTGAAGGGGGAAAAAAAAAGTCATCTTGTTTGGTAAAGTTGATGCTTGGTTAAAAACAGGAAGGTCCTTAATGAGATGGATCGGCATAGCGGCAGCAAGAGTGGGCTGACATTTCAAGCGCCATCCGGGAGGAGGAGCCATGGTCAGGCACGCTCTTTTCAGTAGGCCTTCAGTAGGGGAATGTTCAGAAGCTATGCTCCTTCTCAGCACCTCCTTCCTCCAAAGTCGGAGCCGAGTCCTTCTTGGCTGTCTGTTCTCACTCTGCTGAACCCCATTCACTTTGGGTGACCCTGCTGACATGGGAAAGACCAGTGGCATAGTGTCTAGCATCACAGCACACACAAGCCACCGCAGTACAACAAATTGACAGACAAGTGCTGTCATGGGCTCCAAAAAGGGACTGGCAGAGGGCTGGGCAGTGTTTCACTCTATGGCGCAGTTTCACTAGAAGCCAGACCTGAATAGAAGGCACCTCCTTCCCATTTCTGGTACCCACCAAAGAATGTTTCTTTCTGCAGGCAATCATTTCCTTGACTTTTTATAATAGTGAAATCATGAAATATTGGTCCTTTTGTGATGATCTTATTTCACTCGCTTTAATTTCCTCCAAATTCGTTAATGTTACAAGTTATTTGGGGGGGGTTCTTCATTATTCTTCAACACAGCAAGGTATTCCATCTGTATTTGTACCAGATGCTGTCGATCCATTTGTCCATTGATAGGCACTTAGGTTTTTTCCATCTCTTTCTTTGCTATTGCGGATAATGCGGCAATGAACAGGGGTGAGCATATATTTGTTTCACAGTTCTTATTCCTGGAAGATATATACGTAGTAGAAGGAAAAATGGACCAAATGGTGTTTCTGTTTCTAATTTTTAATGGGAGCTTTAATCTGTGTCCAACAGTTGTGGAGCCATTTCCATTCCTCCCAGCAGTGTCTGGAAATTTCGATGGCTCCACATGCTCACCACCATTTGCTGTGTTCTGTCTCATCAAACTTTCTAAAGAGTCATTACAATTCAAAATCAACTCAATGGCAGTCAGTTTTTATTAGGACTGGTGAGATGACATCCCAATTGTTTTGGTTTGGAACTCTGCACTGGCTAATGATTACATATTTGATAATTTGAGAAAGATAAAAAAACTTTTATTACTAGGTATAGGTGAATGATACATTAGATCAGACTTATTTATCCAATTTGTTTCTTTAGTAATGAGTAGTCAAATAATACAAAATAGTATTGGGTGCTATGTGATAAATCTGTACTGTGATAGTGAACTTTTTAATTATTTCATTTAATTTGGCAAATTTTACTTTTATGTAAAATAAAGGCTATATTACTAGGGACCTTCAAGAATAAGTTTAGAATTATGGTCTCCCTTTTATATTATACGATAACCTCTTACCCATAATAATCTTATTGCTAATAATAAAATTCTATTTTTATCTGTTACAAATATGGCTTTATTTTCCATATTAATATAAATTCCAGTCTTTTCATCATAACCTGTGACCTTATAAACTGCTGTATCACAAGTAAACCAGAAAATTAGCTGAACCTAGATTTTTTTTTATCTAACATGCTACTTTTTCCCTTCTTAATACAAATGCCGTTCATGTAGTCCATGGATTTAGTGATACATTTGGATTTCATTCTCTAAGTTCAGGTTGTACAGTTTTCCACAGCTGCTTCCTTTTTCTTCTTCAGTATTATTTTTGCAACCTAGGGGACTTTTTCATACATTACGTCTGTCTCGTTAGTAAATTGAACATTATGTAGTTTTGTCTATCTTTTGAGCAAACAAATTTACAATTCAAATATGTAAATGTAGTCAGTTTGAACCTAGATAATAATTCAATCAGCTTAAATTGATACAAAGCTCTATGCTGGTTGGCAGGGCCTGGCTGATATGTCGATGGTTGATAGACATTCTTGTGAAGGGCGAGGGTCATAGTCATAGAAAGCCTCAACTAATATCGAACTTTGCCATTTCTTCTGGACTCTTGGTTATGCCTTCTGGATTCCTTGTTCGTGAAATATATCCTTTAAAATTATGTGGCAAGTGTCTATAATTATACTGCAAATTCAAGTTCAGCTGCATTTTCTGTGTTGTCATCCTAGGGAGCTTCTCTTGCCCACACATTTTTCTGAGAATAATCTGCACCAGCTTATGCCATTCACCATTTGGTTCTCCCAACCCCAAATAGCTTGTCAGTTTTTCTACGTGGTTTTTAGGTACCAGGCAGGCTTAGAAACAAACAAATGTCAATTGTAAGAAGTAGGCAGGTTTTCTACATTACTAACGCAAAAAAGTTTTTTTATTAAATTGTGCAGTTAAAAGTCTTGTTCACACAAAACTGGTAAAACATGGGGGAAGGCTCTTGCCATGTAAATAATGGTTGGTGCCAGCAAAGCATTTCCAAGCAATTTGCATATTGCCAACAATAAGAGCAACAGCATCTTATATTGGGAGCGATAATCTGTGTTTACAATTCCTTTTGTAATTTTAGCTTTTGGTCTAGTTTTGAACTTGGTAACTATGATGCGGATTTTCAGCCCCTAGTATTATCTGCGAAATGTCATCACAGCAGTAAGCAACCTAACAGGTAACAACAAAGAAATAAACATGGTACTTTTGAAAAGAGTGAGAAAAACATTAATGGGAGGAAGAGCACCTGAGACCATTCATTGGAGTCATTTCTTTCACTATGTTATAACTCGGACTAACAATCCTGTTAATTTGATAGCACATCACTAGTTGTCCTATTTATCGTTGGAAACAATGACATGAACCATGTATCCATAGAAATGTGGCCATCTCCAAAGTGGTGCCAGCCCACAGTTGGTTTTCACTACGGGAGGAGAAATGAGAGAAAACAAGGTAAGTGGGGGCGTAAGTTTTCTTTTTTATGGTGAAGTTGCACATATTCGCTCTAAAGAGCTGAAATGAAATCTTTGCTCATTTTTCTTTAATGTTGTCCATTCTAACAAAATCACAGTGTTGATTTTTCAAAATGTTTTTATACCGCTATATGGTAAAACAAAATTTTGGCACATTGGTCTGGTCCCATGTTTATTTATCTTGTTTTTATTGTTTTTAACTTGCTAGCTTGAGACATGAAAAGAAAAAAAAAACCCACAAATAAACAAGAAGTCTCAAAGGACCTCTCTGAAAAAGTAAACTTCTTAACATAAAACCTGCGAGTTCTCTTTGTCCACGCAGGTCACACTTACGTACCACACAGACACATAATGTGCATTGTGGTATTGAAAGAAAACTATATTAATAATTGGGAGTTAATACATATATCATATCATTCCATACTCAATCACATCAAGCAGAATTGTATCATTGCTAACACAGTCCGTTTCCAAACACATTCTTTTTCTTCCTGGACTCCCTGTTAGCTCTCTCTTTGAGTCACCTACTCCCAACTCCACTGTAAACTCCACCCCCCGCCCCCACCCGATACCAAACCCTTATTCTACTGCTGTCCTATTATGATGCAGTTGTTCAGGTTAGAAAAATGAACCTGCACCTGGAGTGTTGGGATGAATTCACCAGCTATTTGAAAGCATTCAATGTAAGAGCCCCATATGCCAAGAGGAGTTTTACTTTTTTTGTTCAGTGGATTTCTTTTTCAGAATATCTCTAACCAATGTAACACTTCATATTGTGAATCTGGAATTTCAAATCGAAAGACCAACTCCTGATTTTTAACTTATCGTATGATTTCACTTACACTAAAAGACAAGAACAGGTAAATGTATGCACACCAAAGCTTATTAGCTGTTCCCAAGGGCAGGAGGGAGGTAGAAAGGCTGGGGGGACAGGGCGCGGGTTTATATTATAATTGCTACCAATAAGTTGTACACTTCATAAAGTTGAATTTTTACAAAACTCATGTCGTAGATTAAAAAGGATGAACAGCTGAGGTTACTTATATACAATGAAACATCTCATGAGATTTGGTTTCTTGGTTTGGAGAGTCATGGTTTCATGGGACATCCAAGTTAATTGGCCTAATAATGTGTTTAGTGCTTCTGTTCTACCTCCTCACTCATTGCATCGTGCATGGGGTTTGAAGAGCTTGCCAGCAGTCATCCAAGACACAGTTGGTCTCTATTCACCTGGGACAGTAGAGCAGAAAAGAAAACCAGGAGAAGTAGAATACGGAATGCGTGGCCAACTGTGCCCATGAACAACTGCCACCTTTGTCACGAGACCAGGACTGAATGCCGTCTGGCTACCGTTGGGATGACCGTGTTCAAAGATTCTATAAGGCAATTCTGATCAAAAGAGTGAAAATGAAGAACAGAATTGAAAATTCCAACGGAATTCAGATTTTCTGGAGACAAAGTATGATGGATCCCTGAAACTAGTGCCCTGATACCGTCAACCAGATTGTCAACAGGGTTAACAGTAAATTGCCAGCGTGTCATTGCAGATACTGAGGTAACTGAATGGAGGGGAAATTAAGTTGTCATTGTATGAAGGAGACGGTGGCTAGAGCCAGAGGGTGCCCTGTGGTGAAGTAAAATTTCTAAATATAGCTCTTCTACCCCAGTCTGTAACTTCCACCAAATGATTGAGTGGGATTCTGTAAATGGGGTGTATGTAACACTTTAGAGGAGGTCAGTCAGTTTTCCTTACCACCCTTCTGGCTAGAAGGACGTGCCACCTTCAAAGCAGTAGCAGACAGAGAAAGCCCAAGACCTTTCGAAGAACACGCTCCAGATGCCAAGACCAGAGGACCAGAGACTGCGTCCTGGAGACAATGGGGCAGATTCAGAGGAGCAGTGCCAAGATTGTGGGACTGTGAGACAGTAGGACAGGGTGACTTTCTGGTCGACAGAGACAGAAGTCAATGGACCACGAGACTTAGAAACAAGATCAGAACTAGAGAAATTTGGATATCGGTGGAGGAGAGGTGTTGTGGCGGATCAAGGACTATCCTTACTGGGTGCTGATCCTGACTAGTGATAATCTATTCACTTCCCTAATCAAACTCCATCATTCTGAGTTTTGTCTGTGAGTTCTACGTGGCCATTGCAACAAATGGTCACACCCAGCGTCGAAGTAGAGGCCCAATATAAGAATGGGGGTGTCAAGTGTAGGTAAAGGTCAAGAAGGGAACTGGAGGGGATCACATGCACCCTCCCACTCCTCCTGCCCCGCCCCCACCCCCAGGCCTGTTTGTGGCAGCTCTTCTAAGCTGAGCAAGTTGACATATGAATGTGTTCTTATTCTAGGTTTCAAACCAGAGAGTTAACATTCGGATATATCAGTGAGAGAGCTAGGAAGACAAGGAAGGAGGGAGAAACAAAATGAGAAGAGAAAAGGAAGAAGGAGAAAGGAGAGGGAGGCAGAGAAGAAAATTGCTTTTTGCATTGCTATTTCCCAATCCACTTCTTGTTTTAATTTAGGAATTACTGGTACAAAATATGCTATATTACCGGGACGTTTTCTTAGTATTTTACAAATATTAATCTCATCTATCCTGAGACGAATACTATCTTCATTTTAGAGATGACCAACCTCAGGCACGTAATAACTTAGCTCACAGCTGCTTGCCCACAGTGGCACATCTAGTAAATGACAAGAATTGGGAATCAAGTTCATGCAGCCGGCTTTCCATAATGCTTATATCCTTAGCCACTACTCTGGTCTATACTATGAATTAATGATAAGAACTGCATATTCCCAAAAAGCAGAAAAGCAACATGACCATTTATTGATTACATAGTTTATTGAATCGAGTGCATCAAAACATTCCCAATTGCTTGAAATTTTCACTTGTATTCCATTCTCCATCGTGTGGAAAATGCTGTCGAGGTCATTATTATTTCTTTCTTAGTCCACCCAAAAAACTACTGGTTCAAATCCAAGGTGTTTATAGGATTTAACTTTATCTGGTAGTTCTCACATCCATAGAATTGGGATTCTTTAAAATTTTTACAAGGCCAGAATTACATTGGAGAAGAAAACAAAAGTGTAAGCTTTCTATTTCAAATATATCCGTGTTTTAAAGGTAAATCTTATCAATCCATCTTGTCGAAAATCAAGCCAAACCAACTGCTATCACATTGATTCCAGCTGTGCTCCAAAGGCTTGGCAATGGCTGTAATTGGTCAGAGGTGGGTCATCACACCATTCTTCCAAGGCATCTCAAACCACCAATCTTTTTGTTAGTAGCTGAGAGCTTACCCATGGGTGCCCCCTACGGATGCCTCCATCTACCCACACCTAGGTTTATTCCATATGCAAATTTTTCCTATTATCTCCGTTTTTTTCTTCAAAAAAGGGAAAACAAGCCATACCTTTTATGTAAATATAGTTTCCAGTTCTACTTTTTTTGAAAGCATTAAAAATGCCAAACTAAATTTCATTTATTTGTGTTTCTCCTGCATCTAGCAATCAATAGGAGATCTATGGTCAAGAAAGTTGATTTCCACTTCTATTAACCTTGTGTGGTCGATTAATAAAATAACAGCTGAGGCTACTTATGTACAACCAAAAACCTCAAGGGGGTTGATCCCTTAGTTTCAAGGGTTAGGGTTAGGGTCAGGGTCATGGTTCCATGGGACAGATTTATTCTTTCATTAATTAGTTATTAAGCACTGACAGGCAGTGAAATACTGCACATGGCTGAAAGGATGCTAAGATGTAAGAGTTGCTAATGGAGTTTATAAAACTCACAATTTTAATGACTAAACTCCCAATTATGGAGTTTAATTATGGAGTTGAGTTGCTATGACAGAGCTTTCTTTTGAGAGACAAATTTTGATATGTTTCATGTAGTCACTGAGACCAAACATTTGTTAAGTAATAATTTATAAGATTAAGCAATTTACTGTACTCTGGCTTCTTTACTTCAATACCTTTGTCCCAGATTTACAAATCTAATTGTTCATGATGTTGCCTCTAAACATTCATGCTGAAAACAGTAGTTTCTATAGCTTCACTTCTATAATGATAGGTGCTCATTGGGTAATTAAACCTGTCAATTCTAATAGTGTTGAATAAGAGAACATATTAAGAAAACTTTTCTAAACAAGTAAACTACAGTATAGGGCTTTTCCCCCCTAGGTAACAAATAATGATTCTGAAAATGAGTTGAACCTATTAAATAACTATAACTTCTCCAAAATAAAAAGTATTGGCTGAAAAATGAAAATGACACATTTATGTTCATGCCCAAGAGTGCTGGTAGTGTAGTGCAAGGTCAGAAGTTCAAAAGCACCAAGTGCTCTTTCTATGCCCCTCAAGATTTACAGTCTCAAAAACCAACAAGAGTAGTGCTACTCTGTCATATGGGGTGACCAGAGGTTGGAATCGACTCAATGACAGTGAGTGAGTATGTTCATGTCCTATCAGTCATACCCTCACATACTAACTACATAATTGCTCATAAAGGTAAAATATTATAACAGACACTGGGTTTACTATTTTCAATATGTTGTTACTGGGATAATTTGTTATTTCTATTACATTAAAAGTTGGTAGACTGGAGAAAGCGAATCATATATAGATAACTAGTGGTGTGTAAACTGGTACCCAGGTGGTGGAAAAGATCGGGAGTTTCTTATAAAACTAAATATGCAATTCCTCTACAACTTAGCAATTGCACTCTTGGGAATGTATCCCAGGAAAAGGAAAATGTATGCTCACACCAAGACTTGTGTGTGAATATTTATAGTGGCTTTTGTGATAGCCTCAAACAAGAATCCTTTTTTTTTCTTTCAACAGAATAATGTTTGCACAAACTTTGGTCCAGGCATGCTGCAGACTCTCACTGCCATCGAGTCACAGCTGACTCACAGGGCCCCCTGTGGGTTCCCAGACAGTAGAAAGCCATGGCTTTGTCCAACTGCTCTTGGCGGTTTCTAACTGCTGACCATCAGGATCACAGCCCAAGTCATCACCACTTCGGACTATTACACAACAATTACAACAACGGCAAGAACTGCTGACACACACAAGAACTTGGATGAATCTCCAGGAAGTTATTTGGAGTGTGGGGGAAAGATTACATATTGTAAGATGCTTATTCTGAAAGGACAGGCGTTTAGAAATGGATTACAGATGAGTGGTGTCAAGGTGTTAGGGACAGAGTGGGAAGAGGTGGCTCTGGTTATCCAAGGGCAGAGGGAGAGACCCTTGCAGCGTTGGCACTTTCAGTCTGCTGACAATGGCTGATTTACGAGCCCACAGAGCAAAAGAGAATAGAGAGAGCTTAATTCACACACACATCAATATGTGAAAACTGGGGAAACAATAAAGTTGGTGGATTATATCAATATAATTACCCTCATTATGATCTAACAAAAAAAAGTTTGTAAAGCATTACCTTTGGAAGGAACTGGGCAAAAATATCCTGGGGATCATTCCATATTATGTCTTCCAACTGCATATGTAAATCTGGAGTTTTCTAATAAAAAGTTAAGAATTTTGATTTTTTTAAAAAAGCATAAAAAAGGATATGAGAGTCATAGACTCTCTCTCTCTCTCTCTCTCTCTCTTTCTCTCGAGAAAGAGAGAGAGAGAGAGAGAAAAGCAGTATGATTACTTGAACTAGAATGACTCTACAGGTGACCTTGAGGATGAAATATAAATATTAAATTTTCAACTAGGAATGATTAATTCCTTATGACCTCAATTCCACATCATCACTGGATGTCCAAACTTTGTCTTTTAATCTTGTTTCATTTTATTTATTTATTTTATTGAAAAAAAAAGAAACTTCTACTTGTTTGAAAAGAACGTAGAATGTAAAAAACTACTGACCAAGCAGCACAGACAGCATACAGCAACCCTTAATTGCATCATATGTCATTTGATGCTAACAAGTATAGTGGTGGCTCATCTAAAATGTTACTGCCTCTAAAATAGTTCTCAAAACAAAACAACAATGCGCATAGATGAGAGGGCTTCAAAACGTCTGTGGGGAAATGCCATTATCTTTTAACTCCACTTCTCCAGGAACTTTCTGGAGTCTTCTCAGATATACACAGATAGAGAAGCTCTTTTAAAAAACACTACTGCCCCACACTCCCATACGAGACATGTCTCTCATGCTCTGAATGCGACCCATGGTCTCTGCAATACAAAGGAAGTCTGCGCCTTGGACAGCGAGCTGGGCCCGCAGACAGGTCTGGTGGTCTGCACTCCCCAAAAGCCAGTCTCACTGCCATCCAGTCACTGCTGCCTCATAGTGCCCGTCTGTGGCTTTCCGAGACTGTGAGTGTTTATGGGCATAGACATCTCAGTCTTTCACTCATGGACCTGCTAGTGGTTTCAAACTCTGGCCATGTGGATCAAAGCCCTGTGCATAGTCATTGGGCAAAAAAGCATTGGTTATAATAAAACTGAAATCCTTGTCTCATATCATTTCTTTTTATTCTAATATTCTGAAATGTTCTCTAGTTCTTGAATTTTTCATAGCTTTTACTCATTAAATATGCTACATATCAAGGCTTGGGTGCCCAAACATTCCTTTTACACAAAGAGACTTGAAAATGTGTATTTGGTCAAAATTTGTCCAAAAGTAACGGCTTAAAAAATAAGAATGAATGGGTCAAATAAGCCAATACCTTGCTTTCAAGGAGCCTACGTGGTATAGTGGGTTACACATTAGGCTGCTAACTTCAAGGTCAGCAGTTTGAAGCCTCAGCTGCTCCGAGATGGAAAGATAAGGCTCTCTGCTCCCATAAAGATTTCCAGCCTCTGAAACCCACAAGGGCAGTCCCACCCTGTGAGGTTGCTTTGAGTTGGACTTGACTCAGCGGCAGGGAGCTAGACCCTGCTTTCAGCCAGTTCTGTTTCAGTCTACTGCTGTGGGTGCAAGTCTCCAGTGTTTTTCTAAATTCAAGTTCATAGAAAGCCTAACAAATCCTAATCCCTGAGTGGAACAAATGATTAATGCATTCAGCTGCAAAAAGCACAGCGGAAAGTCCAAGTCCACCAAAAGATGAAGGGAAGGAAGACCTAACAATGGACTTCCGAAACGTCAGCCACCGAAACTCTGTGGAGCCCAGCCCTGCTCCAGCAGACTGGCAGTGGTCAGGAGCTGAGGGGACTTGAAGGCATTCTCTGTAGGGATAGCTAGAATTCCAGAGTTCATATGCTTATACCAAATGTATATATGGACACTGTGAAAGAGGAAGCAACAACGACTTTCAAAGAAAAGAAGAATTAAGGTGTACATTGTATCTATTGACCCGTTCAATCATTACCATAACCATGTGAACTAGACCCCATTCATCATTAATTTTGCATGAATTAATATGTGGTTTTCACTTGCATTTCTATGTATGTCCCAGTCCATTTACCAATCCAGGTTGTGAGGACACAGTCTCTGTCCTGAGGAAATATTTTTCTGCGAAAGATGGGGATTTTGTTTTACTCCAAAGATCAGCTTTTTGCTCTTCAGTCCCCAAAGCACTGGTTTGAAAACTTTCAAGCTCCTGAAACCTAAAGGCTGGAGAACTCATCACAGTGTTGATCCTATAATCAATAGACATGAACGAATGCTGAGGACGTAAGAACCAGTTTTCACACTTCCAATGATATATATATATATATATACACACACATATACATACATATATACACACATACATACATACATACATACACACACATATATATATACTGATGAAAAAAGAGACATGGAAGGAAGTAGAACCCAAATCAAAAAAATTCCTGAGAAGTTGCTTTCTTTTTCAGTAGTTGGTAGATGCTGTGAAGTCCGTTCTGACTCACCGTGCCCCTACATGCAATAGAATGACACACTGCCTGGTCCCATGCCATCCTCTCCTCTGCTCTTCAGTAGGAGCTTGTTGGTGCAGCCAGTGTGTCCATCCATCCTGGGGAAGGCTGTCCCCTTTTTCACCAACCCCCTACTTTACCAAGCAGGATATCTTTCTCCGGGGACGGGTCTCTCCTCACACATATCCCAAAAGATAGGAGAAGAAGTCGTGTCGTGCTTGCCTCTAAGAAGCCTTCTGGCTGTACTTTTTCTAAGGCAGATTTGTTTCTTCTTTTGGTGTTCGTGCTACTTTCAAGGTTCGTAGCCAATAACATAGTTCGAATGCATTGATTCTTCTCTAATTGTGTTTATTCAATGTCCAACTTTCACAGGCATGTGAAGCAATGGAAAATATCCTAACTTGGGTTAGGCACACCTTGGTCCTCTTAAAATAACCTCCTTGCTTTTCAACACTTTAAAAAGGTCGTGTGCAGCAAATTCACCCAAGGCAATGAGTCTTTCGATCCCTTGACCGCTGCTTCTTCCATGAGCATTGGCTGTGGAACCATGCAAAATTAAATTCTTTACAACTTCAGCCTTTTCTTCATTTTTCATGATGTGACCTATGGTCCAGTTGTGAGGTTTTGGGAAATTATTCGTAAGACTTCCCCAGATGCTAACTCTCAGAGTCGAGGGAAACACAATCCACTTAATTTGGAGAGTATTCAAATTTAAATTTATTCTGAGCATAACACTGTTTGTAAGCAGTACAGAGAGATGCATAATAATGTCAACACCTTCCCCCCATGACTGCAAATGGAACCTCCAGATCCAAGAAAGATCCCCAAGCCTCCCTGTTCCTTATGTTCAGAAACAAGATTGTGTTAGTCTTGGCAGACTAGAGAAACAAATTCATGGACACTCAGATGTGTATAAGAAAGAGTTTTATATACAAGAGCAGTTGAATATTAAGAAAATATCCCAGCCCAGTCCAGATCAAGTCAATAAGTCTAATATTATCCCATGTGTCCAATAGCAATCTATAAAGTTCTCTTCAGACTCACAAAACAAATGCAATGACACCGAATGCAGGAAAATCACAGGCTAGTGGGTGGGAAGTCTTGTGGATCTGGTGACATTGTAAGCATCTCAATGCTGGCAAAGATCTCCAGTTAGCTTCTCTGGCTCCAGAAGTCTGGCTCCATCAGCCTCTCTCCACATGGCTTCTCCTCAGGCATGTCTCACAGGGAGGGAGCAGAGAGAAAGAAAGAGAGAGTGTGTCTTCCAACTCCAAGAAGGAAATACAGGAGGAGTTCCCAGAATCCTCAGGAGAAGGCAATGCCCATACAGAGGCATCATTGGTTCTATCCTGATTGACAGGTTAGACTCCACCCCTACACTCTAAAGCCTCAAATTGACACCAGATTATGTAACTACCATGAAGATATATCGCATTACCAATGGACACAATAGGAGTAAACAGTAGGATGAAATGCACAGTTCAGCATTTCACAAGACTGCCAGCACCAGTATCCTGCCCACTCTGGGGCTGTGACACTATGGGGGCTATCCTCAAATCTTAGAACCCTGGGCAAAGAGTTGTCTGAGATTATTTGTTATTAGCTGAAAATAAATGGCTGTTCTCACTGGGTTTAAGTTACTTTTCTTTTTATTATTTCTTAAGATGGAGTGTTAGATTGCTGATCGCGAGAGTTTTCTTCTTCTGTAATGTATGCATTTGCTGCTGCACATTCCCCCCAGGCACTGCTTTAGGCGCATCCCACAAATTCTGACATGCTATACTATAATTTTATTCAACGCAAAATAGTGTTTCATTTTCCTTAGGAGCTCCTCTTCTATGTACTGTTTTGAAGTATGCTGTTTAATCTCCAAATACTTGGAGAATTCCTAAGGGACTTTCTCCCGTTAACTTGTGGTTAAAATATTT
This sequence comes from Echinops telfairi, assembly GCF_000313985.2. Lineage (NCBI taxonomy): Eukaryota > Metazoa > Chordata > Mammalia > Afrosoricida > Tenrecidae > Echinops > Echinops telfairi. The sequence continues at coordinate 20,829,965 of NW_022111300.1, forward strand.
TGTGATCAGATAGTTTCCTTTGATGTTAAGTAGTCATAAGTACTACAGCTACCTGGATTGAAAGCCCCATTGGACAATTTTTGCTTTCAACAATCTTACATATTTTATAGAATTCTGGGGAGAAAAATAGTCTACTTACTATTGCAATTATTCTCCATTACTGAGATCCATTTTTTTCCTATAATATTCTCATTTATCCTAAAGAACTCGCATCGGAATTTCCTTAGGATCTAGTATGCAGGCCATTCACTCTTAGCTGTACCTCACCTTCTTTCGTGAAGGCTCTTTTCATTGGAGACTCCATTCAACCTTGCCCAGCACTTTAAGAAACCTGCTCCAATCTCCTGTGGCCACCCTGGTTTCTGATGATAATTTTACATAAACTTGAATTCTTATTTGCTTACATATAATGTGTCATTTTTCTCTCGCTGCTTTTAATATTTTTCTGTCAGTAGTTTGAATATGGTAAGTTTGGGAATGATTGTATTTTAATGTATCCTTGTGAAAAAGGTTTCTGTAATTAAATGTAGCAATATTTATTTGTTTACTTTAAAAACATTCCAGGGGTGGACCCCGTTTGGTCACCTTTAGAGCACCCATTCCTATTATTCTCCTTCTAAACAGCCCTTCAGGATTCTTTGAAAGAACGCCTCAGTGTATGCAATTTGACCAAGTGAAGGTACTCAATCAAAACTCCTAAGAAGTTGTAGTAACTAGTTCACAGACTAAGCTAATTTAAAGAGCCTTGGGCCATAGTGGGCTTCACAGTGGGCTGCTAAACACAAGGTCAGCGGTTCGAGAAAGACAGGGCCTTGTGCTCCCATAAATATGCCCAGCTTTGGAAACTCAAGGGGCAGTGCTCCTCTGCCTTATAGGAGTCAAAATGGACGTGACGGCCTCCAGATTTTGCTGTTTGTTGCTATCATTGTTTATTTGTTTGGGGAAGCTTATTTAATTTATAACAAGAAATAGAACTGTCCAATCTTACCAAACTTTGGCATCCATTTGATCAGTTTATGCTCGCTCACTCTTTAGAAGAGTCGGTGGGAAGCTCAATCCAAAAATTGCTTTTAATATTGAATTTAAAGGAGCTATAACCATACCAGGTGATTAAACAAGGGCATCAGGCATATGGAAAGGGCATGAAGGAGACTTCCTTTGACTTCTTTGGTTTACCTCTTGCCAGGAGGCAGAGGGCAGGCCTGCCTCCATTCCCTCTTTTTCTTCACCCCTTCTGACACCACCTGTCCTCGACTTCGATGCTGCATTCTGAAATGCATTGCAATGGCCACATACAACTCACTGATGAAACTCACAAACGTAGGGGTTAATGAGGGAAGTGAATAGGTTACCACGAGTCATCATCAGTGAACCATAAATATCCCGGCATTAAGCCCCAGAAATATTTCTCCTCAGCCAGCAGCCAAGTCTCTTTCTGGTCTTCTGCCTCTCAGCTCCGTAGTCCCTTGGCCTCTGCCTGTGTAGACCAGAGTCTGCTGGTTGCTCTGCCTCACAGTCACAGGCTCAGACTGATCCTCTGTTCTGTCTCCTGCTTTCCTTGCTTTGGCCTCTGGTTAAGGCCTGCTAATTTTGCTTTGTCCCACAGGCTCTGTGTCGCAGGCTCTGGGGTCCCTGTTCTCTGTCTCTGCCACTTCAGTCAGAGGTCTCTGCTTCCAATGGTTGGGGAATGTCTCTCTGCCTTTGCTTCAAAGACAGCTCATCTTTATAGCCAAGGGGTGGTGACTGAAATTGACACCCCCCCCATTAGTGTTCTAGATGCCATATTTGCATAGTCCCACCCAATCATTGGTGAGCGCAGCAGACACAGAAGAGTCTTATTAAGAAATTCCACTCCACCACCAGGCTCTAGTAAATGGAAACGTTTTTCTCCATAATAGGAGCACTTCACACTGAATTAGTGACCCACTGTGACAATCTATGATTTTACAGCCTCTATTTGTCTCTTCAATTCATACTGCTATGAATGACCAACCTAACCACTTATTTTCAATTTATTCCTATGTTGGACAAAAAGCTCTTGTCATCCACGAAAAAAATTATTCAGTATACAAATAAAGTTAATGTTGGAAGGCATAAAATATGATCCATACACTTTATATCAAATTATTATGTCATATATACTAATGTATAGTTTTTTGCTAAAGTTTTATAATAGGTCGCAGACTTTAGCATGGATCTACTTATTGGCATTATAAATTACCAAGGGCTCATGAGTAGGGTGAGCGGGGGAAGGAGGGGAAAAAATGAGGAGCTGATACCAAGGGCTCAAGTAGAAAGAAAATGTTTTAAGAATGATGGCAACAGATGTACAAATGTTCTTGACATAATGGATGGATGTATGGATTGTGATCAGATTTGTACGAGCCCCAAATAAAATGTTTTTTTAAAGAAAAATTAAAAAGAGTGATAGAGCCAGTTTGAAAACCTTTTTCTTATTATTAATTTATACATAAATCCTAGGGCAATAGGCCATTCAAGGTAAATGCATCCCATCCCCACCCCAATCACTGCTAATTCCAGATTAATATCTTCCAAATTAGTGAAACCAAACAATCACCTTAATTGTTGTGCAATGGTAGCTTTTAGAAAGAAAATGAGGTAAAACAAACATGGCAAACCTCCTTTCCTAACCTCAGGTAAACAGCAATGAGCATGCAAGTGGAGACCATGAGAACCATGGCCCATATTGGATATTCAGAAAACAACAGAACCCTGTGATTAGATTTGAGAATCTCATCTAATTAGGTCAATTGGTTAGAACATGTAACTAATATGAACAAGTCAGACATGAGATCCCATATATGCTGGCTAGTTCACTCCGTAGCTCTAGATAAAACCCTTAAAGCCTCCAGCCATCTGGCAGCTGAGTCTACAGAGAACCAAGCAGATTGATGCCTGGGGCTCAGGGCAGGGCTCAGGTGTGCACCCACCCCTCCCCCTCAAAAAAGGAAGAAGAAATCAGCCAATCTTATTGCGATGACTTCTATGCACATGTAATAATGAGATTGAATTATTCAAGAAACGTTGTGTGAAAACAGTGTAACTAAAAACAATAGACGGGGGGGAAAAAAGCACTAAGAATAAAATACCATGTCTCTGTCTACCGATAGGACAGGTTATTCTTTACAATTATCAAAAGTAAAGTCGCAGCTTCCTGAACCGCCTTCTCAATACTTCAATTTTCTAACCACTCCAAAAACTCATGTAAGATATGCAACTGTGAGAATAACCACTGCAAGGGAATACTTGAATAGAACTAGGAAGAGCGGGCTAGAAGGGCCTATGGAGGAAACCTCAGATCAGGAAAAAGGAAGAAAATCAAAATAGATTCATTTTAGAAGAAAAAAATCATTTTCATTTTCTTCCTAGATCTTTTTAAAAAATGTGTTGGGTTGCTAACCTCAAGGTCAGCAGTTCAAAACCACCATCCTACCCATTACAGTGTCTGTCTACTCCCCTTAATAATTACCATCTCAGAAACCCACAGGGACAACTTTACCCTCTCCTGTAGGGTCAGAATCAACTTGATGCAAACGAGTTTTAGAGTTAGATTGTCTTCTAGAATTCTATCCCCCAATTTGTAGATACATCTTTTTTGAAATACACAATATTATATTAACATAACAAAATATTACTATGCATTAATATATTGATATAATTTAATAACACAGAATTGATATTTCCGATAAGTGATTATTATAGTTTCACTGTAGCTTTCTTTTAAGTGTTACATTTTCAAAATGTAAGAATATCACTTAATTGTAATTATATGAAAAATGCCTTTGCTATGTACTCTTCTCTAAGAGATCTGCAGCCTCTTGTGAAAGTCTAAAAGAAGTCACCTTGTGCTCTGCATAGAAAAATATATACAATAAAATTAAGAGAAAAATTAGAGTGATTTATTATATATATAATCATAATGAGCACCATCCTCAGTAACTTACTATATCAAATTATCTGTCAGAAATTATATGCTTTACTAAATGATGGACCATCTCATCAAAAGCTATAAAAATGGCAACACATTAAGTATTAGAAAGGAAAGAACATTTAAGTTATTAGCAACAGTCTATTGAGGCCAAATTATCTTAATAAAAATCAGCTTTTTAAAAAGTTGATCTGTTGTAACAACACAAATGCTTTTGGGGAATTTTACATTCAAGGAATATGTACTCATTTTCTTTCACTGGTTAATAAATTACCATGCCTTTGAGAGATTACGAATCATGGATTTAATTTCTCACGGTTCCCGTGAGTCAGAAGTCCAGAATCTTTTAGCTGGGTCCTCTACTCAGGTTAGCATAAAGCTCAAATTGAAACTGTGTTCTCACATGGAAGCTTGATTAGGGACAAGTGCACTGCCAAGCCATTTCTTTGTGGTCTTACAAGTACATCCCCTTTGCTTTCCTCCATGTTGGCCAGGTCTGCCCTCAGCTCCCAGAGGCCTCTCCTAAGCACTGAGCCCCAGGATTTCTTCACCTGGGCCATGGAGAACTTCTCTCTCAGGTGTCCAGTTTCTCTGACTTCCTCTTCTGCAGCTGTTAGCTGTCCTTGAGTTGGCCCTGATTCATAGTAACCCCATGCAGAATGAGGCAGGATCATTATGACCAGAAGGGTTTCACTGGACGTTTTTCAGCTCCTATACTAAGATGAGAGAGCCCTGGTGCTATAGTTGGTTATAAGTTGGGCTACTAACCACAAAGTCAGCAATTTGATCCCATCAGCCACTCCCCAGGAGAAAGATGAATCTTCCGTTCCCATAAAGACGGATAGCCTTAGACGTCCTTAGGAGCGGTTCTTCTCTGCCCCATAGAGTTGCTAACCATAACCTTCTGCAAACCCGGTATTCACAATATAAGCTCTGATACCATTCCTTCTGTTAGATTTGGATTATATTACTTACAATCCTTGGATCATACAGGTTCAATTTTATGTGTTTGGGGCACCTTGTTGGAAACACCAACTTACCTGACACCTCACTTAGATGGCTGCTTGTTTGAAAACAAGCCTTTAACACCCCACATGCTAGTCTTTCAGGTAGCTGGGCACCATCTTCACCACACTTTGCTATAGTACCATATCTCCAATGACCTCTTTGGGAGGGTGAACCTCAAGCAGGGCCATATCATAAAAACTACTTTTTCTTAGACTGGGGCTAGACTTAAGTGCAAGCCACAGAGCCATTCATGCATCTATGGTTTATATATGTCTCGAGTTCACTTTGAGACATCACTGTCAATTTATGTTAGAGAATATTATCAATCAACCCCTGTGGTATTATTTCCACTGCCATCAAGTCAATGTTAGCTTATTGAATGACCCTTTCACAGGGATCACCTACGGCCATCGGAAAACACATATTTCCGATGATCTTAGAAACCAAAACACGGCTCCTCTGCCTGACACCCCATTTGCACTTGCCAGAAGCCCGTTCACAGTCAAAGCTGAAGATGTCTCTGAGACAGCACAAGAGGAGCTCATTGAACTTATTAACAGTGATGCAGAGAGAACTGATTTCTTTACAGTGCCAGTTACGAAATTCTGGATCAAGTGTTCTCGGTCCTCTCCTGTTCTGTCTGAGACTATGTTGCACCTTCTTCTTCCATTTCCAACAACATCTTTGAGAAACAGGGTTTTCCAGCTTGTTGGTTATCAAGTCTAAATACAGAAGCCGACTTGTTGTGGAAGATATCTTCATTGTGCTCTTATAAAGACTACTCTGAGATTTTCTGATCTGGTGAGAAAGAAGCTATCTCAACCTTCACACTGACATTGAGTTTTTACCCATACTGTTGCAACATGTAGTAATGTAGTTTACTGTTGTTATATTAAGACTGTTACTCATGCTACACCATGTTTTAAGACAAAATTTCATTTATTTGTCATTAGAAATAAATATTTCACAATATAATTACATATTGTTTTTGTGATTAATCATTATACTTGAATTTTGTTCAATTTGTAACAATAAAAATATATCCTGCATGTCAGATATTTACATTATGATTCATAACAGTAGCAAAATTAGTTATGAAGTAGCAACAAAAATAATTTTATGGGACTCACTGTCTCATTCTCACTCTCTCACTGTCTCATTCTCACTCTCTCACTGCCTCACTCTCTCACTGTCTCATTCTCACTCTCTCAAAAAAGAAAAAAAAATAATTTTATGGTTGCGGATCACCACCACATGAACTTTGGTTAAGGTTGAGAAGCACTGTCATAGCAATTCAAAAGGACAGGATAGAACTGCCCCTGTGAGTCTCTGAGTCTGCAAATAGTTACCGGAGTAGAAAACTTTATCCTTGCACTGTTGAACTGGCTGGTGGTTTCAAACTGCTGATCATATGGCTAGCAGCTCAATGTTTAGTCCATGAATTTAGAATTTAAATTTAAAACACTATCGAGAAAAGGAAAGTATATGAGTGTAGGCCAGCTATGAACTGCAGTTCATGGATTGTTGACTTGTACAGATTAAACTCTTCAGTGAAAAGACATTATGTATTTATACAAAAAACAGGGGTCAGCGATAGGGTAGATCTTCTGATAAGATTCATTTATAACAGCAGAACCAGGCCTACCAGATTAATCCACTTCCTAATGAAGCAAGGTGGCCTTTACAATAGTAAGTATATGGTAGTTCTGGGCCACCATTCATTGAGCACTGTCAAGGCAAGAGATTCGAACCAAAGTGCAATAACCTCCAGTTCTTGCCCTTGAGCTAGCAGCCATTTGTTTCTTCTCACACTAGGGAGTTTCAGCTCTAAGTCCAATAGTGACAAGTGAGTTTGAGGTAAAGCCCAGCTCACTTCGTGGGGATTCCACATCAAGTCCTTTTCGTGTGGCCAAAGAAGAGTGTTGGGTAACTCAAAGAAGATTCTACAGCACTTGAACCGAGTCACCAAGGACTGCAAGAAGCTAAGTCAAAAGTGTCCAATTAGGAATCTAGTACCAGGCATATTCTCAAATTTTATAGAATGTTATTTCTATATTTTACTGAAATTAACATGTGCAAGCTGTATAAGAGCATTCAATTAATCAGCAACATTAAACTTTGAATTATCTTGATTTAATACTCAATAGTATGATTTATTACTTGGATAGTACTTATTTATATCTGCAATAACTCAAATGAATATATTGAACCAAGGAAACTATTTTATTTTCATTCCTTACTCATCTGGGTTACATTCTGCAGCACTCATAAACCATGGGAACACACGAAGTTCCTCTCAGTAAGAGGCCAACATTGTGGCTGCCCAGCTCCACTACTTTGACAGCTGCCATTTTCTACAGAAGGAATGCCAAACGCTGACACAGCACCAGCACTTTTCCATCATTTCATTGCAGCTTACTTTTCCAGCCACCTCTTCTACTGTATCCTCGACCTCACCTCTTCTACACTGTCCTTTATTTCTGAACATGGCTGAGAGGATTGGTATCATCTCTCCTGATATCAGCACCAAATTTGCATATTGCTTTTAGGATGTCATGATTGTTTGGTTAAGGTTTTATTTTCACATTGTAGTGATTAAATACAGAGGGCCCCTATAATTCAGAAAGTGATAGTTTAACTAATGTGTAAAGTCTTCATCGCAGTGTTCTATAGGGAAGCCATAATATTCTATGGATTAGAATCATGGTTTCCAAATTGGTATGTGCAAACCACAGGGAGATCAAGGAGTTACATATTGAGGAGTAAAATGTAGATACTAAAACTTGAATGTATATATATTTAAATGTCAGCCTCATTCATTTGTTTTTAATATGTTACACATTGTTACAGTGTTACATATTCACGTACTATATGTAAAAATGCACACAGTGGATAATGTTCAAATTCTTTTTACCAGTCAGAGTACATTTAAAATTTCAGAATCCCTTGGTTTAATGTAAGAACTTTAGAATCCAAGTGAAATGGTTTCTCAGCCCAACTCTCACATGAACTTTACAAAATCTCCTTAACTTAAAGGAGCATTCTCCTGCACACAATGTTCCTATTGCATAGAATATAACAGAGAATTGATGGAAATTAATGGATATAATATATTTAAAGGGAACTGGCCAATCATTATAGTAAGAATTCATAAAATATAAGGCATTATTATATTTTTATTAATTGCATTAGATTTAATACTTGTCATTCATTGCCCAAGGAAGAAACAAAGTTGCCAGGTTTTTAGCCTTAAAGTAGCCAGTGTGACTAGGAAACTGACTCTACGATGGTGGCGAACAATAACGTCTCATCTTGTGGTATTGACTGGGAAGTGGATTTCATTATATTCTATGAATGCTTACTAATATTCCAGGATATATCACACATCGTGCCAAACACTAAAGATCAAATCCTTCCCTCAAAAAAAATGGGGGGAAGATGTTACCAAATTATCAAAGAAATAAAAAGAGAAAACTTTGAATGCATAATTTGATACACATGGATATATGTTTATAAAGAGGCATTTATACTGTATGGCACGGTATTACAAGCATCTGATGAATTAAAAAAATAATAATTCCATTTGTAGAATCAACCCAGTATTTAATTGCACTCACCATAACCTCCTCCCCCAAACAAGCTCACTGTCATTGAGTTGATTCCATCTCATAGTGACCCTTTGAATCACCCTGGACAGACAGCACTGCCCCCTTGGGTTTCTGAGACTTCCAATATTTAACGGAGTTGGCGGCTTTATCTTTCACCCCTGGAAGCCTGCTGGGTTCCAACCACTGACCTAACAGTTAGCAGTTCAATACCCACCCTACTAAGCCCCTAGGAACTATGAAGAGGTAGCGGAAAGGAGAACTCAGATGTCACCCAAAGCTTTGGGTTGGATGGAGGAGCAAATTGTGTTGCCATGCATACTAAAAGGAAATGCTTTCAAGAGGAACATAGTGGGGGGTAGTGGTTACACAGGAGAATTGGGCTACACTCTGCATGGTCTGCAGTTTGAAACCACCAGCAGCTCCACAGGGGAGAGATTGGGTTTCCACCTTCTGCAGTAAACAGTTAAAGTCTGGTAAATCCACAGGAGGTCAAGGTCAGCCTTGACCAATGGTGCTGAGGGTTTTTTGACTGGTGGAGACAGTCAAGAATTTCATTATCGAGTAGGTTCAATTTTATGTGTTTGTGGGCACCTTGTTGGGAACACCTAAGGAAATATGACATAGAGATCTGCAGTGACTTCATGAGACATGAACTTACCAGCACACAGAGGCAACTGAAGCCAGAGGCATGAGAGCAACTCTCCAGGAGAAATGTACAGTAAGACCAGGAATTCAAAACACACGGCATGATTGAATTTCAAGGATAAAGAAGTGAGTGACTCATGATGTTTGCTTCATGAAAAAAAATAATAAACTTGCTTCAAAATTTCAGAGAACAAACAACACCTACACTCTTCTGGGGAAAAGAGAGAAATAACAAATTTGCACCTGACTAGCTTGCCCTGAAGGAGCCCTGGAAGCACAATGGTTAGATGCGGCTCCCTGAGAGAAAGGTGTGGAAAAAAAGATGTGGCAGTCAGCTGCTGCAAAAATCATGGCCTTGGAAACACCATGGGGCAGTGTTCCTGTGTCCTACAAGGTCATCATGAATTAAAATGGACTCATCAGCAATGGGTAGCTCACCCTTAAGTTATAAAGATAAAGCACAAATAATATAAATTGCACATAGGCCTTACAGAATATAATACAAGAACCCGAGAGAGAGAGAGAGAGAGAGAGAGAGAAAATATCAAGAAATATAGTAAATCATCTTTCTACCTCAAGGCAGCTGGTGGTTTCAAACTTTGATTGGCAGCCCAGGAAATAACCAACCACACCACCAGGTAATCAAATGATGAATCAAATCAAATAATCTTTAAATAAGACTAGCCATATTAACTGATAAGCATTTAGATACAATGTAAAATGCTTACCAAAAAAAACAACCCTCCCAAAAAACAGGCATTTCCCCCCCAAAGTTATGCATTTAAATTTTTTTTACAAAACAACCTTATCCCCTTCAAAGTACTCTCCATTCCACTTAAGACATTTTTCAAATCTGCAATGCCATTCTTGAAAACATTTTTCAAACTCATCTGTTTGGATAACTGACAGCACCTCCCTCAATTTTTTTCTTCACCTCTTCGACATCTTTAAATCACTGTTCCGTTCATGTCCCTCTTCATTCTCAGAAACAAAAAGAAGTCACACAGACCAAGGTCGGGTGAGTCAGGTGTGTGGGGCAAGAGAGGCATGCTGTTTTTTGCCAAAAACCAGTGCACTGCGATGGCTGTGTGAGCAGGTGCACTGTCATGATGGCAAAACCAGTCCCCGGTCTGCCCCAAATCAGGCCTTTTTTGTTGCACCTTGCTATGTAATCTATTTCATAACCTCTAAATAGAAAGCTTGCTTAACAGTCTGATCTGGTGAAATGAATTCCAAATGCACTATCCCCCTCACATCGAAAAAACAAATGAGCATCGTTTTTTTTTTTGGGGGGGGGATACACCCTCACATATGTAACTACTATCAAACATCTTGACAATATAAATATAAAAGTAACATTTGCAATAAGTAGAGCAAATACATATACAGTAATATATATTGCACATAGTAATAATATAAAGTAATAAGTATTAGAAATTAAGAAATGAAAGGTGACAAGAGTGAAAATATGCTTGTTCTTCATCTATCATTGGAGAAAGTCAATGACGAACAAAATCAATGTAATTCAATCTCAATGTCAAAAAATATTTTTTATTAACAGCAGGAAAACCAAAAACATTTGCTGGGTCAATAATTCCTTGAATTCCGTTCATCTATTTTTCTTTTGTCACATTTTGCTAATATATCTTACTTAAATTTCGTATGGTGATTACATAATTTCATGTCACCTTGATAAATAAGTGTAGGGGTGGAGTCTAGCCTGTCAATCAGGCCACAGCCTGATGATGCCTCCTGGTGGGTGTGGCCCTATCATGAGGATTCTGGGAACTTCCTGTCTCTTTTTGTCTTCACCTTCCTGTTGGCAAGCCATTTTCAGCCACAATGAGACCTGAGCAAGCCATGTGATGCTTCCACTACCATTGGATCCCCAAGGTTTTTCGCCCACCGACCGGTGATCTTCCCGCATTCTGCATCTTTGCATGTGGCTGGGTGAGTTTGAAGAGAGATTTATGTACTAGTGTCAGACTTATGGGCTAATATCAGACTTATGGACTTGATCTGGACTAGGCTAGGATGTTTCCTTGATATACAATTACTCTGTTATAGAGTCCTTTCTTATACATTTACAAGGGTGTCACTGAATTTGTTTCTCTAGTCTACCTGGGATAACACAATTAGCATGTAAATATCACTCATTTTGGCTATTTTAATATATTTGAAAAAGCTTCAAAAATTTATGGAAAAATGGAATGAAAAGAAAATGGCATTTCCCCACAAAACTTTTGAAGCCCCTTTGTAAGTATAAGATCAATTCCTATCCAAAACTAGTTGGACAGTTACATCACTAGCATTTTACAGAGGCTAAAGAAACTTTCCATATTTCACAGCTCCAGTAATATAGAGTCAGGATTTAAATGTTGCTCTGAAACCTACACTCTGTCCATGAGGCCATGCCTCCTGCCATTTGCAAATATGAAAACAAATGTAATCCAAAACACAGTAGATTCTTTTCAAACTAGGAAATTCTCTTGTCACATCCTGTATTTACTTCTTCGTCTTCCCTCCCTTTATAAAGCTGGAATATACACTCCAGAATGTCCCCCGTGGCTGGCTCAGGAGATTTACAGAGAGGGGAAATAATCAATGTTGAGTCTAGACCGCACTCACACGTACTAATAAGACGAGAAAGAACTAGTGCAAATGGTAAGAACTGGTATCTCACAGAACTAGTGCCATAGTCTACTTACACTTACAGGGTCCGATCTTGAATTTGGGGGAATTAGCTCTACAAGTCCGAATACCTGGTTAGCCTCCAATCATAGCGTCTGCTGTGAGTCCTAGTGGGACACTGTCCCACAGGGGTTTCAATGGCTGGATCCAGAAGCAGATCGCCAGACCTTTATTCCCAGGTGCCTCTCGATGAGTCTGAATGTACCACCTATCATTTAGTTATTAACTGCATAAATTAGCCATTTGCAATACCGATGAACACTGGCCAAACTATCTGCTATTCCAAGAATCTGACCGTGGGACAGCGCATGGGCCGTGTTGTGGCTTTATGTTTTGTTTTGTTTTTCTCACAACAGGTCTACAAGGAACCACTAAGCAAACACATCGTCCAATTGACAAGGTTCACACCTGGGATCTGTGTGGCTTCTAAGGCCATGCCTTTTCCCACTGTGCCACAGAGTCTCTTGAAGCGCATGAATGAAGATGAAAATGTATTGGCTGTCATTAGCAATGCCTGTTGTGGAAGTATAAAAAGAAGCAAAAATCTGGTTGTTGATCACTAAATATTATGGCTTGTCTCAATGTTCCAAAAAATAAAATAAACTCATTGCCATCGAGTTGATGCTGACTCCTGACAACCTTGCGGGACAGGGTGGAACTGCCCTCGTGAGTTTCTGAGACTGTACCTCTTTATGGAAGGAGAAACCCCTGTCTTTCTCCCAAGGAGGGGCTGGTGGTTTCAAACTGCTGACTTTGCAATTAGCAGTCCAACATGTAACCACTACGCCACCAGGGTCTCCTTAAATGACAGGAGGCATAGTCTATGCTGAGATATAGACACAGTTTTGCTTATTTGTATACTTTTCCAATGATTGTGTGTGTGTGTGTGTGTGTGTGTGTGTGTGTGTGTGGTTTAATGGCAGTTTGAACTGATCCAGCAGCACCAGAGAAGAAATATTCGGTGATCTGCTACCCTGTTACAGGGTATGGCTTGACTCTGTGGCACACAGGGTGGCCACAGTTAGACCTAACTCAGTGACAATGGGATTGTTTCCATTTGTATTGGATCGCTAGTGTAATTCTGATGAGCCCTGATGGCACCTTGGTGAAAGTCCCTAACCGCTAACCAAAAGCTCAGCAGGCCAAACCAAGCAGCCCCTCTGCCAAGGAAGTAATGTAGCAGTCTGCTTTCATTCAGATCTGCAGCCTGGGAAACCCTAGGGTTTCCGTGGGCAGTTCAACTCTGTCTTACAGGGTTGCTATAAGCTGGGATAGACATAACAGCTGTGAGTTTTGTGTAGTGTAACACAAATTTCTTCGCTCTTCGGGTTTTCATACAATTTCTGTAACAAAGCAGAGATCAAGGGCTAAACTATATGTTGTATGCCTCGGGCATGGATTCAACCCAGACAGAATTGTAGAGTCTCTTTAGAAGGCCTTATTGTCTTTCTCTTTGAAGTAGTATAAAGGATTTATAACCAGAATCATAGACAGAGAACTAACACAAACAGTAACTATATATGAGCCAGTCCATGAATATTCATTCTAATCACTGTACAGTAATCAATTAGTATCACACATTGCAAGAACAATGGGAAATCTGAGGCTACAGATTGTAGAAATGAATAAATCATCATGTTTAAATGACATAACCAAAGAGAATTCATTTTCTTTTCTGGATGAAAATTCCTTTTATCTACTATAGTGGGATAAAAACATTTTAGTGCAAAAATTAGATCTGAGTGCCTGTCTCTATAAATATTGGTCAAGAAAAGTAGTACATTATTTGATTAGAGAGTTTGTTCTTCTCTAAGAACTCGCCAGTCCTGATAATTGGCCTCAACTGCCAAACTACTGACAACCTGGGCCCAGCCACGTTCACACAAAATCTCACTACCACACTCTGCTTGCTTAAGAATGAATGACAAGCAAAACAGGGAGTTCACCCGACTTCCTACTGTCTTATATAATCCAGTGAGATTCTTGAAGGATGCGGTGCTATAATAGTCCTTACAAGTGAGGAAGGTGAGACTGTCTCAAGTACTTTGCATGTGTTTTCAGGAGAGACCAATCTTTGGAGGAAGGCAATGCTGCTGGGTAAGGGAGATGGTTACCAAAAAAGAGGAAGATCTACTGCAACCTGGGTTGACGCCATGGCTGGCAACAACAATGGACTCAAGGGAACCCAACAGAACAACAATGTGAGAATGGTGCCCGACCAGGGAGTGTTTCCTTCTGTTTCACAGAGGAAGCTGTTTTACAGGATGAGTCAGAACTGACCGGACAGCTCCAGAGAGCCCCCTGACAGAACATACTGCTAATGGTAATGTTTAATGAAATCTCTAGTTAGATTCCATGTTTACTTTTCCTATATTAAGTGGTATGATGTAAAATGTCAGTGTGAGGTTTCAATTAATTGTTACCGGGAAGTAAAATGTTAATAGGGGTCAAAGTCTCCTGGAAATCAAGTATTCTAGATGTACCAAAGATGTACAATTGAGTGATGTTGTTGTGGTTGTGTGTTGATGAGCCCAGTCGACTCACGGTGATCCTAGACACAAAAAGTAAACCCTGTCCTGTCCTGCATCCCCTTCACAACAGTCATGTGAAATCAAAATTTCTGCTGATCAAAAGCTTGTAGTAAATTTGTGTGTAATAATGGATGTCAGACATTTGCTGCATCTTTCCAGAAATGTTTAAGCCAGTCGTCACTTTAGCCTTCTAAATTCCTGGCAGGCTTTAAAAAACAAGAGCGGTGATAGGGGGAAATGAGCAACTACAATGACAACCTGAGACGGGATGCTCCCCAAACTCCCATCTGTACAGGCACGGACATCCAACTCTGGAGCCAAAAGGGCTGAGTGGCAGAATATTGTTGCTTGGTACCCAAACAGGATCACTTCTGCAGAGTAATCTAATGTCACTGTCCCCTTAGCTTTTGGCAGGACCAGATAAATATGAAAGAGCATGCTTGTCCTTTCCGTTATTCTACATTTTTATTTTAAATAAGATTCTAACTGTGCTTCAGGGAAAGAGTATTTGCAAATCTAAGTCTACTCTATTTTTAAAATTAGGAGAAACAAGCTTCTTTGGAAAACTGGAAGATAGTCTTGCTTCAATTAATTCTACGTGATGTGTCTAGTCTGTTCTAGTACAACCTCCCAGTTGCGATCAGCTCTTTCTTTCATTAAATGAAAGCAGTTAATTAGCCCCAGCCTGTCCTCTCCCCTTCTCTCTTTCCCTTTTCTCAGTAGTAATGATGACTAATTACCATCAGCGGTGCATTACTGCAACATCAAGAGCAAATCTCTCTCTCTCCTTCTCTCTGACAGCAAAACGAGACACAAACCTTCAAGCCTCAAGTAGATTAAAATGATTCTTAGTGTACTTGAAAATATCATTCAAGTGCAATATTTTATTTCAACCAATATATGCTTTTGAATGAAAAGATTTACATGTATATAGTCTTCTCAGTGATTATACTCCAACAAGCATGAAGAAAAATTTATATGTTTTCAAGAGAAAGATCATTTGAAATGTGGTGAAACACATGATACAAGGGGATCTTCTATTTATTTTTTAACTCATTGCAAAGGCGATTGGCTGTCTCTCAGAGGAGGAGGAGTCTGTAACTATGTCAGAAGCAGCACAGCTATCTCATAAAGAGTCATAGAAGTGTTCATGAATTAAAAACCTCTTCAACAGAATCTCACAACATGGTTACATGAAGAGCAAAGCTCTTCAATACTATGCAGAGAGCATTATCTAATAGCACCACCTGACAGAGTCAGACATTTCCTCCCTAAACATTTGGAGTCTTTACTAGAAAGGAAAACACGTGTTACTATCTTATTCTGTTCTTGACGCTGACACGGTTACTCTACATAACGTGCCTTCACAATAACTTTAAAAATAACTACATTAATTTGACAAAAAGCTGAGCATATAAATGATGACTTAACTAACTCGTTTCCATGTGAATCTTAGTTCCTCTTGCATAAACATGAACATAAAGTCAAACATGAACATAAAGTCATTGCCATCATGTGGGTTCTGACTTGCCCCAGCCCCATCACATCTACAACTCGTAGAGAATATATGCCGGGTAGAATGTTTACTTAGTTCTAAAACAAGGACAAAGGTATTCACATATGTAGTGGATGTAGCCAGATCCATGAAAATATGAGCATCTCTTGCCAATACACAAGTGAAGCTCTCAAAGAGGTAAACAGGGGGACCTAAGCTTAACATAAGAGAAGAAATGGGGGCGGGATCTTGACTAGCAATTTTTCTTTAAAAGCTTATGTATTATTAAATTAAATTTTAACTAAGTATTTCATAAATGGTTATTTTTAACTCAATTAGTCCAGTATTAACCAAAGGTAAATACCTTCTTATGGTTCAGATTCTCATTTAATCTCTCTAGAAATATATATATATATATATATTTAAATGACATGCTTAATATTAATCCCAATACAAATGAATCAAAGCACTTCACTATCTACAACCTCAGTCTTAATCCAAGCCTACTTCGTCCTTAGTATTTAATAGAGGGAGCCAGCCACTTCCCATTGTCTTTAGCCCTGCTAAAGACAGCTTAGAGAGGAAGGCTGCATGTATGCATCAACCTAAAAACCTCCCAACAATAGTGCACCTTGGAAAAACAGCACAACTTTCATGCAAGTTTCTATTTCGCCCTTATTACTATGTCCCACCTTTCATATAGATGAAACATTCTTGCTTAAAGCCACTGTCCCTATAATGTATCCAGGGACACCACAGGAGGCTGTTTTCCAAACCTAAAAGAGTCCCCCAGATAGTCTTGGGAAAAGCCTTTCATGCACATATTTCCAATATAAGATACTTCCGTTAGATATACAAGAAGAGTTTTCAAGGCGTCTCCAGTCTAACATGCTTCAGGATATTGCACTGGGAACCAGTTGCCAGTAAGGGAGGATGGAAGAAGGAAGAAATGTTCCAGAAACCCCTAAGGGAGGCAAAGATGCAAAAGATGCCAGGCGCCCTCCCCAATCCCTCCTTGTAGGCTAGAGTACCCACCGGCTTAGTAA
>NW_022111300.1:20847175-20849113 GCF_000313985.2 Echinops telfairi
AAACGGAATAAACACGTACACCATTTGATCGCGCCCCAGCCTGTCTCTTTGTTGTTGTTCATCATCTAGCCGCTGCTTTATTCGTGGAAGGGGGAAGTGGGGGGGAGGGGTCGTGGGGGGTGGGGAGTGGAGAGTAGGAGAGGCACGATTTCCAGAACCTTATCCTGCCGCCAGACAGTGGAGGCAGCAAGAAGGATGTGGGAATCAACCAGGCATTGGGACGGCCCAGTGTCTCCAAGGCTGCAGCGACCATCAGAGCTGCAAGTGTCCCAGGGAAAACCCCATGTCCAAGACCAGCGCCACTTTGGGGCTGGGTGCCAACAAGGAGACACTCTAGCCGATCGATCACCATCGCCTATTATCCGGGTGTGCGGCTGGGGTTCCAGCGTGGCCTTCAGGCGCGGCGGCCGAGGCGGCGGGACACGCGCCACGCACTCAGCGAAGGACGCGGGACAATGGCCCAGCCCGAGGACGCCGGACGCCGGACGCCGCCCGACCTGGGGAAGGAGCTCCGGTCGCCGGCCTGGGAGCCCCGAGGCGGGAGCGCGGGCAGCCGGGGAGGTGCGCGGCCGCTTTCAAAGGAAGCCCCACAAAGGCGCCGCCGCGGGGCTGCGCCGGCTCCGGCGGGTGGGAACCACTTGGGGAGGGGGTTGAGAAGGGTGGGGGGCACGCGAGCTCTCGATGGCTCACGGCTCCCCGCCCCGCCCGGCGGCTCCGGCAGACAAATAACCGAGGCGGGCGAGTCACTCACCGTGGTCTTGACCGGCACGTACAGCACTGGCTTGGCGCCGCCACCACCTCCACGGACCTCGTCCGGCTGGCCCAGCTGGAAGCCCTTGGACTTGACCCAGAATTTAAATTTGGCGTTGTCCGTGGAGCTTGACTCGGCGCCATTGAGAAGCTGGACGATGCGCTCGTATTTTTTTCGGGTCACCGTCTTGGTCTTGCCCGAGTCCCCGTAAGTCCGGAGGCACCAGTCCTGGAACTGGCGGTACGTGTCGCGCTCGTTCTCCATGTTCCCGGCGCCCGGCCGTCCGCCCAATGCTCCAGACGCACTTCGCACCTGTTCACCCGGGGCTCATGAAAAATGCGGCCCTGGCCTCCAAGCAGGGACTCGAGGTCCCGGCTGCTGCCAGAGAGAGCCTGGGGCGGGGGCCAGGCGGGGAGCAATGGGGCGCAGGGAGGAGGGTCCAGCTGGGCACCGGCGCTCAATGCCCAGCGCTCCCAGGTCTCGGGTTCATTCTCATCGCCAGAGCTGCCTCTCGGACGTTTTGCCAGTCCTCCAAACGGTCGGCCTCTTTAATATCCTGTGGCCAGGACCATCCCAACATCTGACCCAGAAGAGCTGGATTCTGAATAATTAAAATCCCATTCCTCGGTTTATTAAAAATCCCAATACTGACTCGGAGGGGTCCCTTGACGCTTCGCCCCTTGCTACGTTCGGGGCGAAGCCGGAGGAGCGCCGTGCCGTCTCCCCGCGCGCGCCCCAGCCTAGGGCCCCGCGGGCCGGGAGGGAGGGTGGCTCCTCTCCGGGAAGGAAGCCGCCGCCGGCCGCGCGCCTGGTTGCCCCGAAATGGCACTCGGGGCCCAGGGCTTCTTCCTCCTCCAGGGTCCTGCCCCACTTCCACCTTCCCTGCGTCAGGCGACAGGAGACTAGTAAGAGAAAGTTCTTACCTGCCCGGTTAAGCCTATCAAATCCTGCTCTACAGACAGAATAATCATAAATCAAGGTATTTTTAAAACGCCTTAAAATATCATTTCCTCAGATGCACTTGGGTGAAATCCCAGCCTCGCGCACAGGCTCTACGAGTTGGGGCGCAGAAACCACCAAAGCCTTCTTGGAGCTTTGCCTGTAGTTCTCTAGGATAGGCTGTGGTACCCCAAACAGAGAGATCCGTCCCAGAGGGATGTGTGCCAACCCAGGCAGGCCGATGCCGG
>NW_022111300.1:20849766-20868239 GCF_000313985.2 Echinops telfairi
GTGTGTGTGTGTGTGTGTGTGTGTGCGCGCGCTGGAAAGCGAGGGTGTGCAGGGTGCGCGGGGTGCGCTGTGTGTGTGCGCGCTTTTCCGGGCAGGTCTCGAGGCGGCTGGAGCCAGGACTGGCAGCCCGGGCGGAGCGCTAGCAGCTCCACACACTAAACCTCTCGCCTCTCCCCTCACCCCCACCCCTCCCACTCCCCTCTCCTCCCGCTCCCTCCCCTTCCAGGCCCTTTCCTAGCTCTCTGATTGGCCAATGGGACAAAAGTTTCTGTGGAGACGGCTGGGCGCTGACGTCACGGGCAGAATTGTCCCATTTAGGGATCCTGGGGGCAGTGCGCATGCTGCCGGCTGCAGGTTAGCGGCAGGAGGAGGTAGCAGCGGGCCCGGCGGCAGCCAGGTGGCGGAAAGGAGCACACAGCATCCAGGTGGGGGGACGACTCCAGCAGGGTTTCCATGGAGATTCCGCTGGGTTTAGCCTAAAAACAGCAGATCAGCTGACACCATTAGCTCAGGACCTAATTACTGCTTATTGGAGCAACAAATGAGGGAGAGGGCCAGCTGCAAGGAAGAGTTTGATACCACCACCCCCCACTCCATCTCCTCCCCCTTTCTCCCCCTCCCTCCATCACTCTTGAGTCCCATGTGAATTCTCATTAACTTGCAAGATTCCTGCAACAACAGCTCCCCAGCTCCAGAGGCCACCCTGACTGGTTTGGTTGTTGATTTGCTGCTTTTGTATATACGTACATAGAAAATGCTCAAATAAATCAGTCGTTCCAAGGCCTCGAATCTTTGTCCTATAAATATTAGGCCAGCGGCGCTCCGAGAGCCCACTGTCCAATAGAAGTCACAAGTGAATCTAATATAACTTAGATCACGTTCAGTCTTATTGAAATTGGTACTTATCTTTAGACCCTTAGATGATAGATAGATAGATACAGTATCTTAAATAAATAAATATTTAGAACAAGCCGCCAGACAGAAGATTATTTTGAGTCACCCTAAGAAGTGTGATTTACCTTCCAGGAACAACTTTCCTAAAAAGTTTCTCTGACAAACTCTGAAAGAGATGATGACTCCAACGCAGGGGATCTGGATTTTGGTCACAGATTTGCTAAAATATTCAAGAAGGATAGATGGTTTTAAGGTGATATGTCATTCAGGAATACATTTACTTCTCCTTTGGTTATACCATAATTCACACTTAACATTGCTTTTGGTATATTTTCCATCTGAAAAGACTTTCTATCTCCTGCAAGTCACAGTCAAGTGTTTTCTGCCTTATAAAGTCTTCCATCCTTGATAATATGTCTGTCTATTAAACACTTCTGGATGGTGTCTTTCAAATTTTTGTTTGTTTTCTCATGGTAGGATATGTATTTCATTTTGGCATACAGTGCATGCAAACCTCTTTCCTCCAAAAGTGCACACATTATATACTGATGTATGCTATTCTTCCTCCTTTGTTTCACTATTATTTTAGAAAGTATGACTCTAAGCTACTAAATTTATTTTACATAACATAACTCTGTAACTGGTCATCTATGTTTTGAAAAGCATTGATTTAGATCATACAAACTGCACCACTCCCTATGTTATCTTCATATTCCATATGTTTTTTTCTCATAAAACACATGCACATAGAATCTTGAGTAGAAGACTTTTGAGAGTCTATATTTTCTTGCTTTCCAAATAAAGCCTGCACAACAAATAATGCACATAGTAACGGCTTAATAAATCTATAGATGAAATAACTGAAATTCCCATCAGTAGAAGAATGGATAAAGAAACGTTGGTACAGATACTCAATGAAATACTACTATGCATTGCTGGGGAAAGAGGGAAAAAAATGATGAAACCATGAAGCATCTCTTGGCAAGGATGAACCTGGAGAACATTATACAGAGTGAAATTAGCCAATCCCAAAAGGACAAATATTATATAAGACTACTGTTATCAGGATGAGGGGGTCATAGTTCAACATATTCACAACAAAGGGGACAGACATGGGAGTTTTCCACATGGGGGAAACAAGGGAGAGGAGATTAAACAATGGGCTGGTGTTCCCTTGAGTGAGATACAAGATAGGAGTCCACCAGAGAGAGAGGAGAAACAAAGGAGAGAGCGCAGGGGAGGTAGGGGAACAGTAGTGGGAGGTTTGATGAGTGGTTTAAACCATGGAATACAACGCTGGTGATCTAAAATAAAAACTTCCACCTAATTTACAGTAAAAATGTATAATGAATTAGAAAATTACTGAAGAAAGGATAAATGAAGTGAATAAAAGAAGGAAAAAAGGGAGGCAGGTAAACTCCTTGGTCATTGAGGTAGTTAGTTAATTTTGACAAGCTGGCCGGTAAACACATGTGGGTTTAATTGAACGGTGCAGGATTAAATGGCTCAGTGAGCCTCGCCTTTCTAGTTCTCGAGTCACTCGCTTTCTGATGGTGGGGCCAGGGTGCAGCTGCCTTAGCCCGTTCCCTTCTTCAGCTGGCAAGGCTCTTTTCTTGCAAGACATCCCTGAGGAGAAGCCACATGGACCTACCCAGATGCTGCCCTGAGTGCTGGAGCAGCAGTGTAGAGACCCCTGCCAGCACTGAGATGCTCACACATTCACTGATTCAGCTTTCCTCCTACATTCAGCATCACAGTGTGTGTTTTGTAAATTGGAGGAGGACTTCGTGGATTGGTGTTGGACATATGGGCTAATGTTGAACTTGTGGGCTTGGGCAGCACTGGGTTGGGATGTTTTCTTGAAGTGCACTTACTCTTTATATAAAACTCTCTCTTATACATATGAGTTTCTGTGGATTTGTTTCTCTAATGTACCCAGGCTAACACAGTCATCACTATTGATTTTACTGGGTGGTGTTTAGGTGACCTTTGTTTGCACTTACGGAAATGCTGGGGCCACATACATGTATATATTATGGTTGTCACTGTTTTGTACACCCTAAGGTGGCACAGTGGTTACGAATTAGGCTGTTAACTGCAGGGTCAGCATTTTGAAAGCGTCAGCCACTCTGTGGGAGAAAGACGACTCCTTCTACTCCAGTAAAGGCTGACGGTCTCAGAAACGCACAGGCCCAGCTCTACCCTGTCCTACAGGGTCGCTGTGAGCCTGCATCGACTCGACGGTAATGAGTTTGGTTGGGAGCCATTAAAAAATTAACAGAATACAAATCAAGGTGTCCTCTGCCCGCCCTCCCAGCTGTGTTAATTAGATTTCATATGCAATCCACAACTAAAATCACTAAATAAATTGAATGTGCTGCCATCAATTTCATCTCATAGAGTTCCCATAGGACAATAAGAACTGCTCCTATAGGATTTTTGAGGCTGTGAATCTTTATGGAAACAGACTTCCACCTCTTTCTCCTGTGAACCGCTGGGTGGGTTTAAACTGCCAACCTTTTGGTTAGCAACTGAGCACTTTCTCCACTATACCTCCAACCTCTCCTCTCTGGGAGGAAGAAGTACCCGACAAGCTAGTGAAAGTACAGTCACATCAGAGGAAAGGAATAAAGGCCGAGGCTTTTAAAGGCCAACCTTCTCAGAGAGTGCTGCAGGTTCCTGTGTGTCTAGCAGAATCTAAAGTGTGAACTCTTTAGTAATTGTACTCTTTGTTAATTGTGTTGTCATACTTAACTCATCTTGGCATGTGAGCATCATGTAGAATATGAAATCTGCTCAGCTACTCACAGAGGACATGTTTCACCTCTAAAGCCTTTCTGGAGTTCTTTCCAATGCCATCCTGAGGGCCATCCTCTGCCTCTCCTTCTGCTAGTTGGTTCACTTGAACAAACTGCCTGGAATTCGATTTGGCATTTCCTCAAAATGCTTTCTTTAGAATTGCCAGTCTACACTCCGGATCTGTCCAGAAATGAAAAAGATACTCTTTACCCCATATATGAATACCTGTCTTTAACCTAGCCCCAGGGTCATGGTCATCATCAATAGGATGAAGGAGTCGGAAATTATTATAATTGTATCTTAAACAATATTTATGATATAAATTTGTACACTTAAATCATGTTTTCATTTAAAATAATCCAAAATTTGAGCTGTGATCAGGAACTACCTTGACATAAAGATAAAATGTCTTCCAACATTATCATCTGATATTTTTTGAAATCTAGGAAATCTTGTTTTTGAATATCAATGATGAACGTCACTCAACATTTTGTATTCATAAAACCAATTTCGGAACTAAACAAGCTTTAATTCATTCATTCTTGTAGTTCTACTCACTCACTGCCAAGAGTCAATGCCTCCTCATAGCGACCTGTGTGAGTTTCCCAGACTGTAACTTTTAAGGGAGTAGAAAGCCCGGTCTTTCTCCCATGGAGCAGCTAGTAGCTTCAAAATACTGACCTTGTGGATTGCAGCCCAACACATAATTACGCTGTTTTACCCTAAGGATAAGGACTAGGGCAGAGAGACACACATGGTTCCTATCATGAAAGTCATACTTTTTTCTGAGGGAAATCGACAGTGAAAAAGGAAATCAATCATCTGAGCTTGAGGTCGAGGCTGGCAGCTAAAAAAGATGGTGCTGTAATAATAAAAACCAATGAGGTGGAAAATTAAATGCGTCTTGCACTAGCAGAAAGGCTGGGTGGTTTCATACGCAATCAGAGGTACATCCGAAGACCAGTCTGGCGATCTGCAACTAAAAGGTCACTCACTGCCTTGGAATCCTGTGAAGCAACTCTACACACACGGGGTTGCAAGAGTTGAAGTTCACATACATTGATCGAGAGATCTGAAGCATGTGAAAGAGTTAACCGAGTGAAGAACCAGGAGGAGAAACTGAAAGCAAAGGCAAAGTCCCTAAGGCGTCAGTATTCTTGACACCTTAGAGAAAAAGAAAGCGGAAGGAACTGAGGTTTAGTGACCTTGAAAGACAGGAAGAGGAAACAAGGTCCAGGAGTCTTCTTCCGTCCGCTCTTCTAAAGGGGTGCTCACCACAATGAGGAGCCTGAACATATTCTTAGCCCAGTGGAAGCCCAGTGAAGGATTTAAAGCAGAGAAATACATGATCTCATATACGCGTTCATCAGTTTCACTGGACCCCTCAAGAAGAAAGGATTGGAAAGAAACATTTGAAAGCATGAAAAGTGCTTAGGAAACTGCCACAGCTGTTTAGATAAAATGCTATGGTGATGAATTAGCGTGGTAACGATGGAGGTAGAAAGAGAGAAGTAATGGATGGAAGATATACGGTAGAGATACAAAAGGGCCTTTAATGAATTGCATGTGCCAGGAGAGGGAACGGGTTGAGTCAAGGATCAGTCAATGGTTTCCGGTGTTAGCCGAGTGGCTAATGAAATCATTGACTTAATAAAGAAAAAGTCTGAGGGCCAGAAGGACATGCAAGGCTTATGAAGGAAGGAAGCGAGGTGTCATGAAGAAGCAAAAAGAAATAGCTCATTTCAGAACAGTTCATATTTTTTCCCAACAGTTTTATTGGCATATGATTCACATATCATATAACTCACTAGTTCAATTACATCAAGAAGAGTTGTGCAATCAGAACCATGATCAGTTTTAGAATATTTTCTTTATTCTTTATTAGCTCCCCATTTCCCCACAACCTCCCCTGTTATACCCCCAAGGAACCATTAATCCAGTTACTGTCTCTATAGATTTACCTAGTCTGTGTATTTCATATACAGAAAAACATTTAAAAGCAAACAAACAAAAACTAAGAACAACAATGTAAACCAGACAAAAACCTCAATCAAATAAAAAGCTGAAAATATTAAAAATGAGAACACATTTAAATAGATCATAAAGGAGATCAAATAACAGGGTGCTAAATTTTAACCTAAATGCACCTGCAACAATCCACTTTCCAAGGCATTCTGTATGATAACAAGTTTATTCACATCCCTGGTAGATGATCAGAGGAGTCACGAGAGGCTAAATCCTTGTGTATTTCCCTTTCACTTCTTTACAAATCTAAAACAGTTTTGAAATGCGTCAAAAGTATGATCAAATGATATTTTGACCTAACAGTGTACCATAGGCTATTCACCCTCAACTATGATTGAAGGGCATACACTGTAGGTTTAATCTAAGTGTGAACTCTGAAATGGAGTTGGGGCTTCCATTGTCATCTATAGCTTTCTGCAAACTGGGTATTCACAATTTAAGCTCTGATGCCGACCCCACCTACTAGATTTGGATTATATTATTTGCAATCCTTGGATCACACAAGCTGGTGTGCTTCTTCCAAGTGGACTTAGTTGATACCTCACTTAGATGGCTGTGTGTTTGAAAACAAGTCTGTAACACCCCAGATGCTATGCTTTCTGATATCCAGGCACCATCTAGTTTCAGAAGAGTTAAAGTTTAAATAACAGAGGAATTGTTCATGCAGACATTTGAATAAACAAGCTGAATGAGGGTAAGAAATAGGGGCCTGTGGTTCAAATACAGGAAATGTACAGCCATAGAAATGATTAGCATAAACCATACCCACAC
Organism: Echinops telfairi; assembly: GCF_000313985.2. NCBI lineage: Eukaryota > Metazoa > Chordata > Mammalia > Afrosoricida > Tenrecidae > Echinops > Echinops telfairi. Next base: position 20,856,256 of record NW_022111300.1, read on the forward strand.
TCTCCTGTTCTCGAAAAGGAAAAGTCTTCATCCTCTGATACTGATTTTGTAGAACATCCTGCTGTCTGATTAGGAATAGAATGTGCTATAGTGACCAGCAGAAGTAAATTCTATTGATTTCTTCAGACAAGCCTGAGAAAAATTGCAAAGTCATTTTGGATAATTATTTGACTAAATCTATAGTATTAATGATTACCCAAAGTCACTTGACCTTAAACCATTTAAAGAGGAAAATGAAAGGATTGAAAATTTGGGTTCGACCCAATCTAGATTAGATCAGGCTCCAGAGAGTGATAAAAGAGGAATATGAAACAGGAGGATGACCTGTGGGAAACTCTGCCAATAAATGGATGAAATAGAGACCATCTTCATCTACTGAGCTGAATCATAAGAGATTTTAAAACATTAACTAGTCTAGAGAGGGTGGATGGTGCTTGCTGTTGTGAAGGCTAGAAGTTCAGAACATGCTATGCTTAGGAATCTATAAATAACCCAGCAAAGAAAAAGGAAGTTGTAAAGAAAGAAAACAGCCAACTCAACCAGGAACTTGATTATCATATAGGTAGCATATAGTTTGTGAACTTTACAATATAAAACAATGGATGAGATCCAAGAGGTAATGTTCTATTTGTGCCAACAGGAAAATTTTGACTACATGAAGAATGTCACAGATCTAATTTTATTCATTGAATTCCACCTACTGATTCTTTTCTCAAGCGATCTCTGAGGATGTACAGTGGCTCAGTCATGCCACAAACAAAGGCCTGGTGATCTGCATCCCTAAAGATTACAACCAAGACAACCCTATAGAGCCGCTGTACGCTGTAACACGGAGGATCGCCCTGAGGCATATCAACTGCACAGGTTGGGTTTCTAAATGGTCCTAGATGGCACAAGCAATTTTCACTCCGCTGCCAACCTGAAAGTCAAAGGGTCAAACATATCCAGCAATACCATCAAAGAAAATGCTTTCTGTTTGCCTTCATTGAGATTATGACTAAGAAAACCCTTGGAGTTATGGAACTAGGGAAGACCTGGGGTCACCATGCATTGGGTACAACTCAATGGTGACAACAAGATCTTTTGACACAGAAAAGACATGCTTTTGAAAGAGTGTAACTATTGCCTTAATCTTCATGGCTGACCTTATTAAGACATTCTAAAGCTAAAATATCAGTATCCTGGTCTAACAATAGCAACAAAAAGTTGAAATGTGATGTTTGTTCTTTGAATGCTATTTGTTGGGTAAGACCACCAATTAAGTGTTGTTCACTGGTTCATTGTACCTTTAATAAATATTTATAGCCAAGCACAAATTAGACTTAAAAGTCTGGGTGATTTATTTCATGTAGCTTTAATTCCTATCTTCAACAGGAAGTTCATGGCACAGCCACTCGCTGCATTTTAATAGACACAGTGAATGCATTCAACAGCCACGCAGCAGACATTTCCATCTACAAGTTATAACTATGATAAAGTCCAAGAGTAATAGGCCTACTTTTTTATGTCCAATGTAAAAGAGCTGAAAATGTAGTTTTGCTCTGCTCCCAAATATTATTTTATTTCCCACGAGTCACATGGCTTAGCTTTTCTTCCTAAGCACATGTCTTAAGACAGTAATACATACAATCATCTTCAACTCAGTGAACAGTATCAATGTAGTATTTTTAGATTACTTTGAGGATGTTCTTTTGTAACTTCTGGGGAAAGACAACAGTACACTTCTGTCCAACAACTATTGCATTCTGCATACTTATATCTTTGTTATATATATCTTATATAATTTGTTTTAAGTCCTTGAATCATTTCACTTCTAAACACCATCATCAGGCCCTGACAACTTATTTATAATGCATTATCATCATAGGATGTTTTCTTAACCTGCAAGATAAAAGTGTCTGAAATGGTGCGCAGAGATGTCTTAGATGAAACCTTAGACTCTAATGATAATTTCCCAGGGAAGTCATTGGCATGCAATGTTCACAATGTGGAATCTAGATGTAGGAATTCTGAAAGTTGTCTTTGGAAATAGAGAAGCAGAAAGAGTAATGGCCCCTCATCATCCCTGGGACCATACTTTTAGGCATTAAAGAGCAAGGCAGAAAATAAACACAAGTTTCCGATGTCCTTTGATTGTACAATGAAAAGTTCCTCAAGCTATGGGAAACATTTTGTGGTATAGTGAATTTACTTTATATGGCCCTTAACTGTCACCAAATAACTAGATAAAACCATGCAAATACAGTGTATGAGACTCAACATGGGATTGGTCAGTTTTACCCTCACAATTTAAATAAGTCATCTGAGAAAAAAGAATGGGGGGTTCACGCCATCAGGAAAGAAGAACCAGGAATAGAGCATGTCCTCTGGGACCATGCTCATGAACCTCCTGCACCTGAGAGACAGAGTGCTCTGTGATGCTGGAGAAGCGATGGTGTGCTGAGCTGGTGCCAATAGAAGCAGCTGCACCAATACCACCAGACAGAGTAAGACTTTGTAGCCCACAGAGTGAGAAAGCTGAGAGCCTTTGAGCAGGAGCCTTGCTTGCAGAGTGGGGTGCTGACACACACTTAATCAGGAAGCTAGGTTTGCTGACCCACAGAGCTAGGGCTGAGCACCTTTGGGCTGAAGTTTATGATGGAATGGCATGCCTTTGGGGCATTTATTGGCAGCACTACAGGGTCATTATATATATATATTTTTTATACACACACACACACACACACACATATAAAACCCTTGCCCAGCTGCATGGCTGATAATGAGAGAGAGGTATGCCTGTGGGCACGGTTGAGAAGAGACTGTCCTACCTGGCAGAACTGTATCCTGAGCAGTTCTGTTCCTGAATTGTAACATATTAACATGCTGAATAAACTTCATAATCATAAGTATTGTCTGTGCATTCTGTATGGCTATTATATTGCACAGCAGAGAAGTATAAATTGCTGTGGGGAAAAAAAGATTGGAATCAGAATTGGAAAAGGAGGTTGATAGCAGAGGTATGGGTGGTTTTAGTGAGATTTTCTGTCAACTTGAAGATGTATGAACATGTAGGGGTGGAATCAAATCTGTCAATCAGGTCACAGCCTAATGATGCCTCTTAGGGGTGTGACTCTCTTCTAAGTGGGGAGCCTGGAGAGTTCCCTCTCACCCTTTGCCTTCCTGCCTACTGAACTCTGCTTGCCTCCGGGAACATCCCCACATGGGCTGCCTGACCCTGAGAGCGGCTGGAGACCTGCCATGTTCCCACCAACTTTGGATCCACTAGACTCTGCACCCACCAGCCTGTGATCTTCCTGCCTCCAAGTTCACCTTTCTGTGCCCCGGGCCTGTTACTACAGGAGTCGGAAGAGAGGCAAACTTCAGGCTTATGGACTTGAGTTGGACGGAGCTGGAATGCCTTCTTGATATGTAAATCTTTCTTGATACATGGCTCTTTCTTACATATCCACCAGTGTCACTGAATTCATTTGCCTAGACAATCCAGCCCAATAGCAGCATCATTTGATTTCATGGCTGCTGTTTCCAAAAGCATTGGTTAGGAATCCGAGTAAAATTAAATCCTATCCTTGACAACTTTAATGTTGTCTTCTCTTTTTCATGATGCCCATTGGTCCAGCTGTGAGTAGTTTTGTTTTCTCCATGAAGAAATGCAATCCACGCTGCAGCCTATACTCTTCGATCTTCCTTATGAGTCATGCAAGTCCTCCTGACCCCTAGGAACCAAGGCGATGCCATGTTTCACATTGCAGGCTGTTGACAAGTCCTCCTTTAATCACAGTTATCTGGTGCTGTGGTAACAAGTATACCACAAATGAATGACTTCAATAAAAAGAAATGTAGTCTCTTACAGTTCAGGAGGGTAGAAGCCTGAGTGCAGGGTGCTATCTCTCTGCTGGCTCAGGAGAAAGATTCTTTCTCTTTGAGTTCTGCTTCTGGGCAAGCTTTGTATGGCTTGGTGTCTTCTTCCTCCATCTCTTTTTCCTTGCTTGCTTTTGAAAATCACTTTTCTATCTCAAAAGAGATTGACTCAAATCTCTCTACTCTAATCCTGCCTCATTTAGTATAACAAAATCAGCTCATATGTGGTCATATAGAATTATGACCACAGACATATAGATTAGGACCTACAACACATACTTAGGGAGTACATAATTCAATACACAGGATTTCATCTTTGGCTAGCAAAATCCATGTCCTCAAATGAAAAACATATTCAGCTCATCACATTATCCAAGAGTCTTAAATCAACTCCAAATCCCAAATCTCATCTTCTGCATCATCAACTATGGAGGGGACTTTAGGTTTATTCAGCCCTGGGGTAAAATAGCTCTTCATCTGTGAGTCTGTGAAATCTTGAATACTGTACATATTATCTGTTTCCAAAGTACAATGGTGGAACAGATATAATTATGGTAGAGATTCCATTACAAATGGGAAAAATTAGAGGGAAAGAAGGAATAATGGGCACCAGAGCAGTCCAAAGCCTAGCAGAACATTTTATATTAGCACCCGAGGCTGGAAAATACGCCTCTCTTCTCTGAATCAATGTAGACAAAGACCTTGCCTGCCAGAATCTCCATGTTGGCCATGCTTTCTGCATTCTGAGTGAAGGCCCCTGTGATAGGTAGGTTTATTGTGCCAACCTGGCCAATGAACACATGTGGGATTAATTGAAGGGCAGTTTAATTGCAGGGCAGAGAGATAAATAGCAAGCTTCACCTTTCTTGTCTCTTGATATTTGATAATTGGGCCAGTGTGTGGCTTCCTTAGCTGGTTCTCTGCCTCAACTTGCAAGCTACACTGCCTGTGGGACACCCAATCTGCGGACTGTGTTGCTATAGTTTGAGGTTCCTTCACGACCTGCTTTGCCAAGCTACTGGAGTATACGCTGTTTGGGCTGGGGACTGTTGGACCCTGTCATCTGGCTGACTGTTGGTGACATGCCTTGCTCTTTGCTGCCTGTGGCGGGATTGCCTGAATTGCTCTACATAGGACTCAGCTGTCTGTTTCCTTGACTTGCACCCAACAGCCCTCGTGACTTGAAGGACTGCCAGTGTATTAGCTGTCTCACAGACGTGAGTTGCACTGAGCCATTCGCACTGCTCTATAGACTAATTAGCTGTTCATTTCTTATGTTGTATATCTATCTATATAAATATACATAAAACCAAAAGTGTCCTGCTCTTGTTTCTCTAGAGAACCCAGTCTACTATACCCCCCAACCCTGGATGTCAGCTCCATGACCTGAGATCTCTGGGAGAGCAACCCTATGCCATAGGCTTTAGGCAGCACCATTCTTCAAGTGTATCTATGATGACTATTGCCGTGGCCACAGAAAGTTCTATTCTTCTGCCCCTTGAGCATGTCAGCTCCACCCACACAGCTTTCGGGGCCTGTCCCTCCTTCCACGTCTACCCATACCCCTCTAGGATACAATAACAGCTGACACACTTTGAAAACTTTGGAGGCTGTGGCCTCACCCTTCAAAATCCAGGAGACCATTTTCCGCATCCTCCTTTGAAATGAACCAGGGCTCACTTCCCTTGTCCTCATTCTGCTGATTTCAACTTGCTCTAAGCACGGCCCCTCTCTTTGCTTGGTGGACGATGCCATCATAGTTGCTAACCCACTGAGAATCATGGCCTCGCAAAGTTGACACACAACCTCAACAATCATCATAGGTTGCACAAATTTGAATTCCTTTAGAGTTTATATTGAATTTTAGAAAGAAAAGCTAACTTTAAATTAAAATTGTTTATCTAAGTTGCAAAGAATATAAAGAAATCTTTTAATCTATTCAATAAGAACTGTCCCTTTGCTGCTTCTGTTCATCCACAGAAGCAAAACCCCAGCATGCGGTGATGCATTTTCATTTATCTTAATGAAATGCTAATTTTACATAGCATTGATCTTCAAGACAGTTTTCAACATTTGTACGTGAGACACAAATTGCCGAATATATAGCATAGTACAATTTATTAAGGAAAATTCCACTAGGTACAATGAAACTATAAATCAATCAAGCCATTAAAAGTCATTTTAGCTATTAATTTAAAACTCAGCATGAAGATAAGAATAAAGCCCACGTGGTAGAGCAAGTTGAAGCAGCTCCTTGAGGAGCAGCAGCATAAAATGATTTATAAGGAGGGTTGTATTTCAAATTATATCTACGTGGGCATGTTTTCATGCAGAAAAACAAATACACCTGAACTGTGAGATAGTAAGAGACATCAGAAACACAAGATTACTTTCCCTTAAATTACTGCACCTATGCTTACAATTCTGTGGGACTATTGGATTTACTAGTGCCACAAAAATTGATGTGATTTCATGTTCTATACTTTTTCAAATTGTCCCAAAGTGTTCATATGCCCCTATTTCTAAAGCTGCACAAAGTAATTCCATTTATAAATAGCCATCAGTTCATTAAAAACTATATGATAATGAGGTTGGTGCACGTTCCTTTTAGTGTCATTGAAGATATAGACAGAATGACCATCATTGTAAACATTTCATGCCTTGGTGCTAAGGATGAGAAGAGTCTAAAAAGAGCCCTTCTGCTAGACAAGAACTCAAGAGTGCGCAGCTTATGTTGTTGTTACTGGGTGCCACTGAGCCCTTCCAGCTCACAGGGATCTATGGACGACAGAAGGACACACTGCCCAGACCTGTGCCATCCTTACAACGGTTCTTATGTTTGAGCCCATTGTTGCAGCCATCGGGTCAACCCATCTCATCAAGGGTTTTCATGTCCTTTGCTGCCCTTCCACATAACATACACCATTGAGTATGTTATTAGACTCAACAACAACAAAATTAGGAGGGAAGCTCTTTCACACCAAAACAAAATGTTCTTTCGGTTAACAGATAGCAGATTGGAGAGTGGCCGGCACACCCAGGGCTTGGTTATTTTATAAGTAGACATCAATATCAACATTGTAATAGTAAGACTGAGCTTTAGTTCAGCAATGAAGTGCTGAATATGTCCCAGGGTGTCCTATATCAGGCGACAGTGTATTAAAATGGCTGTGAGGTTGACCTTGCTGCCTGACCCTCGTGAAAACAAATGCACATTCTCAGTGGAGGAAAACATCCTTCATTTGAACAGACAAGTTTGTCATCAAGATCAATCATGTGTAAGCAAAATCTCAGAAGCAATTCAAATCAGCAAACTATCTTGTATAAGCATCCTGGAAGTGTAGAGGGTTAATCATTGGGCTGCTAAGAATAAGGTCAGTGGTTCAAATCCATCTGCTTCTCTACATCTAAAAGATGAGACTTTCTGTCTCCGTAAAGAATTATAGTCTCAGAAATTCTTTTAAGCAATTCTACACTGTCCCATATGGCATTTCCATGAGTTGGAATCAGTTCAATACAGTGAGTGAGAGTGTGATCATGAGAAAAAGCCAACAGAAGCAATTAATTTATAAACACAATAGCCCCACCCCCACAAGAATTTTATTAAAAAGTTGTCTAAGTTACAGAAATCAGGATAGTGGTATCTTTAGTGGCAGTAAATTGGTAGAGGACATGAAGAAATATTTTGAAAAGTTAATACATTCTGGTTCTTAATATAATGCCAGTTACACAGGTGGATCACTTGGTGGAAATTCATTGAAATATATATGTATATATATTTTTAATTTAAGCATTATTAAAAATATTGCTGCGGTTTGTCCCATCTGTGCTAATTTCAATTTAAAAGTTTTGTTTAAAAGGCAATACATATGTAAACATTAGAGCAATGACACACAAAAAAAGTTTTTCAAAGAAATTTATTTGAACAAAACAAAGTAAAAGAACCATATCATTTTATCAATGAATGCAGAAAAGACATTTGGTAAAATTCAACATCCATTCTTGATTTAAAAACACACTTAATAAAGTGAGAATAAAAGGGAATTTTCATAATATAATAATGGATAGATATGTGAAACCAATGGCCAGCATCTCACTTAATGGAAAGACATTGAAAAAATTTCTTCTTCTAATGGGAGCTTGCCCTTTATCACCATGTTTATTTAATATCATGCTGGCAATCTTAACTGGAGCCACAAGATATCAGAAAGATATTAAAGGCATCAAAATTGGAACAGAGGAAATAAAACTCTTTATGTGCAGATGATATAAACCTATATATCAAAATCCCCAAAGATTCCATTAAAAACTGCTGGAAGTAATGGGAAATTTTGGCATTGGCTATCCGATCAATGTATAAAAATCACTTGGATTCTTATTTATTAAAGATGATTCCAAAAGGGAAATTAAAAGAATACCATTTACAATAACTACACACAAGATAAAATCCTTAAAAATAAATCTTATCACAGAAACAAAAGACTTATACAAAGAAAATCATGAAACACTTTTACAAGAAACCAAAAGTGATTTACACAGCTGGGAGAATGTTTCATGCTCATGGATAGGAAGATAATATAGTGAAAATATCGATATTATCAAAAGCACTCTGTACATTCATTGAAATTATGATGCAAATACCAGCATAATTCTTCAAAGAAATGAAAAACGAATCACCCACTTTATATGGAAAGAAAGAAACCCGGGATGAAGAAAACACTATTACAAAACAAAAAGAAAATAGGAACCTTTCACTCCCAGATTTTAAAACCTATTAAACAACCCAGGTATAATATATACTATACTATAATAAAACAACTTAGTATTGGTAGCACGAAAGATATGTAGACTAATGGATTCAGAGAACCCAGAAATACAACCAAGTGTCTATAGACCCCTGATTGTTTAAAAAGGACTAAAACATTAAATGGGGAAGAGACAGCCTTTTCAATAAATGGAGTTGGAAAAATTGGACATTTACTTGCAAAAGAATAAAATAGGGCTCATGCCTCACACCACATACAAAAATGAACTCAAGATGGATTAAAGAGCTAAATATAAACCCTAAGACCGTAAGGATAGTCAAGGACAATATAGGAACATGCCTAAGGGCTCTAAAACAAGGCATAAATACACTACTAAACATAATGGAAAACACCCACACTACAGAAGACAAAGTACAAGTCTGTGGCCTTCTAAAAATATGACATTATGTAAATCAAAAGAGTATATCAAAAAAGTAACAGCAGAAACCACACATGGGGGAAAATATTTGGAAATTGTATATCAGATATAAGGATAATTTAAAAAATCTATAGAAAACTACAACACCTTAATGAGAAAAGCACAACTCAATTTTTAAAAATGGGCAGAAGAAATGAAGAGACAATTTACTAAAGATACCATCCAAGTAGAAAACAATTATATGAAAAATACTAGTGTTAGTTAGCCATAAGAGAAATGCAAATTAAGACAATAAGTAAATACTCCCTCACATGAACACTCTTAGCAAACTGTTCCAGAAAATGGGAAATAACAAAGGCTGCCGAAGACAGAGAGGTTGGGACCCACATATATTGCTGGTGGGATTGCAGAATTGTACAAACACTATGGAAGCCATAATGTTGCTTCCCCCAAAAATGCAAATACAAATACCATACAATTCTGCAATCTCTCTATTTGGCATATACCCTATAGAAAGAATAAACAAAACATGAATTGACATATGCAAACCCATGTTTATATAATAATAGCAAAAGGATGGAAACAATTTAAAAAATCTGTAGATGAATGGATAAACAAACGCTGGCACATACACACAATGAAACGTTACACATCCTTAAAATGTAATGATCCATCTGTCAAATACCTCACGATGTAAACAACATTGGAGGACATTATTCTCAGCACAGTCAGTCAATTTCATAAAGATAAATACTTCATTATCCCATTACTATAAAGAAGAAAGAAACATTAAAAAATTATTTTCACACTAAGAGGGAAAACTACACTGAGGCTAGGATCAGGTGGTGGGAAAGAGGGAAGGGCAGGTGGACGGGCAAAAAAAACATGAAAACCAAACTACATCTATGAGAACCACATCCATGAGGGCTTTATAAGGATACTGTCATTGCTTTGATGAAATGGACAGTGTAAGTACATACATGTTTTTCTTTGTACGTGTCTTATTTGACAAGTAAAAGGGGAAAATAAAAATAAATGAGAAATGTAGTTGATATGCTAGGAGGGGAGATGAAATGCGTCATGTAAAATGCTGAATGATAGACAAAGCAGGCTGATGAGATGGTTAAAAAAGGAAACAAAGAGCAAACAAAATGTAATGAATAATAAAATAGAAATATGGTAGATACTTAACCAAATATACCATTATAATCACTTTAAATGTGAATGGTATAAATACAGCACTGAAAATACAATGCTTTTTGGAGTGGATAACAATACTCAATCAAATGTTTAAATATAGATACTTGTGAATAAGAATCAACTTGTGGCACACCCCAATAACAAGCTTTCATCCTAAGCAACCAAAGATAAAGAGAATAATGTATGCCTGAAGCAAGCAGAAGAAAAGGATTAATAAAACAGAGCAGAAATCAATGAAATTGAAAGAGAAAACAATAGTGAAAATCAACAAAATCTTGAAAAAGTGCAATAAAATTGAGAAAGCTTTAGCCAGACTAACCAAGGGAAAAACAAAGAAGACAAATTACCACCATAAGAAATGAAATAGGAGTAATCACTACAAATTCTATGGACATTAGAAAGATACTAAGGAAATATGAGTCACGTTATACTCACAAATTTGAATACCTAAAATAGACTAATTCCTTAACATACAAACTACTAGAACTCACATAAGGAGACATAAATAATCAGCATCGATCTGTATGTATTCAATAAATTCTTGTGGTGGTCATTAGGTACCGTACTATGGAGTCTGTCCAGCTCATAATTACCAGGATAATGGAACAAAACACTGTCTGGTCGTGACCCAGCGTCATAATCACTGTGGCAGCCACTATGCCAATCCATTTCATTAAAGATCATCAGCTCTTTCATTGGTCCTTTACTTTCAAAGCTTGAAGTCCTTCTCCAGGGACTGGTCCCTTCTGATAACAGGTCCAAAGTACCCAAGACAAAGTCTTGCCACTCTTGTTTCTAAGGAGCATTCTGGCTATATGTCTTCCGAGACAGACTTGCTCCTGATTCTGGAAGTCCATGGTATATCCAATATTCTTTGCCAAAACCATAACTCAGATGCATCAATTCTTGCATAGTCTTCCTTATTCAATGTCCAACTTTCACATGCATATGAAGTCAAAATACCATGATTGAACCAGGAGCACTTTAGTCTTTAAAGTGACCGCTTTGGTTTTTGTTTTGTTTTGTTTTTTGAACACGTTAAAGAGTTGTTTTGCTGCAGATTGGCTAGATATAAGATACCATTTGATCCGTTGGCTACTGCTTCCATGGGCATTGATTGTGGATCCTTAAAAACTTCAATCTTTCCTTCATTTATCATGATATCGCTTATTGGCCCAGTCGTGAGCATTTTTGTGTTGTTTACATTGAGTTGTCATCTGTACCCGAGGCGACAGACTGATCTTCATCAGTAAGGGTATTAAGTCCTCTTCCTTTTCAGCAAGCAAAGTTGTGTCATCTGCATCTTTTCAAAAAGCCTTCATCAAATCCTTTGAAGAATGAAATGCTTCGTTCTTGTAGTCCAGTCTCAAATTAGTTGCTTAGTTTATAAACTGACACGGTGTGGTGAAAGGATAGCCATTCAGTGTCCCTTTGTTCTGTTGAAATGCCTGCCTCTTCTTCTATGCAGAGGTCCCACATGTGGACCACTGGAGTTCAAACTACTCATGGAGTTATCCATACTTTGTTTGAACTCCAGCAGTGAAGTGTCATGGCACAGTCAACAAAATATAGGTAGATGTCACTGCTCTCCATCAGGATCTAACTAACATCAACAATGTATCTCTCTTTCAACACTGTCTACATTCAGTTTGAATATCTGGAAGCCCCTTTTTATGTAGTACTGCACTGGGTTTTAAATTATAGTTGTAAACATTTTATATTCATGTAATAGTAATGCT
>NW_022111300.1:20868633-20869707 GCF_000313985.2 Echinops telfairi
TCCTGCATTACCAGAAAAGATTATGATATTACAAGAAATAAAATTTTAGATAAATTTCCCTCATAAACAAAAATGGCAAAATCTTCAATAAAATACTGTCAAATTTCATTAAATATGGTCATTGTGGTCTATAATGTCTCCAATAATACAGATGGAATTAATGAATACTAAACAAGCTGAGGATTTTTCATTTCTCTACGCACAATCATGCCTATGAAATGCAGAAAGTATCTTTAGCAAATAGGAAAATTTGCAAAAATGCAACCCAACAATAAAGAATAATATGCTAGGACCAAGTGGGATTTATTCCAGGTATAAGATGCTGGTTTAACATTTCAAAATCAATCATTATAATCTGCTATATCAACATATGATCATATCAATTAGTATAGATAAACCTTGGACAAAATCCAATGCCCATTAATGATAAAGAAACGTAGAAAACAAGAAATAGAAGTGGACATTTTCAACGTGATTTTAAAAGAATCTACAAAACTACACAGCTAACATCTTAATTATTTGTGAGCAACTGGACAGACCGTGTCTCCCCAAGGTTAAAGCCAAGGCAAGGATGCCTTCTCTCACCATCCCTAGTAATGTTATACTAGAATTCCTAGCTACTGCAAGGAGACCGAAAAGGAAGTAAAACAGTAGATGTTGGAAATAAATACATAAACTTCCCATTTTTCCAGATGACATGGCCATCTATGAAGAAGAATAACATATCTACTCTTAGAATCAATAGGTGAGTATACCAAGGCCACAGGAAATAAGCTCAATAGTACAAAAGTCCATCTCTTAAATAAGAAAAATGAAAAATAAGAATTTGAAAGAAAAAACACAGTCATTTACAAAACACCAAAAGAAAAAGGAAGAAAACAAATAACTATGTATAAATCTAATAAAATATAGATGCAAGCTTTGTGTAGAAAACTGTAAGACACTGCTGAAAAGAAGCCAAAAAGAGCTATGTTTATATATAGGAAGACTCAGTATATTTTTTTATCATTTTATTGGGGGCTCATACAATTCTTATCACAATCCATATATACATACATACACTGTGTCAAGCAC
>NW_022111300.1:20871324-20872277 GCF_000313985.2 Echinops telfairi
AAAAAGGAAACCAATTACCCATAGATGAATAAATTAATTAAAAGAAAAAATTTTTAAAAAACCAAACCTGTAAATAGATTAAGGTCTGACTTTTGATCTCTAGGTGTGTTCTTCAGTCAGGTCCCATGGGGTGCCATGCTCTGGCCCCAGAATCTGTACAGAATCTGTACTCCCTCAGGGGCTCCCTGCTCTGCTCCCATGGTTGCTCTGCCGCACACTTTTAGTGGTTTGCCTCGGTGTCACAGGGTCAGTCTGGGCCAGTTCTGACACTGAAGACTCAGTATTTTTAAGGAGGCAAATAATCCTACCCTAGAAAATACAGATTCTATACAGCCGCAATACAAATCTTCAAAAATTAGTATGCAGATATCTTGAAATTCTGAATTTTACATGGAGTCAAAGAACTAGTGTAACCTAAAAAAATATATAACTAGAAAGGCAATTCAATCGAAAACAAATAAACTTTTCCACAATTAGGGCTGGAATAAATAAATGTGGGAAAAAAAAAAAGAACTCAAACACAAACCTGACACCTTAAAAAAAAGTTACCTGAATTGCATCATAACCCTAAATTTAAAATGTAAGCCTATAAAATTTCTGGGTAAAAGTATCAGAGAAAACCTACATGACCTTGAGCTTGCTGCAGAGGTTTTAGATAAAACAACAAAAGGAAAGCCCATGAGAGGCAAAAAAAATAAGTTGGATTCATCAAAATTATGTTATTTTTAGCTTTAGAAGAAGCTCACTTCTTCGATTAATTTCACAGATACTGAAAAGGACTAGTAAGATGGCCTCCTTATTTGGGAAGAACTGCCGCATTGTTTACCGGGTACATTTGTACATAGAAAGCAATCAATGACCAGCTGAGATTTTCATTGAAATAAAGACACTGCTTCTTCCTCTCCTTGTCCCAGGCAGAGCCCTTATGCCATCATGGTTGGGCTGCTAACCTA
>NW_022111300.1:20873611-20874709 GCF_000313985.2 Echinops telfairi
TAATTCAATTAAAATATGGAAAGCACAGAGGAAATGCATATAAGGGTGTGAGTTGATGACCAAGGAAGAAATAAATTAGAAAAGCACTAAGGGAGTGCAAGTCATGCATTAAAACTCCAGACTGTTACCATTGAGAAAATAGCATTCATATGGCCAAATACAGCAGAGTGGTCCAGGAAGGAAAGTAGAAATGGAAAATTATTTAGCTTGTTAATATGGATATTTGAGTAGGATGCAGGAGGTGAAGAAACATTTACAAAAGATGATTAAAAGGAAGCACTGAAGAAAGGGCTGGGGTGATGACTGATAGAGGAGATGGGAGGCTGGAATCAAATGTCAGAAGGAAGTAATGGACCGTCTGCAGGAGTAGAGTCCCATTTTATCCTTTGAAATAGGGAAAAGTGTTAGCATCGAGAAAAAATTAGCAACCCTTGTTGAGGAATAGAGAGAGTTCACTACAGGAATTATTAAGTGTTAGCGATTCTCTGAGTGACTGCATTCAAGGGAGAGTAGTGAAAACAAGGCAATTGGAATTGAGTGGTTAAATGCATCTCAAGTGATTCATGATCGCATAAATCAGTAAGAAAGGAGTGTCTGCTGAGTCCGTTCCAATCCAAAGTAATCCCATGTGTGTCTATAGAATTTGGGGGGGAAGTAGATTGCCAGGCCATGCTTTTGAGGCACCTTTGGGTGGATTCACACACCCAACCTTTTGGCTGGTTGCCAAAAATGTTTACCATTGGTCCTTCACACCACATGATAGCAGACAGGTTAAGACTGGAGTGAAAGACTCTCAAATAATAGGAAGAGAAGGGGGACCAAAGCCCAAGAGTATCGATTTAATGTCTGCATTGATTGGAGAACTAAGGATAGGACTTGAGTTACTGCCAATAATGACAGGTCACAGGATGAGAAAGAGTAAAAGGGGGGTTGCTGATTTTAGCAGGTGCCATCGAGTAGGTTTTGATTCATAGTGGCTCTGCATACAACACAACAAAACTGCTTGGAGCTCATTTCTGTAGTCAATGTGTCAAGCATCTAATTGAGGGTCTTCCTCTGTTCGCTATCCCTCTCCTTTACCAAATGTGCAGTCCTTTT
>NW_022111300.1:20876343-20885629 GCF_000313985.2 Echinops telfairi
ATTGTATTTTTATTTTTGGAATTGGTTTCATTCATTCACTGCCAATGAGTTGATGACAACTCATAGCTCACAGGCCAGTGTAAAACTGGCCCTGTGGTTTTCCAAGCCTGTAACTCTTTATGGGAGTAGAAAGCCATGTCTTTATTTTCTACACACCCATGGTGTGGCTGGTGATTTTGAACTTCTGTCCTTGCAGTTAGCAGCCTAACTCATAAACACTGTCAGGGGCTCCTTGGATTTGGGATTGGGAAAAATTTGTAGTAGCTACAATCTGTACACTTGGGAACCGCTGGATGTCAATGGGGGGCAGAAGATACATGAAGTATGAGTGGCATGCTGACTTAGAATAAAATTTTCTTAGAAAACAGAATAGTAGTGCATGTCTGTTTTGTGGAGTGTTCAATGATTACTAGGAATTATAAAAATAGAAAAGATAAATTACCAAAAAATAAATCTAGCCATCTCCATAACCTAGGACATTTGCCAAATTGTTGCTCAAAAAAAAAAGAAGTCCCTGTTGTTTGTCTGTTATAAGAGATTATCATTTAAAATTGTAAATCACGACTCAATTAAGACCCTGTGTGGCTGCTTCAGGTTGGTCAACGTAGCTTTACTTTGGGGTAAACAACCCAAATAGAACAAGGAGAAAATGACCAAAAACCAGTGTCTCAGGGATCAAATTTGAGGGGAGAGTTTTCAGGGAAATTATTTTCTATTTTTAAAACCGTTTTACTGGCACATAATCCACACATCTTATACTTCAATAGCTCGGTCATTTCAAGAACAATCATTACCACAATCAATTTTAGAACATTTTCTTTTCTCTTGTACTCATTGTTATTTGCACACCGCCCCCTAAACCCCCGCCTTCCAAGGGAATGATTTTCTATGCAGTGTTTCGCTGGTGCCTATTTCTAAATGGACATTCCTGCATGCTGCAAATAGTTGCTGTGCTCAGCTGCTCACCCAAAGTTGGTGGTTCGAGTCCATCCACAGAAGCCTTTCGTAGAAAGATCTGGTGAGCATTTCTGAAATATCAGTCCTTGAAAACCCTAAGCAGTGAAGTTATGTTCTAACCCACGTGGCAGCACCAAGAGTCCTCGGGTTCCTTTCTTTTCTGTTTTCTGGGGAAGCACGTTATTGTGCGTTAGGTGAGAGTGTACCTAACAAATTGGTTTTCTAATCCATAATTCATACACAGATTGTTGTGTGACATTGGGTGCAATCCCTTCCCAGCTTGTCAGCACTCCCCTATTTCCTCCCCGAGTTCCCCATTTCCATTTGTCAGGTCTCCCTGTTTCCTGTCTTCTCATCTTGGGTTTCTGGTGAATGTAGCCTTTTCAGTTTTCATAGAGTTGATTATTCTAAGGAGCACATTTTTCATAGATGCTAATATTTTATAGGATGACCTATTTTTCAGCTGAAAGAGGGCCTCCAGAAATTGTGTCAATTTTAAGTGAAAACGCTATCTTAGGGCAAAAACGATT
The DNA here is from genome assembly GCF_000313985.2 of Echinops telfairi. NCBI lineage: Eukaryota > Metazoa > Chordata > Mammalia > Afrosoricida > Tenrecidae > Echinops > Echinops telfairi. The sequence goes on from NW_022111300.1 coordinate 20,877,831, forward strand.
GATATTCTTCCAGGCCCTTTCAGATCCATATTGTTTTTTTTTAAATTGAGCTAATCGTTTTTACCCATTCTACAAGAACATACGTGGTGGTCCTGGTCAGTGTGGATGGTAGTGGTACCAGAACCATCTCGCTTTTCTGGTCTCTGATTCGAAGATGCTGTGGTCCATGGGGACGGATTGCTTCCTTTAGACTTCAGTTTCCATCATTCTCCTTTGCTCCTGGTTGATTGGCTTATTTCTAAATGAGGATTTCCAGAAGTAGAGTTTGGGCATAAATAACTATCTTTGACAATATTCTCTGATCGAATTGGAGATTTCTTTGTGGAAGAGTGTTTTTCTTAGCATTCACACTCCTGGCATAAGTAAGGTGAGTGAGACACCCTGCCATTGAGAAAAATGCTTAACATTACCCTATAAATGCCCCGAGGAAGAATACACCTACCATTATGTTCCTGACTGGCACTTTCGACTTAGTTTCTATCCAGGCTTTCATATGCCAGGCTGAGCACTACAGACAACTAGAATTTTAGATTGTGTCCTTTCAAAATGCACAACACCCTTCATACACTCTACTAGGAGGACCTACTATACTAGAAACCCCACTGGGTAAACTGGCTGGTAGCTTGAACTCACTTGTAGCAGAATTAAGGAACTGAATATTCCCTTCAACTCTATGCTGGAAAACCCTGCTGGAAGCAGAAGCAGATCTCCTCTTACGCAAGGTCAGGGAATCCGTAGCTGTTGGACTTTGAGTGGATTCAGATTGATTACTTTGAGGAACACCAAAATAGGACGTTCTGAGCCCAACACAAAGCCATTTTCAAGTTCTCTCTGCCTTTTTGTGACACATACATTAGGCATGGTCTTGTCTTCCTAAATGAATGTAATACATTTTCAAATCTCCAACCCTCACGGTTGGTGTAATTAATGTCCAATCACCCAAGTTATGAAGATGTACAAGTTTAAAATTCATGTATTAGGTGTTCTACACATGTATAAAAATCCTTTGTACAACAGTGTTTTACCTTTGACTATAACAATATTACTGCCAATAAAATTACCTTAAACTCCATGGGAATGATCTGTGATGTACTACAATAAAATGATCAAGATGTCTCTAAAAGGAAACCAGGGACACGTAGAAACCACAGCTAGACAAGGGGGGTTTGAGCTCTCACTTGATCATAGCCCTAATATAAGAACAATTCGTTCTTGTGACATGTCCCTACCTGGCATTTGGTCTCATGAGATCACTGAAGGTATGGGTGCCATATCAAAGTATGGTGAAGAAGTCAGATGGTGACTTGACTTGAAAAATAGCATCTGGGGCCTTGAAGGATTATCTCAAAATAAGCAGCCCTCTCAGTGAGGGATCAGCTAAGTCCTCACAGAAGAAGCACAAAAACATGTGTGATCAAAAGATCGTAAGTAATAAGATCCAAACCTGGAGGAGGGAACTATACCAGTGCGTAAATTCTAAACATCTAGTTTGTACTATTCTGTGGATGATAATGTAAGCCCAAAATCCATGTGCAGGGTCCCTACTTAGATTGAGTCCCTGGTGGATCTTCACTGCCCACAGACTAGGAATGTGAACAACTCTAATGTCAAATAGCACCCTAAGGCAATTCTTAACAACTGTACTGAGACTGGGTGGCATGCCTTGCCATTAGATCTCCCTTTGGACGCACTTTCAGTTTATCCTCATTTTTTAATATTTTCTTTTTTCTGAGATTGAGACACCCCTTTCCCCCCCACCTGTTCTTTGTCATTGTTTTATATGTTTTTCTGTACAGGTAAACCAGGATTTATAAAGACAGTAACTGAAAGAATAATGACCTGGGGGCATGAAAGAGGAGGGTGGGGGAAATGGCATAAGTCAGCACCTAAGGGCACAAGAAGGAAGAAAATGGTCCAAAGTTGATCGTGGTGTGATTGCACAACCCCTCTTACTATGATTGAACTACTGAATTGTCCAAGGAACCCTGGCGGTGTCATGGTTAAGTGTTGCGTGGGCTGCGATCTGCATGGTCAGCAGCTGGAAACCATCAGCAGCTCGTGGGGAGAAAGCCTGTGCTTTCCCCTCCCATTCACAGTTCCCCTGGGAACCCACCAGGGGATCGCTAGGGGTCAGCATTGGGTGTCGGAGGCAGCAAACTGGTTAGAAGTCAGGGGATTCCCCTAAATCAACACCGGTGTTTCTTTTAGGATTCAGAGATATTCTCTGAGTGACAGCACAGAGAGAGAAGGAAGCAAACAAACCCACTGCAATTCCAACTACGAGCAAGCCTGTAGGAGAGAGAACCTCTCCCTATGGTTTCCAGGGCTGTAAATCTCTACAGGAGCAGAAAGCCTCCTGTCCCACTTTGGAGTAACTGAGGGATTCAAACTGCTGGCCTGTGGTTAGCAGTTCAATGAATAGGAAGTAAACAGTGTTGGCTATACCTGGGCATGGAGAATAGAGCCTAGGTGACTCAGTGGCTACATACTTGGTTTCTAACCACAGGGTTAGCTGTTCAAATCTATCAGCCATTCGAGGTGAGGAAAATGTAGTAGTCAGTTTCCAAACTGTTACAACCTTGGAAATCTCTTGTGGAGGTTCGGCTCTGTCTTAGAGGGTCGCTCTGTCACGATGAATTTGTTGGTGGTGAGTTTGTATATAGATAAAAGGCCTTAATTTTAGCCTCTTTTAAATAGAAATGTCAACATTTCTACTCCCTACCCACCATTTTTGATGGGGAAATCATGTTTTTAAAATTTCAGGTGCATGCAGGTGAAATACTTTGAAATGCTTATTGTTATTGCTTTTAAAATATATTTTAAAAATTAAAGAGAAGGTTTGCTTTTACTTTGTTGTTATTAATCAGGTGTCATCCAAGCAACTTCATACGATGGAATCGACCAGTGCCATAGAGTTTTCTTGGCTGTCATCTTCACGGGATCATGAGGAGAGGTTTTCTTCTGAGAGGCTGCTGGTGGGTTTGAACCACTAACGTTTCAACTAGTACCCACGCACTTCCTGAAATCTATGAAACACTGCCCTGCCCTTTGCCATCCTTGTTGTTCTGATGTTTGAGCCCATTGATGCAGCCACTACATCAATCCATCTCACTGAGGGCCTTTCTCTTTTCACAGGCCTTCTACTTTGCCAACCATGAGATCCTTCTTCAAGGACCAGCCTCTCCTGAGAACATGGACAACAGTGTGTGAGATGCAGTCACAACATCCTCTAAGGCACATTTTGGCTGTACTTCTTTTTTATTTGTTCTTTTGACAGTCCATGGTACTTACAATTTTCCTGGCCAGCAGCATAATTCAAATGTATCTATTCTTCTCAGGTCTTCCTTATCCAACATGCAACTTTCACATGTATATGCGGCAATTGAAAATATCATGCCTTAGGTTAGGCACATCTTAGTCCTTAAAGTAACACCACTGCTCTTCAAAAAGCAGGGCAGCAGATTTTACCCAAATGCTATGCATCTTTTGATCTCCTGACTGCTGCTTTCATGAACATTGATTGTGGGTCCAAGCAAGACAAAATCTTTGAGAGCTTCCATCTTTTCCCGGCTTTTCATGATGTTATCTATTGGTCCAGGTGTGTGGACTTTGGGCTTCTTAACATTGAGTCGTCATTCATACTGAAGGCTATAATCCTTGCTTCATGTCCTCCTTTCTTTCAGGAAACAAGGTTGTGTCATTTGCAGATTGCAGGTTGTTACTAAGCCTTCCTCTGATCCTGATGCCATCTTCTTCTTCATTTGGACCAGCTTCTCTGATGATTTGCTCAGCACACAGATTGAAAAATATGGTGAGAGGATGCAACCCACACACGCTTCTTGCCTGATTTTAAACCATGTAGGATGCCCTTGTTCTTTTTGCACAATTACTTCTTGATCGTGTACAGGTTCAGCATGAGCGCATTGTATTGTTCTGAGATTCACATGTTTCTCAAGGCTATCCATAGCTTGTTATGGTCCACCCACTTGACTGCCTTAGCACAGACAATAAAACAAAAGGAAGCACATCTTTCTGGTACCCTCTGCTTTGAACCAAGAGCCATCTGACGTCAGCAATGATATACCTTGTTCCACATCCTCTTCTGAAACAGGCCTGAATTTCTGGCAGTTCTCTGGCAATGGACTGCTGCAACTGTTATTGGATGATTTTCAGCAAAATTGTACTTGCCTGAGATATGATAATATTATTTCATAATTTGAACATTCTGTTGGGTCACCTTTCTTTGAAATGTGTACAAATGGATCCGTTCGAGTCTGGACAAGTAGCTGTCTTCCAAATTTTCTGGTATACATGGGTGAGTGCTTCTACAACTTCATCAGCTTGCTGAAACATTTCAATTCCTGGAGCCTTGTTTTTAGCTAATGCTTTCAGCACAGGGGGCTGGCATCACTGCCTAAAAATCTTTGTTTGGAAAGACTGAAGTCTCTGGGTTTTGCCCTTAATAGTACATTCCTAAAGGATAATGCTATATAGAACCAAGGCGATTTTTCAGGGAAAGACTGAGCGAGGCAAAGTTGACTCTCACCAGGCTCTGCCCTGGCATCATGGAGCCTTGCTTTATCCTAAAGAGTGCCTCTTTAGAATACTTTGTGGACATAGAAAATCAATTGTTTGTTTAATTTTTTATTATGATGATAATTGGTTGGTGATTTCCTTGTACATTCCATGAATCTTCACAGGTCTATGTGTGATTCTAGGATTCTTATGGCATCCAAATATAATACTATACATAATTGTTTTTAAACAACTATATTGTAATGATGATGAACAGTGACACAGAATAAACTGTATACACAGAATAAACTCTATGTACTTAAGATGCATAATTCTTTTTATATTATGGGATTTTCTCTCCTTTCTGTTAAATAGTTAATTAATAGGCTATTAATAATTGTTGCATCTGTGTTCATGAAAAATGTTGGCCTGTGGTTTTCCTTTGAGATGTCTTCATTTGGTCCTTGTTTGGGGCGTATTTCACAAGGATTGCTCTTCCCCATTGGGATATTTTCCTTAAATCTTCATCTTGAAAGTCTCGTGGATTCCTGGGATAAGAGACCACCAAATGGAGGACGTCTCTAAGGCAGAGACCTCCAGGAGTTCACTACACACTAGTCCAGATTCATCCACCAGCAATGTGTCAAAATCATCACATAAGTGTTCCTACCAGTTTATTATGTCAATGCCTTCTGTTCCAGGGACACAGATTCTGGCTGCAATACGCTGGATAAGCAGATCTTCTAAGTCTCTCCAGTTTTCAGAATGGCAGATCCCCTGTGACCTAAATTCTCTACTGGGTTAAAAGTTGTCATTGGCATTCAGTTTGCCCAACTTTTCCAATACTGTTGGTAAATGATGACTTCAAATTTATTTACACATCAGCCAGCAACTGGAAACCACCAGAGCCATCTTAGCTTTATTAAAATATAAATTTATATTCAAGGGTTCCTTTGCTGACTTCCTTGTTTCCTTTCTGCAGAAAGGAAGTCAAAATCCAGTGGGATGTCTTACGAGGTTGGTCAGGTAGTGTGAGACGTAAGTGAAAGAAGGTTTGGCTAGTGTGTTAGCTTTCAGAGTGTAGGATAATTTAATTAACTAGAATTTGTGTTCCCAATTACAAAGTTTATTTTATATGATTTCTAATCCCTTTGTAAAATAATTTTTTATTTTAGGGTGGTGGGATATTAACTTGATAATTCAAGTATAGGCAGTCACAAAAATGTGTTCTTAAAAATCATACACAAATTTGAAAGTATGAAAACTGAATGGTGGATTTATAAGTTTTAAGACTCTGAAGTGGAAAGTTTCATTTCAAAAGATAAAATGTTGTTACATTAAAACATTATTTTAAATTTGAATATCTTTTTTAACTTTCACTGTAAAATAACTTCAGATGTTTAAAAATAGGACAAAATATTCAGTATTTGCTCCTCCTAGCTTCTCTGAAAGTATCCTATAACCATACAGAGCACAGCAATCATAACCAGGAAATTGGCAATGCTAAAAAGTAATCAATCGCTCTTATTGAAATATTACCAATTGTTCCACTAAGAGCCTCCTGTTGGCGGACACATTCCATTCGCTGTCATGTCTCCTTAGTCTTTCCCAGTTTTGGACAGTTCCTCAGTCCGCCTTGGTTTCCTGGACCTTGACATTTCTCAAACTGACTAGTGAGTTATTTTGTAGTATAGCCTTCAGTTTAGGTTCATCTGATGACTTCTCATTATCAAATTCGGGCTATGCATTTTGGACAACAAACCAGGAAAACGATACAGCGCCTTTCTCAGTGTATCATATTAAAGACAGGTATCGTTCACTTCACTCATCTGGGTAAGATGATATCTGCTGTGTCTCACTGGACAGCATGTTTCCTTTGAGGATTAGTAAGTTTCTTATGGGGAAATACTTTGAGATCATGTCAATAGTGTTTTTCGTGATACTTCGTCCCACTTGATATTTGTCAAAGGGTGTTTTTTGTAATTCCCTATTCATGCACATTTATAAATTTGAATTCCATTAAAGGAAAAATGGTTCCTTCTCCCTTTAGTTTTTTATTCTACTATGTATTTATGCCACTTAGAACTGATAATCATTTATTCTATTCTGGGGATTATGTATAGTCCATAAATATCCCTGTTTATTTATTTAATAAATAATTATTTATTATATCCCTATTTGTTGCTCAAATTGTCCCAGAAAGAGACGATTATTAGTATAATTAATATAATTATGTTATATGATACATTATTATATTAATACAATTACATTATAACACAATAATAATTGTTAAACTTTTAATATGAGGTTAGAATTAGGGGACATCATTTTCTTAGTTTCTGGCACCAGAAGCTATTATGGGTTCATTTTGTACTTTCACTGCCTCAATTTTAGTAATTTTTTCTCAGAAATTACTGGCTAGTTCTATTTTAAAATTTATATTTAGAAACCTGGAATTGGGTATTATGTGTGCCTCTTGCTGCTAGGTTATTCTTATCCTTAAGCTCCCTGAATGGAAAGAGTTAAAGAGATGTGTATACATATACCCACATATCTATGTTTCTAAGTATCTTCATCCAGTTTCCACAAATGTTAATGATAACCACAAGACAGTGATCAGAAACCATAATGAGGAATCATTTCCTTCATTCTTTCATTATATAATCATGAATTAAAAACGTATCTCCATGCCCAGTCCAGGACTACACGATTCATTCTAATCCTATGTCCATCCTTTATTTGTAGCCCTTTTCTGTGGGAGGGAAAAAAATTAAGAATATGGTTCTCATTATTACAATGCGAATTACTCAGCCCCAGAACATACTCTAAGTAAAGCTGTCCTGGTAGTGGTGCGGAGGTTAAAGCCCTCTGCTGCCGAGAGACAAGTGCTTCAAACTGCCTGAAGTAAGGGGTGGCAGTCAGCGTTCTTAAAACCTTCCACTGCTATCAGGTTGGTTCTGACTCCTCCCACAGGTATGTAGGGTTCCCAAGACTGTACACCTTGATGAGGGAAGACAGCCTCATCTCTTCTCCCCGCAGAAGCTGGTAGATGTGACCTAGATCCGAGCTCTCCAGCGCGGACCCAACAGCACCTCTAGGGTTCCCTATAAAGACTACACCCATGGAAACCCAATGGGGCAGTTCAACTCTGTCCAATGGGGTAAGCTAGGAGTAGGAGCCAACTCATTGGCAACAGGGGGTTTTAGATCTACACATTGATTTAATTTTTTTAAATGATGATCTGGAGTACAATAAAAAAGACTCACTCACAAGAGGTCTGAGGG
>NW_022111300.1:20888565-20889544 GCF_000313985.2 Echinops telfairi
ATGGCAGTGAGGGAGTGGGAATGCCTTTTCCGTGGGGGGAAAACAAAACAGAACAAACAAACATTGCAATGGTATATAATAAGCTCCACAAGGTGAGGGATTTTGGTTTTTGATTTCTTTTCCTTGTATAAATAGCTCCAACGTGTGCTCAACTTAATTGCCATTGAGTCTACTGTAACTCATAATAGCCCAATAGGACAGGGTAGAACTGCCCCTCTTGGGTTTCAAAGAATGTAACTCTTTACCGAAGTAGAAAGCCTCATCCTTTTCCTGTGGAGGAGCTGGTAGTTTTGAACAGCTTACCTTGTGGTTAGCCACCCAATACATAACCACTATAACAGATGGCCATCCCCAATGCCTACTAGTCTAGTCAATAAAACCTGATGGACTAGAACACAGGTTTTCAAACACACTCGGTCCTTGTCAGAAAAGAAAACAAAAAAATTACTCAGCGCCCCTTGAAATTAAAAAACTACAAGCCACTTTTACACTCTAGCCCATAATCCAGGATAAAATGTAGACATGTTATCTGTTAATGCTGCACCCCTGGGATCTTTCCAGGGCCCCCAGGGATTGGTATCTTCCAGTTTGGGAATTGTTCCCTTCACTCCCTGCCACGAAGTAGATTCCAACTCATAATGACCTGTAGGACGGAGAACTGCCTTTGTGCATTTTCTGGAAGGTCAACCTTTACCTGCAGAGCAGCTGGTGGCTTCCAACTGCGGACCTTGTGATAGCTATCACCTCAGGGGGCAGTCCACTATGCCCCGCCCCTCCCACCCACCCCCGCATGTACTCCACTAGGACTCCAGCAGTAGGTTAGAGTATTCAGATCACTAGACAAGCAATTGCCTAACACTGCACTTCTGCCAACCTTGTGGTTAAACCGTCAGTTGGCAAGCAATCACCACTAGGTGCCAGTATAAAACACGCATCCATTAGGTGATTTACCAAGGTCTGAAGTCGACTCATGAGAGCT
>NW_022111300.1:20891187-20898072 GCF_000313985.2 Echinops telfairi
TGACACCAGATTATATAACTACCACAAGAGGCATGCGGTTTTTTGCCAAAACCCAGTGCACTGAGATGTACTAACAGGTGCATTGTCATGGTGGCAAAATCAAAACCTGCTTTCCAGGTATCCGTAGAGAGGAACTAAGACGTCACTGCTCTTTGGAATGCGGTTCCTTTAAGATTTTAAATGTGTCTGTTGAATTATAAAAAAGAAAAACGAATAGAAAACAACAACAATAAAATGCTTAGATTGTGCTCCATTAGTCTCAACTTGAACAACATCCATCACTTCAAAGGCGTTAATATTTTAGACCGCCCCTTTCCTCTCAGTTTATACAGCGGTGGCTAGAGTGTTGCTGTGATGGTGGGAGATACATTATTAGTGCTTCCAACACCGGAATGATCAACCATGGTGGATCAATTTCAGTGGCGTTTCCAGAGTGAGACACTAGAGAGAAGGACCTGGCAATCTGTCTACTTAAAATAAGACAAAAGAACAATGAAAACCGTATGAATTACAGGGGACCATGGTCTGAGAGAGCGAGCCAGAAGATGTCCCTCAGGTTGGGAAGAAATAAACTCACTTCTGTTTACTACGTTTCGACTTACAGCAAACAAGTAAGACAGAGTACACCTGTTCTTTAGGGTTTCTGTGACTAAATCTTTACTGGAACCGACAGCCTCAATCTTTGTCCCATCGATCTTTACTCGTTGATAAACATGTACAAAGGGAAGTAAAAAAGGTTTGCTATTCGGTTTCCAATTCATACATGCACATTTTATTGGTTTATTTTTAATGGTGTATTTGGTTAAGCCCTGGGCTGCTAACCACAAAGTCAGCAGTTCAAAACCAAGGGAGAAAAAGAGGATCCTACACCCAAAAACGAGTTTGGAAACTCAAAGGGGCAGTTTTATCCTGCTCTATAGGGTCATTATGAGTCAGAATGCGCTGGATGGCAGTGAGTTTGTTTGCTTGTTTGTTTGTTTTTTCTGTGATCAGTGGATGGCTGCAGACATTGATATTTATAATATATTTGTCTTTGCTTCATTAGGGCACCTGTATCCAACATAAAAACCTAACAAACAAACAATTAAGACAGTGGCTATGGGCCAGTTAAAATCAAGGCAGAGGAGGAAGGGCAGAGGTTATGATGACTACTTTAAGGGTTTCCAAAAGGGTAACCTTGACCGAATTTCTTAAACCATGCAGGATGATCACCGGGCTTATTGTGAGGGAGTCTGAGCAAGGTTGTACACTGCACTGGTAAGAATAACGCCAGACAGTTTTCCAATGAGGAATGGGTGCCCGGCATGACCTGCTCATGCTCACATGGGGGCCAAGACTGCCACGGGAATTTCATGGGAAATCTTACCCCAGGCACCCTACCATCCTTATGCTGTCCCTTCGCACTTCTTTTCCCCCCAAACTCAGAGGCCATCCAAAAGGAGCATCGTGTGAGTGGCTAGAGGATGCCAACATCGATAGAGTTGCTTTGAACTGTTGTTGTGATGTGGTAAAAATAAAAAAGCACAGAATTCACCGGTAGAGATCTAGAAAGACAAAAACCCCAGAAGTGTCTATCCCTACCTGGAGGACAGGTGGAGAGACAGTCATGTTTTTATCTTTCAGCTTAAGAAAGGGTTTTATGACTTTTCATTCTTACAGAACCTTGAGGTGTGGATTCCTCCTTTAGTTCTTCCAGCGTGAGACATTTGAACGTGCTCTTCCCTTCCGGTTTTCTACCTCTAGACCTTCGCACATTTCCATGCACTCTTTTTCCTTTATCTTCGCCAGTTACCCTCTAAAGTCTTCTACTGATCTCTTTTGTAATATCATTGCTGCCATTTGTTTTACCTACTCTACGTTCAAGGGCAAGTTGCAGCTTCTTCTGACCTCCATTGAGGTGTTTTCTTTCTTTTCTGTCCTTTTCATTGATCTTTACGCGCCATGCTCTGGATGTTAGCCCACCGCTCCTCTCGACTTCAGCCATTAGTGTTCAATGCATCACGTCTAGTCTTGACACGACCTCTAGATTCAAGTGGGATATGCTCACAACAGTACTTTGGACGTGTTTTCATTTTCTTCAGGGTCAACTTGAACTTTCTAATGAATAATTACAGGTTTGTTTCATACTTGGCCCCTGGCCTTGTTCTGACTGATGATAATTGAGCTTCTGCATCATCTTTTCCCACAGATGTAGTCAGTTTGATTCCTATGCACTCTTTTTCCCCCCAACATCCACATGTATTTTCATGGTTTATGCTGTCAGGAAAAAAAGTTATATGCAAGGAATAAATTACTGATCTTGCAAAACTTTACCATGAGGCTCCTTGCCCCATACCTGTCATCAAGGCCATATTTACACTCGCTGATCCTTTTCCACTTCTAGTGATTATCAGTGCATCTTCATGGCATGTTTGATAAATTTCTGGCTGAAGAAATTGCTGAAAAAAAACCTTCCATTTCTTCATCTTTGGCATTAGAAGAACTTTTAATGATAGTCAAATCAAATAATCATTGTTTTAACCTGTCTTTCCTGTAGATGTCAGGACATTGTCCTATCATTGACTGTGTTGTACTTCAGAATAAACCTTGAAAGGCTCTTTTGGATGATGAATGAGATTCCATACCTCTTCTCTTTGTCATCCTTTGCATAACAGCCCACGTAATCAACCAATTCAAAATGACCAATAGCAGTCCATTTCAGCCCACTAAATTAATCTTTATGCATTCCATTTTATTTTTATGATTTCTGTTTTTCTAGATTTTCACTGCATAAATTCCATATTCCAATTATTAGTGGATGTTTACAGTTGTTCATTATTACTTTGATTGAGCCATGGAGGTCCTAAAAACTACTTCATCCAAATCATGAAGGTCCTAAAAACTACTTCATCCAAATCATGAAGGTAGGCTCTCTGTGGAGGGAGCAGCGTTTTCCCCTGCATGTTTTGAGCACCTTCTACCCATTGAAAGGAAGTTCAATGTATTGCCAAACTGAAAGGGCTTTAGAAAGCTTATATGGAGATAATAGGCTGTATGCATAGTATGACCCTGACTGTAGTAATGGATGAAAAGAAAAAATCGATTTCCCACTTAAATATCCCAACCACGAGGGTACCTATTCTTCAGATTGGGAAATTAACACTATTGACCTGCAAAACCCATACACCAAACATTAAACTATCATAAGTTAATACTGCCTGCATTTACCTGTACAAATAAGAGAAAATTCTCTCTGAAAGTATGCCTTTTAGAAGGAATGGAAGCAGTAAACACAGGAAGAAAATGGGATAAATGACATCACATTGTGGTGATTGCACTGAGCATATGAACTAAAACTCCCAAACGCACTGTTTCGGACTCATGGCGGCCCTAGAGGAGAGGCTCGCACCATCCGATGCGTTGCTGGGACTCTGACTCTTCGTGAGAGTGGGAAGCCCTGTCTTTCTCACACAGAGCGGCTGGTGGTTTCGAATGCTCACTAGCTGTTAGCAGCCCAACTCGTAACCGCGACTCCGCCAGGTTTCTTTAGCATGGCGCAAAATGCTTATGAATTGTTGGATGGAAAGCTGATCTGCTCTGAAAACCTTCACCCAATTCACAATAAAAATATAAAATTTAAAAAAATCATTTTTAAACCTTGCTCCCCCAAATTTCTCACACAAGGAAAGCCGGAGTTACTGCAACAGAGGTAGACAGATAAAGATGGTTACGGATTGATTTGATGCCATCATCACCCCCACATTTGTGTTGACATTCTAAGCCTTTTGCCTGTCAATACGACCTTCCTAAAAATGGAGGGCTTCCTTCCGCTATATTAATGAGAGCATAGCAGTGTGGGGTGAATCTCAATTTTAATTGGTTCTGAATTATGAAATCAAGACTAGACACAGAGACACACCCACAGGAAAAAGGTAGACACACACAAGACGGTCTACATGTCACACCAGCCGCCACCAGCGACAAGGAGGCAGGCCCGCTGAAGGAGTCGGCACAGCTGAGACCCCAGTTTGGACTTTCAGCCTCTAGAACTGCAAGAAAAGAAGTTCATGTTCGCTACAGCTACCCACTTGTAATCTTTCTGTTACGGCAACACTAGGTAACTAAGAAAGTTGATGGGTGCAGCACAGAACAATATGTCAAAAAGTCCAGATATGGTATTATCAGATAAGAAGTATAAAATAAACATGTTGTTTTAAAGGGGACAACAAGATGGTATGGAGTAAGTACTTTTCTAAAACTGGACATTCTTTTTCACATTTCTTAAACTTTTGTAAATAAAAATTGCCATATTAAAATCAGTAACTTAATAGGTGGGTTAAACATAACTGGGTTACCCTTGACTGAAACAGAAACTTATGAATGATAATGCTAAGTTTAACATCTGGATTGTAGCACAAAGTTATAAAGAAATGAAAAAAATATGAAAGAGTAGTTCCAAAAATATTGAGGATGAAGTTAAACATCAGGATTTATATATTCAGAGTTCCCAAAAGGACAATGAAGAAAAGAAATGTTCAAAATTATATTGGCTTAGGTTTTTCCTGAAACGATAAAGAGACCAATTCTCAAAATCAGGAAGCCAAATTAATTCCTAACAGAACAATATTATTAAAAAGAATACACACCCAGACATGATACAGTGGACCTTCAGATCAATAAAGATGAAAGGAAGAACTTTAAAGCTGTCAGACAGAAACAATATTTTCTATAAAAGAGTCAGAAAACAGGTGAATTTTCAAAAGCAAAAATATAAGCCAGAAGATGGCTGAGAAGATATCTTCAAAGAAGAAATAGATAATAAATGCCAGCCAAGACCTTGTATCTACCCAAACTGTTATGTGGGGATGAAGGTGAAATACAGACTTCTTCAAGCAGACAATAAAGGGGAAATGAAATAAATAGTGTGCTCAGATAAAAATAGAAATTCACAGTACACTTAAGGAATAAGAGCATATTTCCAGAAGGAAGACCCGGGATGCAAGTAAGAATGGATATTATAAAAAATGATAAGTACACGTGAAAATGATCCCATGTGGTGAAAATAAATGCTAAGATTAATTTCTTGACAACATTTTATAAAACAAAATGTATGTATGCAGGTAGAAATAAAATAAATATATCAGTAATCAAAGGAAATGCAAATTCCCTGAAGTGTTTATTTGAAAAACATTTTTTCCCAATCATCTATATGTAGTACACAAGATATACACTTAAATGATAAGGATTCAGAAAGGTCGAGAGTAAATAATGGAAAAAATTACCTGGACAAGTCTAAGCAAATGTGTAGCTATTTTAATATCGGATAAAATAGCCTTTCTGACCAAAAGAGAAAATCAATGCTTGGCAGAAGGTCGAAAGTGTTAATTTTCCAGTAATACATAAAATTCTGTACATCATCCAAGGAGCACAGGGGATTCCATGTGAACTACTCAGCTATCAACAGAAAGGTTGGCCGTTAGCATCCCCCACTGGTGCAAAGGAGGAAAGGCCTGGTGATCGGCTCCCCAAAAGATGACAGCCAAAAAAATCCTGTGACGCAGGTCTACTGTGGCCTATAGGACCAGAGGATTTGTGGAGAACAGCAGCTTCACATTTTGCTATTTTTTTGTCTTACCGTCACACCTTCTGAATAAGTAAAGCAAGAATTGGCGAAACTCGATGGTGAAATGAACAAATTACTACTGTGGACATCTTTTTCTTTAAAAAAAATCAGTTTCCTGAAATGTAAGCCTTCTAGCTGAGTTCAGTTTCAGACCCGAAGTGTGACTAAGGACCATCATCCTAAGGGTTACGTCAGTCTGTATCCACCCAGTAAACCTGGTATTTGTGATGTGAATGCTATTCTACATTTCCTCCCACTCTGAACAGGACTTTCAAAGGCGATACCTCTCAGAGCAGCCAGAAGTGGTAGGTGGGCACCATTAAGCTCGGTTGGTCTTAGGGTTGTGGAGAAGAAGTAGCAAAAGTTGAAACAGAATAGGGGAAACATCAGCTCTAAACAAAAAATGAAAGACCTTCCCTTCTGAAGGGGATGTAGAATTAGCTCCAAATTCGAAGTCAACAAAGAAAAAGCATGAATGGACCATTCCATTGCAATGCTTCATAAATAGCTTCTTAATTCAATGAGCCAAGTCAGAGAAGTGACATTCTAAAAATGATTATGGATCTGCCTGTAGATGAAATCTACTGGCTGTCTCTGTTGGAGCTCAAGAAAGGAGTTGAATATAGCCCTGGGGGAGCTTTCGTTCTCCATAGCAGTAGGTGAGGTAGGATGGGAACAAGGACAAGGCAAGCCCACCTAGGACTGATATACAATAAAGAATTTTAGTCCCCCTCCGCCAAAAAAATCTTCATTTTGTCTAATTATGTAAGTCCCCAGTCAGCCCCAATGTTCCATGCTTACGAACCTTCAGGGGAACATACAACTGACACACCCTCTCCACTTAAATGAAGCTCTACTGCCACTGAATCAAAATTCTCATAATGAAAGTTCTGTCAGAAAACCTAATGCACCTACTTGAATTCATTGTTCTAATCTTTCACTAAATCATTGCAAAGCAATGTCTACAAAATGCCAGAAATTAGAGGAAAACCAGTCGCACTTATGGCAAAAAATCAAAATAAACATAAAAATTAATCCCATAGGAAGCAGGAATAATTTAGGAAACAAAATGAAAGTTGAAAATATTCTAATTAGTTTCCTCAGAGAAGTTGAAGAGGATATTGCATGCATAAAACAAGAATAGACTATTTAAAGAAAGGAGCCACCAGAGAGTGTGAGTTTGTGGAAATTAAATTTTTAATTGAGATTATAAAAGAAATGAGTCAATACACCAAATAAGAGTAGAGTCAGTCAATACAAAGCCATATAAACATATAATAGAA
>NW_022111300.1:20898897-20902702 GCF_000313985.2 Echinops telfairi
TGCCCAGACCTGTGCCATCCTCACAATGGTTCTATGTTTGCGCCCATTGAGCCAACCACAGTGTCGCTCCATTTTGTCTACAGCCTTCCTCTCTTTTGATGCCTCTCTACTTAACCAAGCGTGATGTCCTTTTCCGGGACTGGTCTCTCCTGACATGCCCAAAATACTCAAGGCAAAATCTATCCATCTTTGCATCTAAGAAGAATTCTATCTGTACTTGTTCCAAGACAAATTTGTTTGTGCTTTTGGAAGTCCACAATATTTTCAATATTATTTGCCAACACCATAATTCAAAGGCTTCAATTCTTCATCAATCTTCCTTATTCAATGTCCAACTTTCAGATGCGTATGAGATGATTGAAAACACCGTAACTTGGGTGAGGTGCACTTAAGTCCTCCAAATGAGAGCCTTGCTTTTCAAAACTTTAAAGAAATGGCACACAGCAGATTTATCCAATATATAATTTGATCTCTTGACTGCGGTTTCCTTGAAGATTAACTGTGGATCCGAGCAAACTGAAGTCCTTGACAACTTCAGTCTTTTCTCCGTTTATCACGATGTGAACTATCGGTCTGGTTATGAAGATGCGGATCTTCTTTACTTTGAGTTGCAATCCATACTGAAGGCTGGAGGCCTTGTTCTTTTTCAGCAAGTGCTTCAAGTTCTCCTAACTTGCAGCAAGCAAGGTTGGATCCTCTGCATATCCTCTGTATCCTCTGCATTAATAAACCTTCCTCAATACTGATGTTGACCTCCTCTTCACATAGTCCAGCAAATCTCTGACGATTTGCTCATCATACAGATTGAATAAGTATGGTGAGAAATAAAACCTATAGGGCTCATATATGAGATTTCTGAGACTATAAATCTTTGAAGAAGTAGACAGCTGCATCTTTCTCCTGAAGAGTAGCTGGTGGATTTGAACCTCAGACCTTGCAAGTCATAATCCAATGCTTAAACCACTGCACCACCAGGCCTCTTTAATTTCCACCCAAGACTTTTTAGATCAGAAAATCTGGCGAAGGTATCCAAGTGAGAATAATATTTTAAAGTTCTTCTGGTTATTATAATTTGTATCTAAAATTGAACTACTGCCCTCCCCAAAAAACTAAAGTGCAAACAAAATGTATTTTTGAACCTCTGGTGCAGGAGGTTAAGTAAGTAATGCATACATATATGCTTTAATGAATAGCATCTTAAAGACTTCTGTTGCTTTATTTATTCATTCAATTATTCATTCCACTCTGTTCTGACCCCTTACTTTCCATTTGCCACTCTCCCAAGGTATTCATTCTCCTGTGCTTCAAGTGTTTCCTTTTGTTCATACATTTCCTAAAAAATACAAATTGCTTGTCTACTTATAATTTAAATGTTATTTAGAAAAACACTATGATCTGTATACTATTATCTTACTTCAGACAACTACAGTTTAAACTGTCAAACAAAAATATGAATATAATGATCAACATCCATGAGAACTACAAAATTAAAACTATTTTAAAATATTTAAAGAATAAAATTAAGCAAGGGAGTAGAGTTCTTTGATTTTATTAGATCTTAACTTTCAAGATGACATTCCTCGAAAGATCAATGCGTTTAACTTTTGGAACTTGAACTCCCATTATGGCTGAGTATATAGAATACATGTTTACTTTTTATTGCTATTGTAAAGTTGTAATGTGAGCATTGTGGTTTTAAATGACTTTTGTGTATTTTGTGGTTGAGACTATACACAGAAAAACATATGCCAATTCAACCATTTCCACGTGTACCTGTTGAGTTGTGTACCCATTCTCCTTTTCTGAGCACTTTCTCATCCATTAGCATAAATTCACCACACCCTAAGATCCCATATCTAGCCTTTTGAATTGTAGTTTTACATTTGGTTCCCTCAAGGCAGACTTAAAAAAAAAACAACCTAGAAAAAGAATTAGTTGATTTTAAGAAGACTTAAGAGGGTAATTTTTGGCTTAAGGTTTAAAGATTATCTCAGGGCTATACTTGAAGAAATTGATCACACCTTCATAAGTCTATGAGAATCTGAAATTCTGTTTCACTTCTCCTTCTTTGATCAGAATTCTCCATTGAATTTTTATCGATATTAAGTAATAGTAGCTGGACACCATCCAATTCTTCTGGTATCAAGCAGAGCCAGGCAGCTGTCCTTACAGGCAATTAGTCATTCATTTCATATCTTTCTATTCCTAACTATCCTTTGTGTGTTTTCCTTGTCTGTCTGTGTTAATCTGGGTACTTTAGAGAATAAAATCCACAGAAACTCATGTATAAGAGAGAGTTTTATATAAAGGTTAAGTGCGCATCAAGACAACATCCCAACCCAGTGCTACCCAAGCCCACAAGTCCAAAATTAACCCATTAACTCATATGCCCAACACCAATCCACAAAGTCCTCCTCCATCTCACAAAACAGACGCAATGATGCTAACTACAGAAGGAAAGCTGAGTCAGTGAATGGGTAAGCAACTCAGCACTGGCAGGGGTCTCCACACTGGTGCTCCAGCACCCAGGGTGGCATCGGGGTAGGTCCATGTGGCTTCTCCTCAGGGATGTCTTGCAGGAAGTGAGCCTTGCAAGCTGAAGCAGGGAACTGGCTAAGGCAGCTGCACCCTGGTCCAACCATCACAAAACAAAAGACCCGAGAACTAGAAAGGTGAGGCTCACTGAGCCATTTATCCCTCTGCCCTTCAATTAACCCCACATGTGTTTATCAGCCAGGTTGGCACAATGAACTAACTACCTCAATGTCATTTCAGATAAATAGAGACCAATTGTTGTTCCTTGGATGACCATGTTTAACCTTTTAAGACCCCAGCCACCATATATCCAAGTTGTAGTCATGGCTCATGTCTGATAAACATGACTTCAAACGACCCAACCAATAAACCAAATCCCATGAGGCTTTTGTTTGTATATGATCAGTCTCCATATCTACTCTTTAGGTTGCTGCTATGTTATTATAACTATATCTATCACTCAACTGTTGCCTATTCAACTGTCAGAAAAGTACAATAAATTGACAGCAAGTATGAGCATTGGCTGTGCAATCCTACCCTTAATGAACATGATATTTCACATTTAATTCTACTCCCCATTTCCCTTTTTTACTCACCCCTATTATTATTCTTAAATATCTTCAAGGGGTTTAACTCATAGCAACACTGTGTTCAACAGAAAGAAACATTACCTGGTCCTGCATTACCTTCCCAAGCATTGTTATGTTCGAGTCTACTGTGTGCATTTCAATGAGAACTTTCCCCTTTTTTTCTGACCCTCTGTTTACAAAGAATGGTGTTCTTTTCCAGGGTCTGATAGTCTCTAATCACAAGTCCCAAATATGTGGGACAAAGTTTCACTATCCTCACTTCTAAAGAACATTCTAGTTATACAGTAGTTCTTCCCAAACAGATTGGTTTGTTCTTCTGGAAGACCAAGGTATTTTGAATATTCTTCTCTAACACCATAATCTGAATGCATCAATTCTTCTTTATTCATTGTCCAGATTTTACATGTCTATGAGGCAATTGAAAATATAGCTTGAGTCAGTTGCGCCTTAGTCCACAAAGCGTTATCCTTTCTCTTTAACATTTTAAAAATCTGTGCAGCGGATTAGTTCAACACAATATGTCATTTGATTTCTTGACTGTTTCTTCCATGAGAATTGATTGTAGATCTAAGTAAAATGAAATCCTTGACAACTTCAATCTTTTCTCTGTTTATTGGTGCAATTATTAAGAATTGTGTTTACTTTAGGTGGACATGCCACTGGACATTTATTATAGCTTG
>NW_022111300.1:20903423-20907618 GCF_000313985.2 Echinops telfairi
CAGTTGACGACTCTATTGGTGAATAAATTAGGAAGATGTGCATTCTTGGAAGTTGTATTGCACCTGTATTTTCCATTGAAAAATTGGATTAATCTAATGTATATTCACAGTCTAATGTATGTTCACATGTAGACTAATTGAATTGGTCTAATGTATGTTCACAGGACAATTATCAGCTCAACAATATACACATTTTGACACAAATGTGATCTATTTCAAAGAATAGTTTGAAGCAATATTATATTTTATTCTCCTACTACTAGCACTTAATACCATGCAAATATCACAACACGGAATAAAATTGTATTCACATATACTTTATCATACATTAACTGATCATTTTAGAAGTGAGGATGGTCTTCATCTCAGATCCTTTGGACCTGTGAACAAGAAGGACCTGTGCCTGGGAAAGTACATCATGTTTGGTAATTCGAAGATGAGCAAAAAAGAAGAAGATCTTTAGTGAGAGAAATAAACACAGTGACTCCAAAAATGGGCTCAAAGATGGACACATGTGTGAGGACAGTGCAGGACCGGGCAGCGCTTGATTCTGCTCTACTGAGGATTGCTTTGAATCAGGACTTACTGACAACTTACATATCTCACAACAACAACACAACAGCATATAATACACAGTATTTTCTTGTTACATATGAATAAACGAAGAGTGAAAAATAAAGTGACTTCCCCAAGTACCGACACCTAAAGGAAATACAACTCCCTCCTAGCACCCAAAATCAGGCATCGATTTTCTAGGTCATTCTGCTTTATGTTTTATCAGGAATTCAGCTACAGGCAGTGTTCTTTTACAAACATTTGCAAAGTAGTTCCTAGTTCCCTGCCTATTTAGTCACATAATTCTCAATGACAGTAGTCGTACTAGAGTAGGTGAAATAACGACCACTAAAAAATGTCACATATGAATCCTGGGAATGTGTGACTTTGTTAAATTACATAATAAAGGGACATTATGGAAATAAGGCTGATTATCAGATGACTTCTAGAGAGAGAAATTGTTTTAGATTATCTGTGTCCAGGCAAATGTAATAACAAGGATTGATAGTCGGACAGGGAGACAGAAGAGAGATCCAAAGGAGATAGAACTTTGGAACCAAAGAGGAAGAAGTCACGGAAAACCTTACGCCTAACTTCCAAACATTTTCAGATACCGCCAGCCTAAGCAAAAGAAAGAGAACCTGCTTGGAGATACTAGTGGCAGATGGGCCAATCAAATCTGAGGGCACTTGAAGTGTGCTGAAGAGGAAACGATTTCTTGAGGAGGAGTCAACCATGGTGAAGTGACTCTGGAAAAGCCTGTGGGAGTGGAGCCTTCAGGGTCTTCACCTGCACCACTGACGACAAAGAGAAACAGCTGCCAACGTCTTTCAATGATGGGAACTTTGAGTGTGCCAAGGACGAATTGAGGAAGATTTCAAGTGATCCAAAATGAAATGGAATGCAGGTAGACTGATATACTAGGCATTAGCAAGCTGAAATAGACTGGTATAAGCCATCTTTAATATGAAAATAAAGATTTACTATGCTGGGAATAAGATAATCAAGAGGAATGGTGTGGCATTCATTACCAGAAAGCACCTTTCTAAATTCATCATGAAACACAATGCTATCTGCAATTGGATTATATCTATCTGTGTTCAAGGAAATCCAATCAATACAACTATTATTCAAATTTATGCATCAATCACAATAGCTAGTGATGAAAGAATTGAAGAATTATACCGACAATTTCCGTTGGAAATCGATCAAATATTTAATCAAAATACACTGCTAGTTATTGGTGGTTGTAAACAAAGAAGAAGGAACAGTAGATGGAAAATATAGACTTGGTGATAGAAATTAAGCTAGAGATCGCATGATAGGATTTTGCAAAACCAAGGACTTGTACATACCAAATACCATTTTTCAACAGCACAAAAGAGAGGGTACCCAAAAGTACTGGAGAAAGGCTCCTCTTACTACTCATTTCCCCCCACTAAGCTAGTGTAAAGCAATGCCCTCTGATATAGTGCATCCAGTAGCATCACCTGGGAAGGTTCTCTCTGACCACAGTGAATTTTTTTGTAAAAGTAGTTTCCCTCAAACCTTGTTTTTGTGATGGCCGATTTAAGAGACTAGCGTGTGGCTGTGAAATTTTGTTTCCTGCTCCAGAAAAATGCCGCAGAAGCTGTTGTGATGTTGAACACAGCTTACAAGAACAGAGCTATGGGAACCACTCAACTGTACATGTGTTAAAGGTTGAAGAGCAATACATCTAGGGGATGAGAAACCAATAATTCCTGAGTGTAATCATCCCTGGAAAGACCAAAATAATGTATACTGGTGACTATTGTCTTCTATGGTTTCCAAAGAGATAGAACTGCCCAGTCATTAAAGAAAAATTAGTGCAGGAGCTTCACTAGCTAGACATACTTCACTTCTCCAGCTTTTCAAGTTTTAAATAAGTCAACGAGGGGGCTTCCAAAAGTTCACAGCAAAATGCCATTATCTTTTCATTCCACTTTCCAAGAACTTTTACAAACCCTTTTTTTACATGTAGACATTTTTCTACGCTTAATTTAGTTCTGTTTTGCTTTTTATCCCAGCTTTACACCATGTAGCTGTACTTACAAGCTGGGGTTGCTTTCCCTACCCTAATCTCAGGCATCCATGGTACATCAAACCTAAATGGAGGCCAGAAAACTACCCCAGCCTACCCAACCATCTCTCACTGATACCTGTGCTTAAAAAGATCTCATTCCTTTACTGTCAACACTAACCATGCCATTGTCAAGCCTAGTGTGGTCTCTTGCTATACTCAAAAACAAAATCAAACTTCTGGCCATCCAGTTGATCCTGACTCATAGTGACACGCTATCACAGAGGAGAGCTGCTCTTTGGGTTTCCAAGACTGTACATCTTCACCCAAGAGGAAAGTTTCCTCTCCTCCCATGCTTCATATACTAGATGACATAAATCGATCAATATCTACGTAGTCTCTTAAGCACACATTACATTTATATAATTCTATTGTAGCATGTACCAGGGTCCAATGAATAAAACAAAAATCACTTTATGTTATTAACAAATGATTGGCTACAAATGCTAGAAGAATCTAGAGGCCAAAGAGATGTTGGTAGTGCATCCCAGAGTTTAGCAAAACGAGGTGTTCACGACCACCTAGAAACTGAAGGGAAATGAGTAGAAGATACTATTCCCAGAGCGATAGGTTCGGGATGTGTGGGCAGAAGTTAGAACCATGCCTCCCCAACATTGCCCTGAAGTTGACTGTGATTCATAGTGACCCCTGTATACCTGAGGGCAACTGTGGCATTTTCAAGGGCTGGGTCTTCAAAAGTAGAATACCAGACCTTTCTTCCAAGGTGACTCTGGGTGAATTTGAGCCACAAAACATTCATTTAACAATTGAGCACAGTCATTGTTTCACTACCCAGAGACCCTGAGACCCCCAAATCCCAAGACCATTGTAGGCCCCTGTACAGGTGACAAGGAGTGCACAGTCTTCGCCAGTGATCAAGACATACGTGAAAGATACACTCTGATTTCTCCTTTTTATGGCCACCAATCTTCCAGTCAACTCCTTCTCTGGCTGAGTCTATCAGAGTCAGAGCCTGAGGTACTTGATCTCCTATCATACTGAGCAGAATAAGCCACGGGTAAGGTAGGTATTGGAAGGAAAATCAGCGCTAGACCCACCTAAGAGCCTGTCCCTTTTATTGTAAGTGTTTGCTTGTGGAGCTTTCTCTCCTATAGGAAAGTCAGCTGTTCAAGGTCAAGAACTGCATCTTCTTGTGCTTTGTATCCCTGGACACCTGCCTACTTCGTTGTGGTCGTGTAGTTGCTGGTGAGGCAGTGTCAACTTCTGGAGACCCCTGACTCACAGGATAAAATAAAACACTGCTTGGTCTTGTGCCACCTTCCTGTTCATTGGTTGCTTGAGTCTCTTGTGTGCAGTGAGTGCATTCCCACTGATGGAGCTCACCGTATGGCAGGATACTGGATAATATAGACTTCTGATAGATGGGGTTTTCATTGTGCGGAAGCTCCCCTGAAACTTTCTAACACTGGGTGACCCTGCTAATGTGTAAAATTCCAGAGGCCAAACTTCCAGCGTCATGGCAACACAGCACATCCAACTGACAGATGGATGGTCGACTTGCACAGCCACGGAACACAG
>NW_022111300.1:20914148-20915716 GCF_000313985.2 Echinops telfairi
TGCTATGGGTCTGTTGAGGTTCTTGACATCCATCTGGGATAGTCTAGGGAGGGATTGTGTTTCCAAATATTTGTCCGTGTCTCCCAAATTGTTGGATATGTTAGAATACAGACCTTTACAATACTGTGTATTTATCCTTTTGATTTCATCAGGGTCTGTTGTAATGTTTCCTGTTTCATCCCTCATCCTTGCAAATGTCGTTTGTACCTTCCTTTCTTTGGTTAGGCTTTCCAGCGGTCTATCAATTCTGTTAATTCTTTCAAAGAATCAACTTGTAGCTGCATGAATTTTTCTATAGTTTTCTTATTTTCCCTCTCCTGTATCTCAGCTCTGATTTTTATTATATCTATCCTCTTGCTATTAGTAGGATTGTTCTATTGACTCTGCTCTAATTGGTGTAAGTTTTGTGCCAGGATATCATCCACGAGTCTCTCTTCTTTTTTCATGTAGGAATTTATTGCTATCAGCCTTCCTCTCATAATTGCCTTTGCTGTATCTCACAGGTTTTGGTACATCATATTTTCATTCTCATTGGTTTCTAGAAACTTCCTGATTTCATCTCTGATCTGGGTCAATACCCACTCCATTTGCACTAGAAAATTGTTCATCCTCCAATTGTTTACCCTTGTTTTCTTAGCTGTCCTTCTGTTAATTTTGAGCCTTATGGTGCAGTGATTGGAGAGAGATGTCTGTATAATCTCCATGTGCATGAATTTACGCAAGTTGGACTTGTATCTCAGCACGTGGTCTATTTTTGAATATGTGCCATGTGGGCTTGAAAAGAATGTGATTTTTTTTAACCTGTGGGTGGAAAGCTTGGAAAATATCTATCAAGTCAAGTCGCCCAGTTGTGCTATTTAGATCTGTAGCCTCCTTGAGTTTCTTTCCCAATGATTTGTCTTTTTCAGAGATTGGTGTATTAAAGTCACAAAATATAATTGTTAAGCCAGTGATTTCTTTTTTCATCTTCTGGAGTGATTGATTTACAAATTTTGCAGGTCTCTCATTAGGTACATATATGTTTATTTTGCTCACTGGTTCTTAGTTTATTGTTCCCTTGAGCATTACATGTCTCTTGTTATAGCCTGTATCTCGAGGTCAATTTGGTCAGATATTACGATCGCTACCCCTACTTTTTTTGCATTGCCATTTGCCTGGTATATTTTTCTCCAGCCTTTAATCCTCAACCTGTTTTTTGTCTGAAAGCTTGAGATGCGTCTCCTGAGGCAGCAGATCGATGGGCTATGTTTTCTGAGCCAGTCTGTTAGTCTCTGCCTTTTAATGCTTGAGTTCAGGCTATTGAGATTCAGTGTTATTACATCCATCTGTGGACTCTGTGATGTCATCTTGTACATTTTATGTTGGATATTTTCCTATCTACCTATCTTATCTGTTTGTCTTGTGTGTGTGGTTTGTTTGCCTTCTTTCCACTATTGAGCCAATGCTATCCTGGGGGCTGTTTTCTCTTTGTCGCCCTATGGGTGGAGTTGTTCTATGTGATGGTCTCTTATTTGCCCTCAGTGAGTGTTGATCTGCCCATACAGGATCGGCAAGGAACTTTTGTAGGG
>NW_022111300.1:20917754-20919412 GCF_000313985.2 Echinops telfairi
GTGGATGGGGGTTCTTTGGACTCATCCTTGGTGAAGGTGAAGGGGGACTCGGGTTAAAGGGAAGCAGAGGAGAAGTCACATTGCTTAAGGCTGTCAGGGGCCTTGTTAAGAGATGGGAAGCTCTACCAGATTTGTGTATCAGGTAGACCTTTCCCTTGTAGCTCCTTCCACGCCTTGTGCTCACCACAAATTCAGTGATGAAAATTGATTGCAGGACAGGTACTTATCTATGAGTTAGACATGCTCTCAACTATCCTTATTAAAAGAGATGAGCCAACAAAAT
Organism: Echinops telfairi; assembly: GCF_000313985.2. Classification (NCBI taxonomy): domain Eukaryota; kingdom Metazoa; phylum Chordata; class Mammalia; order Afrosoricida; family Tenrecidae; genus Echinops; species Echinops telfairi. The sequence continues at coordinate 20,918,038 of NW_022111300.1, forward strand.
AAAGTGAAAGGACTTATGTGATGTTGCATAGAAACTAAAGATAGATAGCAACATCTTTTACATTTTTAATTTTATTTTAGGTTACATAGGCAGTGGCCAAAGAAAACAAAACAAGCAAACAAAAATGAGCCAAACCACAAGTCTGTCCCCATACTCATGTTTCTATTTCCCTAGACATTTGGTATTCCTCTCTGTCTTTCCTCTTGTACTGCAGTAGAACATTGGACATACATTCCATTGTACATAATAAGCAATATAGTTCTGACTGATTAGCTTGTAATTAAAATAAGAACCAAAGACACATTTTAGATACATATTACAGGAGCTTGGATTTTTCAAACATTCCTGGAAGTTTTATTATATTCTAATTCCATTTTCCCTGCCCCCCATACCCACCCAGCCATCTATATAAAACACAACCAACGTGTATATGCTTAGTTGTATTTTAGGACCATGCTATTAAACTGAAAGAAAGTTGGGGAAACACTACAAACATCTATACATGCTCAAAGCCTTGAGTATATACCTAAGCAAAATGTAACAAAACATGAAGCTCTGACTGTGAATTATAAATTCTCTGGAGGGAGGAGAGCTGATTGACATCATGCTTAACGTCCCAGCTGGGCATGTAAGCAAAGCAGGCTGAGTCCTGAAGAAGCGATTTTCTCCTTCACCCAGGGGTTGTTCCCATGGAGACCACAGGCAAAGCCCAGGGGTGAGCTAACACAGACAATTGTGTTAGTTACAATACCTTTATCGATTCCATTGTTTTTCAGTACCTACCATGTGTCAAGTACTGTGCCAAGCCTTACGGAGATAACTGCAAGCAAGTTAAGTGTGGGCCCAGCCAAGAAGCCAAGGGAGAAACTGAACTTTAGAGAAAGGTGGTTTGTAATGTGCCAAAAGGATCAGAACCAGTCGGAGGGTAGTCAAGATCAAGCCCACTTCCCATGAACCTCTAGGAGGCAATGATGGTTCCCTGCAGGCTGTGGTCAGGTGGCTGCCAGTGGGTATCAATTCCTAGTAACCCTATGTACCACAGGACAAAACACTGCCCAGTCCTGCACCATCCTCACAATGGTTGTTATAGTTGAGCCCATTGTGGCAGCCACTGTCCCTCTGATGTCTGCAGTGATTTCTTCTGATTTTGAATCAGGCCGCATCTAAGGCTTTACTCCACCCATGCTATTATGGTAGACTTCACTAGGAAAAGGCAGCTATCTCTTCCTCAGTCATATTTTGAATACCTGAAGGACTCTTTTCTGGCACAATATCTGACAATATTTTGCTACTACTTCCCATAAGGTTTTCACTGGCTAGTTCCTCAGACATGCACAGCCTACTGCATCTAATTCTGATCAGTCTGGAAGCTCCA
>NW_022111300.1:20920954-20925653 GCF_000313985.2 Echinops telfairi
GAGCAGGGAGAAAATGGGACTTTTGCCCTGGAGCTCAGGTGAAAACACATAATTAAAAATACTGCACTGGAAAAAAAGTGATTTCTTCTTCCCAGATGGCAATTGGTTTCTGCATACTTACCAATAGCCATATATAACTAAACCAGCACACTCAATTAAGCTCCTTCTACTTATAACAAACGCAGTTTTCTTTATCCCTGGTTGAGAAATCCCCAAAATGAAATGAGTAAATGGAGAAAGGGACCGATTGCCATCTTCTCTGTCCAAGAGCAATGTCTGCAAATATGAAATGATTTAAGGGCCTTCTGACCTTCGGGAAATTAAATCGACCCATGACATGAAGGCATACAGGTTCACCACCTACTTCCCTGCAACTGAGCGCAGTACAACTGCAGGGCACCCCTCCGTCCACTGGGATGGAAATGAAGACCCTGGAATAGGCCAGGTGGTGGCCAATATGGGGATCATGAAATGACTTTTATGCCAAAAGAACAGACGAATCTGTCTTGGAAGACGTACACAGAATGGTCCTTAAAGCAAAGATGATGAGACCAGGTCTCGTATGTTGTGGATTCATTATCAGGAGATACCAGTCCCTAGAAAGGACATCCTGTTTGGTAATGCACAGGAGCTGTGGAAAAGAGGAAATCCCTCCCTCCACGAGGTGGATTGACAAGGTGGCTGCAGCCACGAGCGCAAACAGATCACCAATTGGGGGCACGGCGCCAGACTGGACAGTGTCCTGTCCTTTTGTGCATAGGAACCCTGTGAGACCAACTTGACGGTGCCGAAACAGGAGCATTAAACTCAGAGTATCTAGTCAAGTGGCACAGCCTAAACCTAAAACTAAAGTTGTATGTTTAGATAAACCTATCTAAAATTCTTCAGAATGACAACTAGTATCAGCTCTTGTTTGTCAAAAAGACTAAGATCTGATGGATTAGCTTTACCATCACAACATGTTCTTGGTAATTCTCATATAATCTAACATTACAGTAGAAATAAAGGACAGGGCAGTCGCAAGATCCTCAGAATATAACCACAATGTTATACTGAGGGACCGGTGGAAAGTGTGCTTCAGAAAGCTCATATAATTGGACCAAAATATAGACTATGGTTTTACAATTTCTCTACAAGTTCCTAGACTTCATACGATTGAAAGGTAGTAGTGTGTGTTTTGTTGGCTTGATTTTGAAGGTATTGACTCATCATGAGTGAATCAGTTGACTCACCTGTTACAGAGAGACCCCATGTGTAACAGAACGAAATGTTGTCTGGTCTGCACCAGCTTCATAAGCAAGTCTATGTTTGAGCTTGTGCTGCCTCCAAAGGCAGGTCCCGTAGCCGAGTAAAGCTCCGACTGCCAGGTAAGCCTTGTTTTGACAATCTAAGACTACGTTGTAAAAATCCAGCAAGAAGGAGAAAAGACTAAGCAGTGGCAACATTTGAGTTGATGCAGCTCAGTGTGGTTATTCATGGCATTACCTACCTCCCACACTGCCCCGACTCCCATACACTCAGTACTTCCCTGGCCTTATAATTTGCTCCAGTAATTAAGGTGTGCCTTAATTAAGGTGCATCTGACCCAATCCATCACCTTTTCAAATGCCTAATATGCATGTAACAGTTAGGCATTGATTAAGGAAAACTGAAGAAGGAGTGATGCATTTGAATGATGGTGCTGGCAAAGGATGTTCAAAGTACCATGGATTTCCGAAAGAACAAACACACCTGTCTGGGAAGAAGTCTAGCCAGGATGCTCCCCGGAAGCAAGGATGGTGAGACTTTGGCTTATGTGCTCTGGTGGTGACATAATTTCATATCAACTCAATAAATACGTGTAGGGGTTGAGTCTAGCCTGTCAATCAGGTCACAGCCTGAGGATGCCTCCTTGTGGGAGTGGCCTTCTCAAGAGGATTCTGGGAATTTCCTCTCGGAGGTGGGCCACATTTTCCCTCTGCTTTCAGGTCCCTGTTGACAAGCCAAGGCTTGGAGACTTGGAAGAGCTCCCTTTCTCTCTGCTTCGCCTTGCTGTTAAGGAGCTACATTCAGGGAGCCGGAGGAGCCACGTGGAGACCTGTGCCAGCGCCAAGATGCTTCCACCGCCATTGGATCCACAAGATGTAGCACCTACCGGCCTGTGATCTTCCTGCACTTTCCATCATTGCATGTGCTGCGAGAGTCTCAATTCACAGGCTAATATTGGACTGATGGACTTGATTTGGACTGTGAGGGTTGTTTTATTGATACATAATTACTTCTTGATATAAACTTCTCTCTGACATACATATGAGTGTCTTGGGATTTGTTTCTCCAGTCAACCCGATCTAACACATGTACACTCTATATATTACTTGCAGAAACCAGCCCCTGGACAAGGACACTGTGCTTGACAAAGTAGAGTGACAGCGAAAAAGAGGAAGGCCTTTGACAAGATGGATTAACACAGTGACAATGAGCTCAAACATAAGTACAATGGTGAGGATGGTGCGGCACCAGGTGGCGTTTTGTTCTATTGTACGTAAGGTCACTAGATGTCGGAACAACTTGGCAGCACCTAGCAACAATAACTAGTAAGTCTTTGGTGTGTACCGGAGACACTATTCTCATCTTGGGTTCCTTCCACAGTAACTGCCCAGGGCACATTTTGACATGTCAGCCCTGCTTTGAAAATCTGAGTGTCTAGTTTCTCACTGCCTTGTCCCAGTATCTGCCTGGTTCCACAGCACTGTCTCCTCCTAGTCAGTGCTCTCTGGGCTTTGGCAATTCTACCAGCCCCTACATCTGTCATTAAAGAAGCCAGTTCCTCAACGTGTGGAAAAGGAGTAGGAAAAGAATATGAAAACAAGGTCCAGGAAAGAGTCTGGCTATAATTACCATAAACGTAATGCTATAAATTTCTGGACTTGCTTCCAGGTGATCTTTACCTTCATCTCACTCTTGTGGCACTTGTCCCAAAGGCGAACATGGACTTCTTTCCCTGACTATATTCTGTTGGCCCCTTCTCCATTGATGGATACCTTTCTCTTCTACTCATTAATTCAGCTGGTATAAGTCTGCAAACATATATTCACTGGAAGAAATGTAAATGACTGTGACCTCAGATTCAAGAGAGCAAAAGCCTTAGTCATTTAAAGAATTGTAAATCAGTGCGCTAAAAATGCCTTATATCTCATGCAAAGACCTGCAATATCTTTAGTTATTCTAACACTAATAAAGGTCAAATGGATTTTGATGTGTTTTGGTTCCACTGAGAACAGAAGATTGTCACATCTAAAACAATACCTGGCCATAAAAGGCACCCAATACCCACTTTCTGAATCTGTAAATGAGGTCAGACAAAATGTCTTTGGATGGTAGATTCTCAGCTCCACCGTTCCTTTCCTACTTTGACAGTATTCCCCATGCAGAAGTGAGATGCGAGGGAACCAGCTTTGACATCCTTCACCTACCCAAGAGCAAGGAGACTCAAACTCCACATCTACTCAGGGATGGTTCCTCTGAGGCAGAGCGGAGACATGCTGCCACCCTCTGACTTATTTACCCTATTCTAACACCAGTAATTTCTCCCATGGCATTCTGCTTCTCTGTTGGGTTCAATCATCCATTGCAATGGCCACACAGAATGCAGACAATATTCATGATTATGAAGGTTTATTGTGAGAGTTGGCAGATTGTATCCCAGTCAGGATCAGAAAACAAGAATACCGTCACTTGTCCACAGTGGCACCACTTGGTCAGGCCAGCAGGCTCATCTCTGGATCTCAACTTCTCAGCCACTTTGACCCATACCTTGCTCAGGCAAGCGTTACAAAGCTCCATTAGCAATGATAAATGTCTTAAGGGTGCCCTACTATACAAGCCAGCCTTCTGCCTGAAGGCACTCAGTCTCACTCATTGCTGATCTTGGCAGCCCACTCTCTGTCACGAGGTCTCATTGTGGCTCCTGAGCTCTGGCTGGTGGGTTTGGTACTGCTGCCTCTGCGGCGTTACCACTTCAGGCATGAATCTTGAACATAATCCATATGTGGCTCTTCTTTCTTGCTGATTGTGGGATTCCTGTGTTCTTGCTTCTGAGATGATTTACTTTTATATCTAAAACTCAAACTCACTGTCATTGAGTTGATGCCAATTCATAGCGACCCTATAGGACAGGGTAGAATTGTTCCTGTGAGTTTCTGAGACTGTATCTCTTGACAGGTGTAGAAAGCTTCATCTTCCTCCAGTGGAGCAACTGGTGGTTTGAACTACAAGTCTCTAGACTTAGCAGCCCAACCCACAACCACTACACCCACCAAGGTTCTACTCATACCCAGGGGAAGGACATAATGGACCATCCCCTGAATAAAGGCCCTCGGCACAATACTGGAAGGAACCTTGGTGGTGTAGTGGGCTCTGATTTGCATTGCGAACCACAAGGCCATGGGTTAGAACCCATCAGCCATTCTGCAGAAGATGAAGCTGTAGGTTCCTTTAAAGTCTTAGAAACCCAAAGAGGCAGTTCTACTATGTCTTATACGGTCAACATGCATCTGAATGCACTCAATAGCAGTGAGACATCTGCTTTGCGTGCTTTCACCCAGTTGTTTGGTGTCAGTTACAAAAACTATGAATAGCAGAGCCATGCAAAGTAATTTCACCACACCAAAACCCACAATAGCAACCAGAACTTTTCATAAGAAGGTGATCAGTAGCAAAC
>NW_022111300.1:20926738-20929487 GCF_000313985.2 Echinops telfairi
TACTTCATCACTGTCATTTTGCTGTTGTTATAAATAGGGAAACCCCTGTGAAAGGGTCATTCAACCCCCAACGGGGTTACGACCTACAGGTTGAGGACCGCTGTAACAGACTGTACCTGCTTTTGCTTCCCTCGTATTTGGTGAAGTACATGTGGAGTTATATGTCTGTTGTTGTGAGATGCTGAATAGTTGGTTCCAATTCACAGCAACCCTCTGCATCACAGAACAAGACGCCGTCCAATCAATCCTGCCCCCCTCACAATAGTGATATTGCAGCCCATCGCTGCAGTCACTTTATTTTAACAACGACTAAACATTTTATGGAATGGATGGACCATAAGTTCATTAGTAGTATTTTGGTGGATGATTATATATTTCTGATTTTTTGACTGTAATAAATAATTTCACATACATGTGTAATTATTTCCTTATAAGGAATTTCAATGCTTATATTTGCCATTGAAGCAGTATGAATATAGCTGTGTTTTTAATATATTGTGTCATCTTTCTCACCAAAAATGATACATCCATTTACAATTCATTGATGTATGATGATTTTGTATCCCTATAATATTTACCAAAATCAACCATTATAAACCATTTTTACTTTTGTCCATTTAATATGAAAATAATTGCTTTAACGTGTAGTTTTTTGTCATTATTAAAGTTGCATATCTTTTACTTTTATTAAATGTTCTAGCGTGAATTGCCATTGATCTGCTTTACCTAGTTTTCTTCACCTGAGCTGCTGTTTCACTACTTATTTATAAAAAAAATCCTTTTCTCAAAGACAGCAGCCCTGTTTTTCTAATACATGCTCGCATGTACTTTCCTCAACTTAGTTTAGTTTAGTATTTTATTTATCCCTCAACTTAGTTTACTTTTATTTTTCTAGACATCAATTAGCATACACACCTACATACTAAGTAGTCAGATACATTAGATTTTCATTTCATAGTCTTTGGGTTTCAGATTTTACTTAGAAAGTGCACACACGTAGCCAAATGTGTTAGTTCATTCATTGCATAGTCTATGAGCTTGGTATTTTACTTAGAACACCCCTTCCACCTCGAGAATTTTGAAATACAAGTAGTCCTCATATTTTGAATAAGATTCACGTCTAAGTGTGCCTTTAAGTCAAATGTATAGGTAAGTCAGAACAGATGCATGTGGTTCTGACTTAAGTCTGGCTTTTGGTGCACAGTAAGGCTCAGAGTCTTTTCCATGATGTAGAATTGATTGGAGCAGCAAGTGAAAGCAAACATGGTGGAGAATGTGCTTCAAGTAGAGGCTGATTCAGCCACTTCAAAGTCAGAGTAAACTTACTTAGCATATGGGATTCAAATCCCCCAAATACTACGAGAGATCAAAATAATGCTTTCTGCTCCCATAAAGATTTACAGTCTCAGAAACCCTATGGAGCTTGCGATAGTTACATAATCTGGTGTCCATTTGAGAGGATTACGAGTGAAGAGGTGGAGTCTTACCTGTCAATCAAGATATAACCAATGAGGCCTCTGTGTGGGCATGGCCTTCTCCTGAGAATTCTGGGAACTCCTGTATTTCTTCCTTGGAAGCAGGAGACACTTCTCTCTCCCTGCTCACTCCCTAAGATGCTCTACTGACAAGACACATGAAGCTATGCTGATGGCAGTGAGAGCCCCAGACCTGGAGAAACCACGTGAAGACCTCTGCCAGTGCTGAGATGCTTACAACGCCACTGGATCCACAAGATTTCCCACCCACTGGCCTGTGTTCTTCCTGCATTTGGCATCATTGCATGTGTTTCGTGAGTCTGAAGAGGACTTTATAGATTGGTTTGGAATATATGGGCTAATATCAGACTTATGGACTTGATCTGGACTGGGCTGGGATGTTTTCTCAATATTCAATTGCTCTTGTATATAAAGCTCTTTATTATACACATGAGTCTCCATGAAATTTGTTTCTCTAGTCTCCCTGGACTAACACAGAGCTGTTCATCTCTGTCCTATAGGGTTGCTATGAGTTGCAATGAACTGGAAGCCAATGTGTTTAGTTTGCTTTGCAAAGGGTAAGTTTGAGTTGTCCATACATTGAGTATAACCTAGGAACTTACTATGGTCTCCTACATTCTTTGCACAAGTATGGTCCTACACCATCCTCACAATTGTTCTTATGTGTGAGTCCATTATTGCAATAACGATGTCAATCCATCTTTCTGAGGGTCATCTTTTTTTTCATTGAACCCTCTACTTAAACCAAGTATGAAGACTTTTTCCAGATTGGCCTCGCCTGATAACATATCCAAAGTACTTGAGATGAAGTTTCGCCATCTTTGCTTCAAAGAAATGTTCTGGCTGTGCTTCTGCCAAGACAGCTCTGCTTGTTCTATAGGCAGTCAGTAGTACTTTCTATATTCTTTACCAGCACCCTAATTCAAATGCATACACTCTTGTTTGGTCTTCCTTACTCAATGTTCAATTTGAGGCAATTGGAATATCATGGTGATTATTTAGAAAGATGAAAAATACAGTAGTGCTTCCTTTGTCTTCATGATAGTTTCCACCTATTGCCACCCTCAGTACTGGTACATCTTCTTCACTATATGACCACACTTTTATCATATACCATAGGTGGCATCAGCCCGATCCTTCCTTTATACTTACCTTAATGCCGGTTAGTTTTCTCCAAGAATGTCTGATAATGCATGGCAAGAATGATGCCAGAAAGAGATCTCTTTACTCTTTACTTCTCATTTTCATTTACA
>NW_022111300.1:20931018-20938193 GCF_000313985.2 Echinops telfairi
AGCCTTGGCAAAGAGAATGAAATGGAGAGTGGAAATAGAAGTATTAAAATGGACTTGGAACAAAGTCTCAAAGAGACTACAGGGGGTTTCCCTCATTATGTTATAAAGTCATAATATAATACAGGGATTTATGGATATGGAAAAGTCAAGGACAGCTCTAGTTTCCATTCCTGTTGATCTCAGTGAAATCTGTCACCATGACATTGGTTTTAAAAAAATTCAGGAGAAGGATCTAGTTAGGGGACAAAAAGGATTATAATGGATTCTCTTTAGAAACATACAGACTAAGGTGACAACAGAATGCATTTTCAAAAAGATCTGTCCAGGGAAGTTGTAAACTTTCAGATGGGACTTTGGTTCACTTGAATGCACTAAAAGAGACAATGTAGATGTCAAGACTAAACAGAGCCACCAGAGAAGAATGACAAGCCTAGAATTTCTCCAGAAACTGGTGATATAGAAGAAAGATAAATTAAACATTAAGCAAGAGGGGAATAGACAAGAGGCAATTCCAGGCAGGAATTTTGATGGAGAAGGACCAAAGTGGTGGAAACTCTGGCCCCAAGGATTACTGTGTAGGCCCCCAGGTTTCAGTTTTTAAGAAAATTTTGAGTATAATTCTTACTTTCCATGAGGAAGTTGTTGCTAGGTGCTGTTACATCAGCTCCAATTCATAGATACCCAATGTACAACAGAGTGGAACACTACCTGGTCTTACACCATCCTCAAAATCGTTATTCTGTTTGAACCCATAGTTGCAGCCATTGTGCCAATCCATTTAATCAAGGATCTGTTTCTCTCTCTCCCTCTCTCTCTTTCTCTCTTTTTTTTTTTTTTTCAGAACCTGGTACCTTATCAAATATGATGCCCTTTATGGGTACTGCTGGAGACTCAGGTTCAACCTGACCAACATCCCTCATTCACAACAACTGTTCTTCTGTCAGTGGTTGTTGGTGTTACTGAGGATGATGAAAAGGTCTCTGTCAAGTCTTCAGACTAAGGCAGATTAGGAAGAAAGTACTGGTGATCCACTTCTAAAAATCAGCCATCAAAAACTCTTCTTTTATTTATGTGTTTATTTATTTATTTATGTGTTTATTTATTTATTTTCATCAAAAACTCTTTGGATCACAATGTCCAATCCCAATTGCCCCTGGGAATGGTGCAAGACTGGCCAATATTATGGTCTATTGTGCCTGAAGTTACCATGATTCCAGGACGACAAAACACGGTCCTGTGAGCAGACGTACAGAAGAACCAGAAAGATCTCAATCAATATCCTCCTCACCCAAACACAGTGAGATTCAACTTTATAAGCTGCTCTCTAAAAACAGCTTTAGATATTTACCTGGCTGTGATGTGCTCTAAAAGATAAAATAATTTAGGATCCACCTTCAAATAAAGAAAATAATGAGGCTCATACCTTGTGAGTATGCATGTTTTAAGATTTTTATTTTGTTCTCTGCATATCAGAAAGTGAGATAAGTAGAGCTGGAAATCTTTACTCTTCATATTTTCTTTCAATTGTATTTAAAGGCAGTTACTGTTCCTGAATTCGCATTACTGCTGCCTTACTTCTTGGTTCTCAGTGGTGTTTGTAACATGTCCTAATTTAGAATCATCTTCAAGTTTAATTAACATGCTATCTACTCCTTCTACAATTAATGCAGATGTTAAATAAGACAGTCCATAAAATTCATATCACTAACCAGCACCTCTTAACTCAAAACATTGCCATTTATGATTATATTTCTTATTTATCCTCCATCTAGATGTTAGAGCTGTCACGGTTCTTGAATGTTAGCCAATACCCATTACTCGAGCAAATTAGGTTTCCAGAGACACGTGGTCCTGAATGTTTACTCAAACCATGGCTTAGTATGTATGTTTATTACATTTCCTTTTAATAGAATTGGAAAGGCAATTGCATTTTATAGATATGGTTTGTCCTTTGAAACACAGTGGCATTTGCAATTTTAAAACAGTAATTGTCAAATTAATCATTAGTACTTGGGTTTATACGCTGTTTCTATCATTTTTAATTGCTTCATGTTTGTAAGTCTTACCTACTGAACAGAAGTGGAACATCGATCAGGTCTTTCCTTCCCTGGTGGGGCTGTCAGGTATACTCATTGCAAAGTTAGTGGTTCAAACCCATCAGCAGCTCTGGAGGGGAAAAGAGGAGGCTAGTGACTCATGAGGTCTGGCAAATTCAACCTAGGGTCTCCACGAGTTGGAAATGACTCTTTGGTAGTGCATTTTTAGTTTGCTTTGGTTTGCTTCCTTCTTTCATTTATTTATCAATATGTAAAAATTGCCTCCTGCATTGAGACCATATCCCCTTTCTTTCTATTTTTAACCATTTGATTTTATAATGTAGTGCCTTATGTGTTGGACTGCTACTGCAAGGTCTGGAGTTGGGAACGGCCCCGACTCGGTGGGGTAAGATGCGGTTCATGAATTCTGTAAAGAGTTCTACTCTCAGAAACCCCCAGGGGCAGTTCCACCCTGTTCTATAGGATTACTACAAGTCAGAATTGGCACAGTGGAAGTGAGCGAAAAATGTCTAATTACACAGAATTATCTATGAATAATTATTTAAAATATGAAAAATAACAAATGATATTTTCTTTAGAAAGCAGTCTTCATTTTCATTACCCTTCTAAACCACTTACATTGGTTAAGCAAATTGGTTTTATTTTTTAATGCCAGTGATTACTTTCAATATTAAATAATTTTAATATTAAAAAATCTTAAATCGGTGATTTTGTCCTGAGATTAAATTTTTTAAATTAATCATTTAACATGTTCCAGTATAAGCTGCAGTCACAAAGGGTAAACAGTAGATGGAAACTCATAGCTTATAAGTCTATATTCACAGCTGTAGCTGTTTCTTCTCATTTTACACTGTGCTGCATGAACAAATAAAGGTTCTGAAGGCTTTATCTCATTCATGTCATTAAAGGCCACAGGAGGTTGAGGCCAGATTCAGAAGAGGAAGTGGAACAAGGGCTATCACTGCTGATGTCAGGTGGGCCTCTGCTCAAAGCAGAGGATACCAGAAAACGGTTCACTCGTGTTTCATTGATTATATGGCATTTGATTGTATGGACCACAACAAACTATGGATAGATTTGAGAAGAATGGGAATTCCAGAACACTACATTGTAGTGGGGAATGTGCACACAGATCAAGCAGCAGCTGTGCTAACAGAACAAGGGAATATTGTATGGTTTAAAATCTGGAAAGATGTATCAGGATAGGTAGAAGGCTTATTTAAAAAAAACAACTTGCGATATGTAGAAAACATAACCTTGCCCACTGAAAGCAAGGAGGGCTTGAAAGCATGGCTGACGACGATCAAGGATTGCACCCTTCAATATGGTTTGCACCTCAGTGTAAACAAGACCAAACTCCTCACAACTAGAACCAAATGAAACATCTGATACAGGGGGGAAAAGGTTGAAGTTGTTAAGGATTTTGTTTTCCTTGGATCCACAATCAATGCTCATGGAAGCAGCACTCAGGAGAACAAAAGACACACTGCATTGGGTAAATCTGCTGCACACGCCCTCTTAGAAGAAAGAGAAAGCAAAGATATTACTTTGAGGGTATTGACAAGCTCACAACACGCGGAATCCAGGAATAGGGATGGGAATAGAGATATCAAAGGGGGAGGGGAAGTCGGGGAAAGGAGGGAAGGAAGGGGAAACCAATCGCAATGATTGGCACATAAGCACACACACCCCTCCAGGTGGAGAGAACAACAGAAACCAGAAGGGAAGGGAGGCAGCGGTCAGTGAGAGATATGAAAATAATAATAATTTATAATCTATCAAGGGGCCACAAGGGTGAGGGGGGAGGGAAGAAAAGAGAAGCTGATACCAATATGTACAAATATGTCTGATACAATTGATGTAAGGATTGTAATAAGAATTGTAATAGCCCCCAATAAAGTCATCTTTTACTACTAATAATAAAATATATTACTTTGAGGGCTATGGTGCAAGTCATTCTCAGTTGCCTAATATACATATGGAAGTTGGACATTGAATAAGGAAGACCGAAGAAGAATGGATTTGTTTGATATGTGTTACTGGCAATGAATATTGAAAGCACTGTGGGCTGCTTTAGGGCTCATAAATGTATCTTGGGAAAAGTACATCCGGAACATTCCCTACAAGCAAAGATGGCAAGACTTCATCTTCCATACTTTGGACCTGTTGTCAGGAAAGACCAGTCCCTGGAGAAGGGCAGCATGATTCGTAAAGTAGAGGGGTAGCTAAAGAGAGGAAGGGGCTCAATGAAATGGGTGGACATGTTGGCTGCAACAATGGACTTAATTGTTGGAACAATTGTGAGCATGGCATAGGACCATGCCGGGCATCGTTCTAGTGTGAATGAGGTTACTAAGGGCTGGAACCCACTCTATGATACCTAATAACAACCACCACCACCACCGTAGAGACAGCTCTGCTACAGTGACAGCTGCATTTTGAGAGCTGTCCCAACCTGTGGGGTTCCTAATCAGCATTATATGAGATACTTTTTCATTGTTATTCATAGGTTTTCATTGCCTTTTTTTCTCCCCCACAGTTGATTGCCAGGTCCTCCTTCCTAGCCTATCTTAGTTTGGCATCTCTGCTGAAATCTATCCACCATGGGTGACACGCCTGGTATTTCACACATCAGTAGCATAGTTTCCAGCAGCACAGCCTCAGGGAAGACATCATAGGATAAGAAACTGACACATATGTGGTAGCAGAACAAATCCAGCTCTCATTTATGAAGAAGGAGCCCTGGTGGGATTGTGGTAGGCTGCAGTTAGGTTGGCAGTTCAAATCAACTAGCTGCTCTTTATGAAAAAAGGTGATGATTTCTGCTTCCATAAAAAATTCTATAGTCTCAGAAATACTACACAAGATCCTTAGGAGATGGAATCAATTGCAGAGTTACTCAGGAGGCAATAGATTTAGAATAAGACCCAAGACCTCTACATCCATTCAAGCCCCATTAAAACTGAAACGATAGGAATTGTAGCCCAGTAAAATTCAGTAAGTGACAATGCTGAAATTTATTCCCATATCTAAATTTACAGTGCACCTTTCACCATTGCAAAATAAAGTGATGTCTGTCAAAAGGTTTTCAAACAGCAAATGAGGGATTTGACTGATAACTTCTAACATTGATTTCACCACCAAGCTTCCTTGTGGACACTTGAAACTAAAGATGTTGATGACGTTAATTAAGGCTTTGATTCAATTGATATTTATTGTCAAAATGGTCACCACTGTTAAATATTTAAGTACATCTGATTGGTAAATAGTTATTTTCCAATGTCTCCCAGGTAACTTCTCCAGACATGATGGTGGGCCAACCCCCACTTACAATGGAAGGGTGACTTCTCACCCATTTGGGGTTTCTTCAGTGAGATAGTTAGTTTATTGTGCCAACCTGGCTGATAAACACGTGGGGATATTTGAAGGATGGAGGGATAAATGGCTCAGTGAGCCTCGCCTTTATAAGTTCTCGGGTCTCTTGCTTTCTGATGGTGGAACCAGCACTTGCTTTCTGATGGTCGGACCAGGAAGTGCCTTAGCTAGTTCCCTGCGTTAACTGGCAAGGCTCACTTCCTGCAAGACATCCCTGAGGAGAAGCTACATGGACCTACCCTGATGCAGACCTGGGTGCTGGAGCAACCATGTGGAGACCCCTGCCAGCGTTGAGATGTTTACACATTCACTGACTCAGCTTTCCTCCTGCAGTCAGCATCATTGCGTCTGCTTTGTGAGATGGAGGAGGACTTTGTGGATTGGTGTTGGGCATATGAGTTAATGGGTTAATGTTGGACTTGTGGGCTTGGGCAGCACTGGGTTGAGATGTTTTCTTGATGTGCACTGAACCTTTATATAAAACTCTCTCTTATACATGAGTTTTTGTGGATTTGCTTCTCTAAAGTACCCAGACTAACACACTCAGCTTCAAGTTGAATCGGCATATGAGCAATGGATCTAAGTCTTATTAGTTGTTACATATTTTATATGACACTGTTCAACGTTTTTCTCTGTTGCAGCAAAAATAGACTAACTAGAGATTAAAATTTACACTGAAGTGAATAAATATGCAATTGGAACAGAAACTATTCAGCAACAAATTAAGATGAACTTACTATTAGGTGAGAAAAATATAAAAGGGTCATATTTTCAAAAGGCTTAATCATGAAAATGACTCATTAAAATGAGCCGATTGAAGTATATCCAATTAATTACTAGATACTTGTTTTCATTTGGTAAAATAGAATTACATTATCTCACTCTGTGAAATTAGATGATGCTTGTCTTGCTTATAAAATATTTTATGTGATTATTGGTATTAAATGTAATGATACTTAAATATTCTAAAAGTGCCCTGGTGGCTCCGTGTTTAAAGCCCTTGGGTGTCAACTAAAATTTCCTGCTTGGAGCCCACCAACATGTTCAGATGGAACAAACACATGACAGGCTGATTCTTAAACACTGGCAACCTTGTAAACCCCATCGAGCAGTTCGACACTGTCCTGTAACTTGTCGGCACTGAGTTGTATCTGTAATGGGCATTACACAGGAATTGATTCCATAAGCTCAAAGTATTTTTCACATTTAAAATCTAATATACTAAACAGGAAAGAAAGAAACCCTGAAATGTCATCTATGTCTGGTTCTTGACCTTGGCTACATACTAAATTTACTAGCGGACTTACTTAGGTCATTTCCAGAACGATTTCAGAGCTTATAGTGGTGGAACCCAATTATCAATAGAACTTTACAACTTCTCTGAGCAGCCCTTCTTTACTGGAGATCTAGGATCCTTAGTTCAGCCTTTTCCTAATTCTCTAGCCTCTAATACACATCTGCAAAGTGTTCCTAGGATGTAGCAGGAGTCAAGAATCAGTCCTGAGTGCAGTGAACTGCTAGCTGCAAGATAAGCACTTTGAACCCACCACAGGGTCCAGAGGGTACAGGGAGGCAGGCCTGGAGATCTGCGTTCAAAATATCACAGTTTTGAAAGTCCTCTGGAGAAGTTCTACTGGGCACATGGGATCTCCATTCGTTGGAGTAGCAAGAGGGTGAGTCACTACCTTGATTTGTCTGGGACAGAGGGCTTCATAGGCTGCAGGACTTTATATTTCTTCTTCC
>NW_022111300.1:20939699-20970297 GCF_000313985.2 Echinops telfairi
ATAATTCATAAATTATTATTTTGTCATATCTTACACTGTCCAACGTTTCCCTTCACGCACTTTTCTGTTGTCCATCCCCCAAGGAGGAGGTTATATGTAGATCCTTGTAATCGGTTCTCCCTTTCTACCCCACCTTCCCTCCACCCTCCAGGTATACCCACTCTCATCACTGGTCCTGAAGGGGTCACCTGTCCTGGATTCCCTGTGTTTCCAGTTGCTATTTGTACCAATGTACATCCTCTGGTTTACCCAGATTTGTAGACAGGATTGGGATCATGATAGTGCGGGGAGGAAGCATTTAAGAACAATACAGTCTTTAGAACTTCCTCCCCAACTTTCACTCACTCGAATTGCTGCACCATTTGGCTGCTATCCCTTCTACTATTTGCTGATCTCTTCCCATTCTTTGTGCTGTCCTCATTTACATCTTTATTGCTTCTATCTTCTTGACTCCCTACTTGAACAGCAGCAACCTGGCTTCAAAACCCAAGGTGTTTCCTTCTGGCTTGTTGTGGTGTGCAAGAGATAAGCTTTGGAGTTTATTCACACATTTCAGCAACATGTTCCAGTAGCTAGTTCTGCTGTTGTTGCTTTTTTGTCATTCAAGCTTTCCAGATACTTTAAAAATTACATGAAAATTAGCATTTTGATTCATAAGGCATAACTAAATTTGTATGTGTTTCAGCATGCTTGACTTGGGCTCTATAGATAATGGATTGTCCACTTGAGGAGGAGAAGAAGATGTTCTATATTTTGGGATAAGATTCAAGGAAATAAATTGTTGTTGTGTGTGTTGTGAGCTTTCATCAAGTCAGTTCTTAGAGCAACCCATGGGACAGAGTAAATCTTCCCCATAGGGCTTTCTATGTTTTAAGCTTTACAAAAACAGTTCACTAGCTCTTTCTCCCACAAAGCCACATAGTAGGTTTGGGACCTCCACCCACCAATGATTAACAATTGCACAAGCAGAAATCCTTCCAAATTTAAATTACTATCCTTGAGTAGAAATAATTGTGGTCAGAGTGAGGATGAACTTCTATGATTTTTACATTTAGGCTTTCTTTTATTCCTCATATATTTACTACTCACTTCTCTGTACCAGATACTGGGTACAAGCTAGAATCATAGTCTCTCGGGATACCAAGGTCAATGGCACAAAGACAATGTTCTACATTGTACTTTGATGAGTCATGACTGGTATCTTAGACTGGTGATTGCGGTAGTTACATAATCTGGTGTCAATTTAGGACGAGAGGATTAAGAGTGAAGGGGTGGTGTCTAGTCTATTGATCCTATCATAATCAATAAGGCCTATGTGTGGGCATGTCTTTCTCCTGAGAATTCTGGGAAATCTGGTTTTTCCTGCTTGGAGGCAGGAGACACTTCTCTCTCTCTGCTGACTCCTTGGGAGACATTGCAGCTGACAAGACATATGGAATGACTCTAGTGACCTGAGCTGGAGAAGCCACATGGACCTACCCTGATGCAACCAGACCTCTGAAGCTGGCGAAGCCAAGTAGAGACCCCTGCCAGCGCTGAGATGCCTACAATGCCACTGGATCCAAAGACTTTCTACCCACTGGCCTGTGATTGTCCTGAATTAGGCATCATTGCATATGTTTTGTGAGTATGAAGAGGATTTTATAAATGTATTGTACATATGGGCTAATATCAGGCTTATGGGCTTGGACTGGACTGGGTTGGGCTGCTTTCTTAATGTACAATACCCTTTATATAAAGCTCTCTTTTATACACAAATGAGTTTCTATGGATTTGTTTCTCTAGTCTACCCAGACTAACACAGTCATCTAAAGTCTCTCCCACTCCAGAGGAAAGAAAAGTGATGAAAATCAAAAGATGCCTGAAAAGAATGTGTCCAATGGACTAATGGACCATGTGAACACTAGCCTCCACAACCTCGAGACAAGAAGAACCAGATGTTAACTAGTTACTGCTTCCAACTACTCTGAAAAGGATCACATTAGAAGGTCCTGGTTAAAATGGGAGGATAATGTGGAATGAAACTCAAGATCATGAAAGAACTAGATTTGCTGGTCTAATAGAGACTAATGGACCCCCCAAGATTATAACCCTTTGTCATCCTTCAGGTCCAGAAGGGAACTCACCCTCATGACTCAAGTTTCAGCCCAATAACATGTTTATAAGGGAAACAATAACATTAAGGTGCTAACACACCATAGAATCATCAACCATTTAAGATCAAAACAGCAACCCAAGGGAAAAGTGTCAGAAGATTAGGAGAGGAAAAGGAATAGACACAGGAAACACAAAGAGGAAGTGGGATAGATGATGATACATTGAGGGATTGCAATGGATACATTGACACAAAAGGTGTGGGAATTGTTCATGTAAAACTGATAAACTGCTCTTTAAACCTTCACCAATTCACGATAAAAAAGTTTACAGGGAAAAATAGGATGTTATAGTTCTAGATCTCCACGAACCCTCAACCTAGTGTGAGAATTAGATGCCAAAAAAAAAAAAAGCGGTGGAGGAAATAAACTCATATTTCATTCATAAAACTTAAAATTTTTAATCTTTGATTTTAATGAAATATTTTATCTAAATACTATCCTAATTTTTTTAATGGAGACTTCAAAAATAGTATTGCAAAAGTGATACTTATTATGGATTGAATTACTTCTTTCAAAAAGTGTTCTGGAGAAGTGGTTATCATTTGATCTCCCTTTTGATCCATGTTAAAGTTGTTTCAAGTTTTAATATTTTCTGCTTTTTTATTGAGGATTTTCTGTGTTTTGTCTACTCATTGTTGGGTTTTGCTTGTTTTTTTCCCCCTTGTTTGTGTTTTATATGATTTTCTGTATATGAAATCCAGGATGGATGGATATCTAGAGACAGTAACTGCATTGATAAATGCTTCAGGGCATGGCAGGTGAGGGTGTTTGGGAAACCGGCAGCAAGCCATAAGAATGAGAAGAAAATCTTCTGAAATTGATTGTGGTGATGATTGCAAAAATCTTAATATGATTGAAGGATTAACGTGGATGATGTGTGATGTATATGCTAATACAGCTATTTAAAAGAAAATAAAATGGATCATTGCTACCAGCTTTTAAAATGTACTGGAATTTTAACGACTACTTGTGGACACTATCCCACTGGGAAAAGGAGTGTCTTTATTATTGTTAATGGCACCATATCAATGCAGGCTGTGTCTTTAACCTAATCACTTCAGAATTATGAAAAGGCAGATCAGACACTGTGCACAAATTGGATAACATGAAGAAGAATGCAGCCACCTGATTGGAGGAAGGCTTATTAACACCCTGCAAAAGGCCAATGATGCAACCTTGCTTGCTGAAAGTGAGAGTTTAAAGCCCTTGCTTATGAAGATCAACAAGGATTGTCGCCTTCAGTAGGAGTTACAAATCAATGTAAAGAAGACCAAACTTCATGGCAAATAGGGAAAAGTTTGAAGTTGTAAAGGATTTTATGCTGCTGGGTCCACAATCAATGCTCATGGAAGTAGCCAAGATGAGTTACATTAGGTAAATCTTCTGCACAGACCCCTTTAGATAATTGAAAAGGAAGGCTGTTACTTTGAGGACGAAGGTGCACCTGACTCATGGCATGGTTGTGTCATTTCTAAAAATCTTCTCCCAGTCTCTGGGTTCTCTTGCTACCCTCTTGGTGATGACTTTCAAGGCACACAAGTGTTTTATCCTTAGTATATCCTACTGTCGGTTTCAAGTTCACTGTGTGTGTACTCCTCCCTATTACAGTTAGCCAATGCATTCCCTGACCCAGGGTTCTTAGGTTTGCCCTGATTTCTTTGTTGATGCTCATGACAGTTTGGGGTTTTACTTCTAGGTCTGTGATCCACCCTGAGTTTGTTCTTGTGCATGGGGTAAGGTACATATTTGTTTCAATTTTCTACAAGTGAATAGCCATTGCTTCCAGCACCACTTGTTAAAGAGGGTGTGTTAGGGTTCTCTAGAGAGATTTTAAAAATTGCTGATAATTAAATATATTTATTTACAAAGATAATTAGATATATAACAAAAATGAACTGTTGAATTATATACAGATAAATATATAATATAAGAAATGAACAGTTAAATTATAAGCACTACAAATGGCTCAGTTGTGAGAGACTAGCAGTCCTTCTCTTCTCTCTGCTGCCAGATCGCCCTCTATTTATAGAGAGAGTGAGGCTATCTCAGCACAGCAGCCAATCACAAGGCAGATCATCAACTGTCAACTAACCACCAGTCCCAACTGCCAGTCCCCAGCTCCAGAGATGCCTTAAAGGGACCTCAACTTACAGAGACACAGTCCAAAGGCTAGGCATCCCACAAGTAGTGTAGCCTATAAATTGAGGCAAAGAACGAGCAAGGCAGCCGCACACTGGTCCGATGATCAAAGAGCAAGAAACAAGAAAGGCGAGGCTCACCGAGCCATTATCTCTCCGCACTTCAGTTAATCCTACTTGTATTTATCGGCCAGGCTGGCATAATAAACTATATCAGAAGGCATCCACCTCCTGCCTGATGCTTTTGGGGACCTTGTCTAAGATCAGTTGTCTATATGCTGATGGTTTTATATCTGGGTTTTCTGTTCTTTTCCCTTGGACTATCTGTCATTATGCCAGTACCATGCTGTTTTGACCACTGGGGCTGTATAGTAGGTATTAAAGTCAGGTAAAGCGAGCCCTTTGACTTTGCCCTTCTTCTTGAGGAGTTCTCTGCTAATTCTGGGCTCCTTCCCTCTCCATATGAAAATGGGAGTCAGTTTTTCCAATTCTTTGAAGAAGGTTGTTGGTATTGGAATTGGGATAGCATTAAACTTAGATATGTCCCTGGATAAGATTGACATCTGTTCTATATTGCTTCTTCCAATCCATGAGCATGGGATATTCGTCCATTTGTGGAGGTCATTTTTGGCCTCCTGTATTACGGTCCTGTATTTTTCCTTGTCTGAGTCTTTTGTTTCTCTGGCTAAATATATCCCAAAATATTTCAATTTGTTCTTGGCTATTGTGAAGGGTACTGCCTTCTTGATCCCTTCCATGATCTTGTCTGATGTATCTAGCAAACCAATAGACTTCTGTTTTTTGATCTTGTATCCTGCCACTCTTCCATATTCCTCTATCACTGTTAGTACTCCTGTTGTGGAGCTTTTCAATGTATAGAATCATGTTGTCTACAAATAGTGATAATTTCACCTCCTCCTCCCCCAGTTGGATATCTTTAATGTTCTTCTGCTGTCTTATGTGTTTGCATTTACTCAGGTTCAACTTAGGGTCTATTTTTGAAAATGAGCTATGCGTACTTGAAAAGAATATGTATTTTATTACATTTTGACAGAAAGCGCTATAAATGTCTCTCAGGCCCAGTTGCCTAATTGTAGTGTTTAGCTCTGTAGCCTTCTTCTGAGTTTCTTTCACAGTGATCTGTCTTTCTCTGACAGAGGTGCATTAAAGTCACCTACTATGATCGTTGAGTCTGTGATTTCTTTTTTTACCCTTTGAATAGTTTGTTCGACAAATTTCCCGGGTCTCTTTTTAGATGCATATATATTTATTATGCTCACTGGTTCCTGGTTACTGATCCTTTGAGCAATGTGTAGTTCCTCTGGTTCTCTCTGGTTATGGTTTTTACCTTGAGGTCAATTTTGTCAGAGATTAGGATTGCAACCCCTGCTTTTTTTTTAAAGTTCCTGTTTGCCTGGTATGTTTTCCACCAGCCTTTTATTCTTAGTCTATTATTGTCTGTGAGCTTAAGATGTGTCTTTTGGAGGCAATAGATTGATGTTTTTTGAGCCAGTCTGCTAGCCTATATCTTTTAATGGGTGAATTGAGACTGTTGACTTTCAGCGTTATTAACGCAATTTGTGGAGTCATTGCTGTCATCTCATACCTTTTGTGTTGGGTGCTTTTCTATCTCTCTTCATATCATTGTGCTGTGTGTTTATGGGGGTTCTTCATTCTGGTCTTCTCTGAGCCCATGTTATATTGGTTATTGTTATTGGCAGGTTGGCTTCTGGGTGCAGTTGGGCTATATGGTGGTTTGCTGCTTGTACTTGGTGGATGTTGGTCTTCTCACCATAGTGAGTCAACAAGGATATTCCATAGGGTTGGGTGTTTTATGGTGTATTCTTTTAATTTTTCCTTGTCCTGGAAGACTCTTACCTCGCCATCTATCTTAATAGATAGTTTGGCATGGTAGAGGATTCTCAGGCAGGCATTTTTTTCTTACAGCTTTTGGAAGATGTTACTCCACTCTCTACTTCTCTTCATGGTTTCTGCTGATAGGTCTGAGCTTATTCTTGCCTGAACATCATTGTATGTGACCGCCTTTTTTTCTCTTGCTGCTGTTAAAATTTTCCCTTTTCCCTAGAAGTTGGATAATTTGATTATAATATGCCTTGGTGAGATCTTAGTTGGCTTAAATCAGTTGATATACTCTCTGTTTCTTCTATGGGTGTCTTCTCATTCATTAAGGTGGGGAAGTTTGCTTTCAGAAAGTTCCTTTAACTGTTGACTTCTTTGTTGTGTCTTGTTCTGGTAGACCAATTATTCGAATATTGTTCCTTGCTGATCTCAGGTTTTCTTCTGCTTCTTTGATTGTTTTGTTTGATTGTCTTCCCTCTTTGCTGGTCTACTGATTGTCCTTGAGATCACTGGTATGATTGTCTCCCTCTTCTAGTCTGTTCATGAGATCTGTGATCTTGTGTTTTGCTTCTGTCACCTCATCCATTAGATCTTGTATTTCACTTCAGTGCATGGACTTCATCCCCTTCATCACGGACTTCATCTCCTCTGTATTGCATCTTTATTCTGTATTGCTTCCCTTGTATCCTGTATTACTTTAAGTAGCCTTCTGAACATTTATTTTTGTGGCAGATCCACATCTGTTTCTTCTATGAGTGTCGTTAGCTCCACTGTTGTGTTTTGTCTTTCTTATTTTCTTGTTGAGGATGTTTTGGTATGTTGCTGTTTGTGTGTCATTTTGGACAAATTGGGTGCCATGTTTCTTTGAGCCCAAGAGTCCCTAGGCTCTTTCTCTTTATGACTTGTAAGAATGTTTTCAAAAACTGCCTGTGGTCTACTATGGGGGTGGGTCAGACTGCCATGTAACCAGGATGTCACAGTGACTCAGTGGCCATCAGCAGTGGGGGGGCTCAGATACTGATGTAAGCAGGGTGCCACAGTGACTCAGTGGCCAGCAGCAGTGGGTGAGGGAGGCCTCAGATACTGTTGTGCAGCTGGTGACTGTAGGTTTTCCCCCAAGTTGAAATTGGGCTGCCATCCAGCTTAGTCATGAGTCTGGTCTAGGCTGTCAGACCCTGATTTTCAGACTTTCAGAGTGGTAGGGCCTGTTGGCCTTTCCTGTTTGTTATGTTAAAAACCCCAGGCTGTGCTCTGAAGATTAGCTCTGGCTACCTTGTTATGTAAAAGGATACTAACGGACAGAGTTTTGTTGGCGTACATTCAAAGTTACACAGCGGGCCACAGTCTGGAATTGAAAGCGTTTTTACACAGAAAACACCTCCCCCCCATCCCCTTTTTCCAACTCTGGCTGTAGGAACCTCAGCTGGGTGGCTGATGAGCTTGGAGCATGACAGCAGAGGTGCAGCAGCCAGGGAATGCATGGGTGATCCCAGGGTTAGCTGTGGTGGTGGGGGAGTAATATGTTCCTGGCTAGGGACACTGTGGACAGGCAGGTGAGCAGGAAAGAGGCCTCAGCTGAGTGTGTCAGCTCAGCAGAGCTCCGACACTCAGAGAGCAGGGGGCAGGGGAGTGCCAGGTTCTTGGGATATGAAATCATGGCTTCCAGAGCCTCCACTGGGTGGCCATTACCCGGACTACTGGGGTGGTAGCTGTGATATGAATGGGGATAGTCTGTTCCCGGCTATAGGCACTGTGGACCACAAGCTGGCAGGTGGTAAAGCGGCCCCAGCTATATCAGTTAGCTCTGCTGCTCAGAGAAACAGAGGACAAGGGAGCATTAGCAGGACAGGGAAAAGCCAGAGAGGAGAGTGCTGAACTTGGAGGAGGAATCCATGAAGGTTCTCCATGTCATTTGGGTCATTAAACCACAGCTGTGGGAGCTTCGGCTGAGCAGCTGGCAAGCTTGGGTAGTGACGCAAAGAAAGCGCTCAGTATTTATAAAACATAAAAGCTTTGTATGTTATGACATACCTTGAAGACCATTGATACTGGCGCCATCTATGAATTGATAATATTGGACCATTGAGACTAGAGCCATCTACTAAATGAGAATATTTCTGAGACAGGCTAGTCCCACTTACTTTCCACTTGGAATTGTGCCCTCTGTTCTCCCCTTGTGATTTTGTTTTTTCAATTCTGTACTTCAAATCTGATCTTGACTATAAACTTGTTTTAGCATTAAGTTGATCAGCCATTTGCAAAACACTGGTATTAATCACTTGGCAGATACTGTTAAAGGGCAGCTTAATTGGATGAGATTGATTTCACTACACACACATGCTATAGCTATATGTATACAGGTAATGAAGACATGGGGCACACATGCTTTATCTCTCTCCGATACTATTGAAATAACATTACTGAGTTATTAATCGGCATTAGGATCTACATGGGATGTATGGCTTTGATTTCCTGAATCTTGAATACTGAAAATTAACACTTTTTGAATTGCAACTTACTGATTTGGAACGGTTGCAAATCCATCTAGAAGGATATAACATTTTCCTGAATAGCTAATTCAGGTCAATTATTTATAGAGTATCAAACTGTATCTATAAATTTTAAGTAGTCATACTACAGCACAGTAGGTTGGTTAGTTAAGCTAATGGCCAATTAGGATTGCCACTGACTCTAGTTGATTATACAAATATTACACATTAATAAATTCTGAAAATGATGAATTAACCAACAATAATATGTCTTTTAAAAATTGATATAGGATTTCTAATAACTTCAGTGGATGGGAAATAATGGGAAGGTGCGGAAATGTTATTTCATATGTGCCTCCACAAATTGTTTCACTTTTTATAAAGATCAGTATGCAGAGTTTGGGGAAGTGCTAGGGGTACACAACACAGCCTGCCCGAGAGGGGGAAAAATCTAGGACAAGAGAGAAAAATATAGTATGTGAGGCAAAGCAAGACCCAGAGGAATAAAGTAAAATGCACAGCCAGAGGAAATCTGAACACAGGAAAAACACGCATATGCATGCATGAGAATACACACCCACAGACTCATTAAGGGGACACAAAATTAAATTAGAGACCACTTATTGTCTCTGCTTGGTACCCCACTATGCAGATCCTGAGACAGTTTATTTTGGAATCAGATAGCCCCAAATAAGGGTAGCAGGCAAGAAAACTTGAAACAGAACAACAATCCAAGGGCATATATCAAAGCAGGGTTGATCCTACTGGGCATCTTCTGAAGAGCTGTGCAGTGAGACTCAGGATTGTCTGCTTAAGAGAAGAGTAAAATAGCATCCCTCTAGTTCCTCTCCACTTGCCTCGGGACTGCCCATTGCACATACAGGCTGTGTAAGCATCAACATGGCTGATGTGCATGGACATCAAGTAATAGAAGCAGACAAGGGTTAGAAAGTGCAAGATACTCAATCCAGCCGACCTGTGGTACAATAAGATAAAACATATACCCATCACAATATACGGGGAGAAAACAATGGGCAGAGAGGAGCTAACGTTGATGAGGGAAGGTGTCTAATACAGCCCATTCCTTGGATTTCTGAGACCCACTTGTGTCTCAGATGAAATCCAATCAATCATAGCACCTTTCAGGTGGTCACCTACAATATCTACAAAAGATTTAATATATAATGCGATGGGTAGAACCTACAGTCTCAGGTGCTACGACGATTGCCTCAGTTCCCAAGGATGTCCTCACAGCAGCTGACAATCATTTATCCCTCCCATGGACTAGCTCTTAACACTGACCTAGTCATGAAGTGTTCAACCTCTGTACCACCAGGGTTCCTAGTGCTTGAGAAATATTTCAAACTTAAAAAAAAAAGTATCAGTCACATTGAACCATCAAAGAGATGTAGTCTCCATGTCCAAGGGCTAGGACAAATGGAAAGAATAAGAAAGGGACAACCTTCTGTCTGATTGTGTTGATTTATGGAGCTTCTGTGTTCCCATTGGTGAATTGAGGGAGTTTAGTTAGATGATAGGTAGAGTTCTGGGACTATGAGGTAGTCAAAATTTATTGTGCCAACCTGGCCAAAAAACACATGTGGGATTAATTGAAGGGCAGAGGGATAAATGGCTCAGTGAGCCTCGCCTTTCTAGTTCTCGGGTCTATTGCTTTCTGATGGTCGGACCAGGATGCAACTGCCTTAGCCAGGTCCCTGCTTCAGCTGGCAAGGCTCACTTCCTGCAAGACATCCTTGAGGAGAAGCCACATGGACATACCCTGATGCAGCCCTGAGTGCTGGAGCACCATGTGGAGACCCCTGCCAGCGCTGAGATGTTACACATTCACTAACTTGGCTTTCCTCTGGCATTCGGCATCATAGTGTGTGTTTTGTGAGATGGAGGAGGACTTTGTGGATTGGTGTTGGACATATGCCTAATGTTGGACTTGTGGGTTTGGGCAGCACTGGATGGGATGTTTTCTTGATGTACACTTACCCTGTAAATAAAACTCTGTCTTATACATAAGTTTCTGTGGATTTGTTTCTCTAATGTACCCACACTAATACAGACTAACTTTCAGGAGCATTCTGATTCACTATCCCACACTCACATACTTGCACATTAGCAAGGTCCCTGAGTGGTGCAAATGGATAAGGGAGCCATTCCAAGCTGCAGAGTTGGCCACTGGAACCAATTCCTAGACGCCTTGGAAGACAGGCCTGGGGATCTGCTCCCAGAAGATCCCAGCCTTGAAAGCCCAGTGGAGGAATTCTACTTAGCCCACATTGGGTCAACATACATGAAACCAATCTGATGGCAATTAGTAAATGATGAACAAGATGCCCTGGTGGTACAGCAGTTAAAGTGCTCCGCTGCTAACCGAAAGGCTGTTGGTTTGAATCCACTAGCTGCTCCACTGGAGGAAGATGCGGTACTCTGCTCTCATCAAGATAACCACCTTGGAAAGTCTATGGGACAGTTCTACTTGGGGCTACAGAATCCGTGTGAGTTGGAATGGGCTGGGCTGCAGCAGTTTGATATTCTGCACACCCAGAGGCAACGTAGCTCTTTCACTCAACTGGGAGGATTCAGGGCCCGGATGACTCTGCGCAATGACGGCAGAAGCAGCAGTTACCTCGATTAGAGGGTAGAAGGCAACTTGAGTTCTATCTCCTATTTGAAAGCTTTTTTCCGGGGTTGCACTGACCTGAACGTAGGGCTTGTTCCTATTTTGCCTGAATGTGCTATTCCTTACTGGATGATAATTCACCTGTAACCATAAATCAATGCCCTCTTAGGGAACATTTCCTCCAGGCGGGACTTCCATGAGCTGTCCACAATGTTGCTAATGGTCAGTAATTTTCAGTGACTCATTCTGGCCTTGCCTTTGTGAGAGCTTCTTGGCTCTGGAAGTCACCCCAGCTTTTTTGTCCTTTAAATACCTCTTTGCAATGTAACTTGCTCTACCCCTCATGCTTGCTCATGCCAAAGTTCTCTACATCTTTTTCCTTTTAAAAACAGTGTCTTCTGGTCTCTATCAGAACTGCTGACCTCCTGTTCTCACCCTGACTACCTCCAGCTCCCTTTCAGCTATGACTAATGTGCTATTCATGGAAGCCCGTGTCCTCAAGCACACACTGTCACAGCCCGGCTCTGCTTGCCTAACCCAGGCTATTTCCTGGGCTGAAAACTGAGTTAATCGTTAATACTAATGCACTGTGTGCTCTGAGAGGGTCAGTGTTTGCTGTTAGAGCCCAGAGGTGCCAAGATACTGAGTATCACTCTTTTTCCCAATACCAGGA
This sequence comes from Echinops telfairi, assembly GCF_000313985.2. Classification (NCBI taxonomy): domain Eukaryota; kingdom Metazoa; phylum Chordata; class Mammalia; order Afrosoricida; family Tenrecidae; genus Echinops; species Echinops telfairi. Next base: position 20,951,648 of record NW_022111300.1, read on the forward strand.
TGTTAGCAAAAGTGTGAGACTAAATGCTGCATGCGGCAGAGCTACTTGAATATGCTCCCTTGCAAGGGTGAAGTGAATGTGGGTTGTGCTGTGATACTCTGTCTAATTCGTGTGTTTTCTGATGACTGATGAAGTAGCTGGGAGAGGCACTTCTAATGCAGGGAAACTGCATCCCCCTGTTCCGGCAGCAGCAGCTGAAGCCGGCCTGTGGTGCAATAGCTCTAGGCCCTCTGGAAGGCCTGTCGAAGCGGTGTACAGAGCTCGCTTTCTGAGGACCAGAGGATGTTGGAAAAACTAGATGGCCGATACGCGGTGATTTCTGACCTGAGATTAACATTGAACGCGTGTTTTCTGTTCGTCTTAACCAGAGGTAAACAGAGGGAGACAAGAGCTGCCTTCTTTAGAGCAGGATAATGTCTGATTTAGTCGCACAGACGTTAAAAAATCAACGTGCACCATAAATGAATAGCTTGCATTCTAGATCCTGGGTTTCACTGCTTCCATACATAAAACCCAATATTTTGGGTTTTGACAGAAACAAAACGACCTGAAATTTGTTTCATAAATGAATATGAAAGCCGTGTTTTAGCAAAGGACCACTTGAAGAGAAAACATACACTGGATTGAGAGAAAGAAGACAGATTTTCTCCGCCGGGTCTGCATAACAAACACATGGAGTCATAATTATCCCTCCAGCCCCCACCCCACCCCCGGGAGGCCGAACCCCTAGGGGCAAAGGCTAGCCATACAAGCTCATTATCAAACTAAAATCATTTTGAAATATATGTACCATTTCCTCCAGCTCCGTAGATAGACACAGTGTGTTGTTGTATCCCCCCTCCTTCATTTTGTTTTCATTGTTGATAAGGACAATTAAAACCCAGGCTATAATGAGGCATCAGTTGTAAACAGTCAGACAAAGGAAGCAATTTCTCTGGCAAGTAGGAGGCATGTAGAGAAGGTGAGGTCTGCATTCAATAAGACACAGATAACAGAAAAGACACACACACCCCCACTGACCACCATGCCCCTGCTCCATATACCTGGTGACTCTTGGAAGCTACTATAATCAGCATTGCAACAATCATTTTTTAAATCATTAGGCAGCAAACTTATTGTCAATTTCTATCCATTCCTAGAATTGCCAGTGTCTCTCTCTCTCTCCAACTACACTAAGGGAAAAGGGCCTATCACTTCATCAGAAACATGCCTTGGTAGATTCCCTATCTCAGTGTGCACACGCATGCACGTACACACACGTGTGCCGACACATGCACACACACGCATTTCCCTGGCTGATCACTGAGAGGAGATATCTGTCTTCCAATGTCCTTGCTTTAGGCCCCTGGGCTTCTGAACCGGGACTCATTTTCATTGCTGAAAATAATCATCTTCAACCAAATCTCCTCAGTGCCTCAGGGAAAGTTCATTCCAAATGCTTCCTCCATACCCCATCCCGTCTTAGGCCCCAAGCCAAATCTCTCCATTTCAAAGAGAAATCTCTGTCCCTGAACTAGGAAGCATCTAGATGTAGCCAGGTTTGAGGATCTTGTTTTGCAAAACTTTTACTAAAACCAGGAGAGAAACACAGAGTCTTACAGCCATTCTTTTCAGGAGAATACCTTGCGGGTACACCTCATCCTGCTGTTGGAAAACTCAGGCTATTTCCTTACTGCCTCTGGGCAAGGCCTGGGTCATTCATCTTTGTGTCCACGGCGCCTAGCAATAGTCTGTCGCAGCACAGAATGCAATAAGGGTCTGCTGGATAGCGGAAATTGCAGCAGGAGCGAATTCTCCCTCCGTCTCTCAAATGCGGGTGTGCACACGAGCAGAACTAGGTGTCCGCACACCAGGAAATAAGGAGAGATGCAAGCGAAGCATAGCTATCTTTTCTTCTTCTTCTTCTTCTTCTTCTTCTTCCTCCTCCTCCTCCTCCTCCTCCTCCTCCTTCTTCTTCCATTCTCACAATTGTTATATTTGAGCTCATGATTGGAGTTACGGTGTCAATCCATTTCATTGAAGGTCTTTCTCTCTCCACTGACCCCCCACCAAGCAGGATGTCCTTTTCAGCGACTAGTCTCTCCTGACAACAGTCCAAAGTAGTTGATGCAAAACCTCACCATCCTCAATCAAAGGAGTATCCTGGCTGTACTTCTCCCAAGAGATTTGTTTGTTCTTATTGCAGTCACGAGACGTTGAACATTTTTCACCAACCCCATAATTCAAGTGCATCAATTATTCTATGGTCTTCATTATTCACTGTCCAGTTTTCCTTTGTGTATGAGATGATTGAAAATAACATGATTTAATTCAAGTGTCCCTTAGTCCTCAAAGTGACATCTTTGCTCTTTAATACTTTCAAGAGGTCTTGTGCAGTAGATTTATGAGATACAACACATCATCTGATTTCTTACCGATGCTTCTACAAGCATTGATTGTGGACATAAGTAAAATATGACCTTTCCTTCAATAAGCATCACATTGTCTATTGGTCCAGTTTTGAGGACTGTGGTTCTTTATTGAGCTGCAATCCACACTGACAGCTGCAGTTTATCTTCATCAAGTGCCTCAGTCCTCTTCCATTTCAGCAAGCAAGGTTATGCCATCTGCATATCCTAGGCTTTTAATAAGCCTTCTTCCAATACAGATGTTGTATTCTTCTTCATACAGTCCAGCTTCTTGGGTTATTCACACAGCATAAAGATTGAGTAAGCATGGTGAGAGGATACAACCAGTGATAGGATTAAACTCATTTAGCAGCTGGTTCACTACCCTAATGACTATTATAAGTATACAAAAAGGTATACCTAAAGATTGTTTATTATTTCATACAGATTAAATAAAAACAATAAAAATGTACACAAACTTGATTATAAGAATTATAAAATATTAAATAATGCCTGACCAAAAAGAAAACACAATAAAACTTAGAATGTTTCTATATTGCTTCTTGATTGGTGTCCTTACTAGCAATATTCTTTGCTTTTAGCCAAGAATCACCAGCTGTGAGATTTATCCTTGCCCATCTTTTCACTGGAGGAGGGGGATCCCATTCCTTTAGAGGCAGGTCGATTAGACAATAGTCATTTTGTCTGATATAAAGAGGCAACTTCTCTTCTCTGAATATATCATGTTCATCTTTCCAAAACCTCTTTCCACTTCTGCTGAATTTATAGGAATTGTTCTGACAATAGTTTTAGCTCTTGGGACACGTTCAGAAACTGCATAATCCAGTTACAACTCATGTGAATTTTGGGGCATAACACACAGTTGAAACAAAGGAACAACAGCACTGTCACCCTGTGATTGCTTGGCACGGTTTCTCTTTCTGGTTGTTTACTCTGGGACCATCATGATTTCAGGAGCCAGATCCATGCAGAGAGAAAGCGCAGCCATCTTTTAGAAAGTCCACATTGTCCTCTGTTAATGACTATTTAAATCACTCATTTTCTGTTAAAGCCAACACTAGCCATAGAAGATATATGAAATGTCATGCTGGTGGTTGTAAAGGCCAGGGCTTTGGCGGCAGTTGAATCTGGTTGTTAATCCCTTCTGATTCGTGGAAACATGGTGTTTAGACTATGGCTGCTATGTAGGATCCTCTAGGCCATGACCTTTGGGAAGCAGAGTACCCAACCTGTCTTCCAAGGCACCTCTGGGTGGACCCAAATGACCGACGCCAATCTCTGTGCTAGAAGTGTTGTTTGGTGCCTTTCGGCCGGTTCTGACTCTGTGCATGGTAATCGACCCTATGAGTAATGGAACAAAACGCTGGCAGGCCCCGTGCCACGCCCACCAGAATGCCTATGTGGGAACCCATTGTTGCAGCCACTGTGTCCTCCTTCTCGTTGAGGCTCTTCCTACTACCTTCTCTAACCTTCGACTCTTTTCTGACCTCCTCCTTCCCCAGGCCTGATGTCCTTCCCCTGGGACTGAACGCTCACAGGGCCAAAGTGTGCAAGATGACATCGCACCTCCCCCACGCTCCAGGAGCATTCTGGCTCTTCCAAGACAGATTGGCGTGTTCTCCTATCTTTATTCAAATACAGCAGTTCTCCTTCAGCGTTTCTTATTCTTTGCCCAGCTTTCACAGGCATATGAGACAACTTAAAGTACCACGGCTTGGCTCAAGTGGACCTGAGTCCTCAAAAGACTCTGCTTTTTAGAACTTTGAAGAGGTCTTTGCAACAAATTTCCTAATGCAATAGGCTATTCGATTTCTTGACTGCTGCTTTTATGAGCATGGCTTGTGGATCCAAGTAAAATAAAACCCTTGGCAACGTCAGTCTTCTCTCCATTCATTACGGGGTTGCAAATTGCTCCCACAGTGCAGACGTGTGTTTCATTTACATGGAGGGTTGTTCTTACTGAAGTCGGGGTTGCAGATGGGCTTCGTCAGGCTCCATTCTCGTAGAGACCCCACGTGACAGGGGAGAACTGCCTCAGGGAGTTTTCTTGGCCATCAGAGTTAGGGAAACTCGTCATCAGACTGTTTCCCCACAATTTAGAAATAAATTGCAGAGGAATCGGATAGGTCTAAACCACCTCCTTTTCCTTGAACAGCTGAACTCTTGACCAGTCACACTGCCAGGGCTCCTGTACCTGTCATTAATTAATTAGGTGATAAGTTTTAAATTTGTCCTCTAGGTTTATGTTCCTTTTTAAAATGGAAGTAATAGTACACATCACAGAGATTTGAGAACTAAAATAACAGTGAGCATGTAATAATAAATAATGATACAGGAAACTAGTGTGATAATAGTGTACATGGTAGCAGCAGGGCAGTAATATTGGTAGCATTTTTTCATTGCCACAAGTTGGTTCTAACTCATGGTAACAGAACAAAGCATTGTGTGGTCCAGCATCATCTCCATGATCTTTGATATATTTGAGCCCATTGTTAAGGTTACTGAGTCTCTGCCTCATGAAGGGTTTTCCTAATTTTGGTTGACCTACTTTGCCAAACAGTGTCTCTTTGTAGTATCTGGTCTTCTCCATGGGCAGGTGCAGAGTTAACATGGAAAAGGTCACCATCCTCACTTCTAAGGAGCATTCAGGTTGTGCTTCCTCCAAGACAGATGTGCTCATTCTCCTGGAAGACCATTGCATAGTCAACGTTTCTTGCCAAGACCATTATTCAGATTCCTCAGCTCTTCTTTAGTCTTCCTTATCCACTGTCCAGCTTTGGCGGGCATAGGAGGCCATTAAAAGTGACGTGGCTTGCCTCAGCTGCCCCTGAGCCCTCAAATGCTTCTTTTCAGTGTTTAAAGGATTTGCCAAATGCAGTAGGTCATTTGAATTCTTGAATACTGCTGCCCTGTGTTGATGTTTGATCCCGGTAGAATGAAAGTCTTGACAACTTGAATTTGTTCTCTGTTTATAACGTAGTTGTTTATTGGTCTGTTTGTAAGGCTGTTTGCTTCCTGAATGTTCAGGTATAGTCCCTACTGAAGACTGTGGTCTTTGACCCTAATCAGTAAAAGCTTCATGTAATCTTCCTGTTTGGCAAATAATATGGTATCATCGATATATCACATGCTATTAGTGAGCTGTCTTCCATTGCCATGGCACGTTCTTCTTCATAAAGTCCACCTTTCCTGTATTGGTGACAGCCACAGGAACACTGATATGTCCACAGGCAATTGGAACAACCCCAGAAATAAATTGCAGAAGAGAGAATGCATTGGGCTGCTAACTATGAGGTCAACAGTTTGAAATTACCGGAAAAGAAAGATGAGGCTTTCTACTCCCATAAAGATGCTATCTCTGAAACTACCCTACCAGGGCAGTTCTACCTGCCCCATCGAGTTTCTATGTGTCAGAACTGACTCAGTGGCACGGAATGAGTTAACCCAAGTATAAGAAGCAGACTTATGAGAAGGTTGGCCTTTCAGATCAGTAGTAAAAACTGACAAGTTACACTGGACTCCTTGCTGGTGATCCTGGACTGTCCCCCTGGAATGGAATGGACCTGTGGAATCATCGAATGTGTTTTACAGTCAAGGAAACTGAGGTTCACAGAACTTAAAGTAAGTTATCAAAGTTCACTATATTTTGTGCTCACATCAAGGCTAGAACTCTATTGCAGATTCCAAGTCTATCACTTCTGGGCTACAGAATACTATTCCCTCACATCTGAGTAGAATGATTCTTCTTATGTGGTAATATACCGATATGCATATATACAAAGGTGACTGGTTGAAGGTCCCACGTGCTATAAAGAATGAACCTCGATGATGGAGTACGAAAGACATACATTTAAATCACGCTTCCACCAGGTCCCAGATCTTTGTCTGGAAGCTCCATTGAAACCCAAGCAGCCTCAGCACACTCTGTAAGTTTCCGTGGAGAGTTGTGTGCTGGCTCAGAATTCAACCCAGGCTTACCATAGGGAAGGCAACAACTCTACCACTGAGAAATGACTGCCTGCACCCTAAGACAAACTCGGAAGAAAGGTCTGGGGATCCACTCTCCCAAATCCCAAGGAAAACCCTGTGGATCTCAAGGGTCAGATCCACAACAGATCATGGAGTTGGAGAAGGGCCAGTTTTTCTTTCCATTGTCTTCGGGGTTCCCATGAGCCAGGGACGGACACCACAGCATCTAACAACAACAACAAACATATGGGACCGTGGCCAAGTAATTTAATCTCTGAACGTTGTTAGTCACATGCATAAGGCAATGGTGACCTTACGGCTTGATGAATACGTTGGAGAAAGTGTATCAGAATGTGTTGGAGAGCCACTCCTTTGTCCAATACCATCAAGTCGATTCGGATTCATAGCAGAAGGATCAGAGTACAACTGCTTTATAGAGTTTCAATAGACTTCAAATCTTTAAAGACGTAGATTGCCTCATCATTCTCCAGTGGCGTGGTTGGTGAGTTTGAACCACTAACCTTTTGGTTAGCTGCCCAAGACTTACCTCATTGCATCACCTTGGCTCCTTTGAGAAGTGTTTAGAACCTGATAAAATCCCCAAAGTCCATGGTCAGAGTTCATTTGAAGCATCGGGCAGAGTAGAACTGCCTTGTCTTTCTCCTGCATCGTCACTGATGGATTCAAAGCACCAACTCCTGAGCTAGTAGTTGAGTGCTTTGATCACTGTACAGAAAGGCCTCTTCTAGAACCTGATAAAAAACATTGCCACTGAGTCAATGCTGACTCATAGTGGTGATGCCATAAGGCAGAGTCGAACTGCCCCTGTGAGGTTCCAAGACGGATGTGCCAGCTGTCTCTCAGGGAGCAGCCGGGGGTTTCCAACTGCTGACCTTGCTTTCAGCAGCCCAACGCATCATCATGCTGCCACCAGGGCTCCTCTTGAACCTGACGATGGTCACTAAATGCCAGCTTTTATACAGCCACCCATTTTCTTTACCATATTGCTCATTTCAATAATTCTTATCATTCTAGCTATTAATTCAATAGGAAAACGAATGATCATTTTCATGATGTCTGCTGATTCTGTTAGAATCAAGGGTGATAGATGAACTATTGTGGTTGATCCCAGTTGATCCCAGATCTCACTAATAAAGAGATCTGACTTTACTATGACTAAATTGCTCCACCACTACTGGTGACTTGCATAGAGGGAAGAGAGATTATAAAATAATTTTAATATTTTAAAAGGCAATGGATGTTCCAAGAGTAATAACTAAAAAGGCAGACTAAACCCTTGAAACAGTTGGACTCTAATAGACACATGCTGAATGTGACGATCTTTCTTCTCCCCTGTCAAGGTTTTATAGTAGGACCTGACTGGAAAATGAATAAATGCACAAGTCATTTCTCTGTGCTTCGGCTAGCTCCTTCTTCCCCATCACCCCACCTCAACTGAGGTGGGGGCACGAAGGAGAAGTAGGTAGTGTAATCTCATCTTAATAGGCATTCATTTACATTTTTCAAAAATTTAGAGTTACCAAACAGTAAAAATACTAAATACATTTTTTCTTATTTTTGTCATTTCCCCTCAGCCTGGTAAAGATCCCACCACGAAGGAGAAAGGATTAGTTGGAAGGGACATGGCTGGAAGTCAGAGGCGTAGAGCGCAGTCTGCCACCGACGGTGACACGTGGGCCTTTTGAACCACCCTCCTCTCCTCGTCGGAGTGAAATTGTGTTCTGCGTCTATCTCTATTATCTTTCTCAGCTCTAACTTTCATTTCCTGTGACTCAGACCAATCAGGACACATAAGGACTAAAACAATAACTCTCCCTAAGGCACAGTCAATTGGGAAGTCAAACCCATTGCTATCAGCTAATATCAGAAGAGAAACGTGGGAGTGAAGTTATGAACAAGTAGGTATGTGTGTGTGTAACTTTTTAGAGGGAGTGTCAAATCAGGCATGTGTGTTTTGAGATCATGCACGAGTCCCTGGCGCTCTCATTGAGCCCATAAAAAAAACTCCTGATTTTAAGACATGGGTTGATCCAAACATGAAGTAAGACCATGTACCTTCCCTCAAATATTCAGCCACATCATAATCTTAGTACTACTGTGAAGTTGCTTCATGGATGTGGTTAAGGATTGTAAGCTGTTGACTTGGAGCCCTGGTGGCTCAGTGGTTACTTGTGGGGCTGCTACAGCAAGGCCAACAGGTAGAAACCACCAGGCGCTCTGTGGGAGGCAGGAAAGAGCTACAGTTTCAGAAACTCACAGAGGCAGGGCTACCTGACCCTTTAAAGTTGCCGTGAGTCAGAATTGACTCCATGGTACTGAGTTTTCCTTCCTTCCTTCCTTCCTTCCTTCCTTCCTTCCTTCCTCTTTCTTTTGGTTCTAATGCCACCAAATGTGACAATCTTGGAAACTCAACAGTGAGTTTCTCTGTCCGATAGGGTTGCTATGAGGCAGCATTGATTCAAGGGCAGTGATAATAATAATTTTCTTTAAAGATCAGTTGCTTATAAGAAAGAGAGTGTTCCTAGTGGGCCTGACTTAGTTATATGTGCCCTTTAGAGTGAATGAGGTGTTTTCTATCAGGCTGTTTGTTTTTAAAACCATCTGGTCACAGAAGACAAATTCAGAAAACCAGGTTCTGCCTGTTGTTTACATTGCTTGTGTTGGGGGTGAGGGGAAATTGTAAATCAGTTTTAGGAGTGAAGCGTGCCCCACAGTTGACAACAGAAAAAATGTGAACTTCAGTCAACAACCACAACAAAATGTATTCTATCCACAACCACTGAGCTTAGAAGCATCCCCCCCTCCCCCACCCCCGCCTCTGAGCCTCCAGAAGGGAACTCAACGTGGTCAGCAACTTCCTCTCATTTATGTGATCCCTGAAGCAGCGAACCCAGCCACAGTATGACCAGATTTCTGACCGAGAGAATTTCCAACCAGTAAATAGGTATGTTATTAAGCCACTAAATCTGTGGGATTTTGTTACACAGCAATAAAAACCTAATATACCTTGATGACTAAAGAAAACAACAGAAAATTTAATAACAGCCTTTTCTTTCATTAAAAAGGCATGAACAAGCTACTTAAAATTTCCTCTTTGTATAACTCAGCTGAAATGTCATTCTGCTTCCTATGAATTATATATCAGGAAGCACCAGGTCAGCCTTTCTCTGGGCATACAGAACTGGACTTTCCTCTACGTTGAGACAACTTTCTTCCACAAGACAAGCTCGGCTCCTAGCAGGCAAGGACCACTGCTCTTCTGCAACACCCCTTACTCCTAGGATGATTTGGGGTTTCTTTACAAAATTAAAGTTTAAATTCAAATAGCTTCATCACAGGGCTCCATCAATCAGACCTCGTTTTTCGTCGGCCCCTCAGTTCATTTTACTTCAGGTGACTTACGTCTAGGGAGCCGATGGTCAGAAAGCTTAAACATATTGCAAGATCCCCAGTGATACGTGTCTGGGTGGACAAGGAGAGGAAGAAGCCCATGGAAGGATGAGGAGCAGCCTGCGAGCAACTGCCCCTTGTTCAAGATCAGACAGGTGTTGCTCTCTTAGAGGCTGCAACTCTCTAAGCCAAAGTTAAGGCACCTACAAGGCTCTGAAACAGAAGAATGTTGCACGGAGGAGACCTAGAAACCTTAAAGAGCTTTGCTTCCATTAGGACCCTAGAAAGCTCAGGAGTGAATTTGTTTTTGTTTGGATCCACCCATTTCCTAAAAAGTATAAGCTCATGATTGCATCATAGGCACAACCAGAGCGCCACCATGTGGTCGAAGCTTTATGGGCTACACACGATTTACAGCGCTGTTGCAGATTGAGGAAACTTGTCAAAAAGACTTGTCACGTTGTGATGAAAGCCAGAAAACTGAATGCCAAAGATCTTGCGGGCCTGTGACAGCTTTTTTTATCATCATATTCCAAAGAGGTTTGGCATTCACTCTCACGCTCATATTTAACACTGAGAAAAATGTTAATATTGGCATCATTTTTTAAATAGCAGTTATTTTACTTAAGTGCCTTGGTTATTTTCAAAAGGGAAGAATCTGGCTTGCCCTAGCATCCTGAGAAAGAACAGTGTTTGCCTTGGTTCAGTATGCCAATTCCTCGTGGGCATCAGGCAGTATTAGGGCAGTGTTCTTGATGGTATATTGATGATTTCCTGATTTATCTGTTCCGTTGTGTTCCTTCCGTTGTTTTCTTTTTTCAATCAAATAGGAAAAGATGTTTGTCCCTCCGCTCCTCAGCGGAAACAATTGGTTCTAATTATTTTGTTTCTTTGTGTCATTTAGCAGTGGGCCAAAATTCTAAAAAAAGACATTCCCTTAATCTTCTGACCACTTTTTGTTCAGGGACTTGAATTGATGGTCCGACGAAGACTGCATGCAATGAAGTAGTTTCCCAAAAGAAAACTCTGTCGATCTTCCCAAAGGAAAGGCCAGTACCAGCAGTTGACTGTAGACCAAAGGGTGGCCTGACTCCCAGGCGCCATGCATCGCATGGCTCCTGGTTGAACGGTGCATAGGCTTATCCTGATATTGAAAGTCCCATGAGTGGCCAAAAGGACAAACAAGTCTGTCTGTTTGTCTTGGAATAAGTCTGGCCAGAGTGCCCCTTAGAGGAAAGGATGATGACTCTGTCTTACCTGCTTTGGATATATTGTTGAAAGAGACCAATCCCTGAAGAAGGCCGCCATGCTTGGTAGAGGGCCAACGAAAAAAAGGAAGAGCTTCAAGGAGACAGGTGGGCACCGCGGCTGCAGCAATGAGCTGCAGCACAGGCACAATGGGGAGTATGGTGCCATGTTCCTTTCTGTTGAGTCAGAACTGACTTAATGGCAACTAGACAAGAGAAGTCAAGAGGTGCGAAGGCGATTTCCAACCTACAGATAGTTGTGCTTTGTCTTTAAGGCTGCAGGCTGACTCAAGTCTTTCAATGGGAAAACTTCAGGAGAATATCCTAAAAGGAACTAGAACTTGAAATGTCAGTAAAATCATGCTTTCTTTTGTCAGGAGATGGTGGCAAAGTCAAGGTCCCAGTAGTTGCGTTTGTTGCTATGGTACAGGACCAGGAAGTGGGTGTTCATTCTGCTGCACTTAGGGGCTTTGGGAGGGGGGGGGGGGGGAATGTGGAGCTGATGCCAAGGGCTCAAGTAGAAAGAAAATATTTTGAAAATGATGATGGCAACGTATGTATAAATGTGCTTGTCACAGTGGATGGATGGATGGATGGATCATGATGAGTTGTATGAGCCCCCAATAAAATGATTTATTAAAAGAAAAAGAGTCCCATGAAGTCTCAGAAGATTCCTTATTAAAAGTTTTTCTTTACTGCTTATTCTGAGTTCAAATGCTCAGTCCCCAAATTCTCCCTTTCTTTGTGGGTAGAGTCTCATTGTTCTTTTGATATAATCTATTCTAAAAATAAAGTAGGGAGAATTCTCGTGATCAGTGTCCCAAATAAAGGAAATGATGATTGTTTTACAATGCCAACTGTGGTCTTTAAAATTATTTTTAAATAGATGTAATAAAATATTTGTCATTTTCATCAGTTTTAAGTATATACCGTATACTCGAGTATAAGCCAACCCGAATATCAGCCGAGGTACCCAAGTCTACCAGAAAAACTGTATAAAAGTGTGCTGAAAAACTCAGCTTATACTCAAGTATATACGGTAATTCACTAGCATCAATTATGATTCCCATATATGTAACCACAAGCACTGTCCTTTTTCATACATTTTCCTCGCCCTACACAGAAATTCAGTACCCTTGAAAAAACAAACCCGCTTCTTCCCTTCATCCAACTCCTGATAACCACTGATGTACTTTTCTCTATATCCATTTGTCTATTTCACATATCTCCTGCAAGTGAGTTATTTTCTTGCAATACATTCTTTTTCACTCAGAATAATGTTTTCAAGGTTCAGCTATGTGATAGCATATTTCAGAACTTCATTTCTGGATAATATCCCATTGTATGTACGTGTCACATTTTGTTTATCAGTTCATCTGTTGATAGACTTCTAGTATATTTTTATCTTTTATAAATAATGTTGCAATGAACATGGGTGCATAAATGTCTGTTTAAATCTCTGCTTTCAAGTTTTGGGACATGCCTAAAGGTGAAGCTTCCAGGTCATATGCAAAGTTGAGGTTTAACATTTTGAGGGATAGTCACACTGTTTTTCCACAGTGGTGGCAGCATTTCAAGTTCCCACCAGCAGTGGATCAGTCACTGTAGGGTGTGTGCAAAGTCCATGACTTTTGATGTATAAAGGAGATTAAATAACCAAGCCACATGGGTGGTTGCAAGGAACCAGGAAACAAGTTGGAGAGTCAAGGGCCTTGCCCCAGATCTGATAGAAACATGTCATTGTTGTTAGGTACCATCGAGTAGGTACTGACCCTTAACCATCATATGCACACCGGAAGAAAGCATTGCCTGGTCCTGTGCCATCCCTATCATTGTTCCTGTGCCCATTGTTGCAGCCACTGTATCAACCCATCTCTTTGAGGTGGTCCTCTTTTTCAGTACCCCTCCACTTTACTAAGCTTGATGTCCATCTCCAGAGGCAGGCCTCTCCTGACATTATGTCCAAATCATGCAAGATGAAGGCCTACCATCCTTGTCTCTAAGGAGTCTTGTAGCCATACTTCTTCCAAAAAACAGAGTTGTTCATCCATTTGGCCGTCCATGGTATGTACAATATTTTTTCCAACTCTAAAATGGAAACATTTCATTTTTTTTCTTTGGTCTTCTGTATTTAATGTCAAACTTCTATATGCATACGAGACAAATGAAAATACCATATTGGGCCAGGCACACCTTAGTCCTCAAAGAAACATCCTTGATTTTCAATACTCTGATGAGAACTTGTGTGTCAGATTTACCCAAGTTGATGCATTGTTTGACCTCTTGACTGTGGCTTCCATGAGCATTGATTGTGTATTCAAGCAAAAACAATCCTCGACAACTTCAATCTTTTCTCCATTTATTATTATACTGTCTAGTGGTCAAGTTGTGAGGGTTTGTTTAGGTCTTTGTTACACTGCGTTTCCATCGATACTGAAGGCTGCAGTCCTTGATCTTCATCAGCAAGCGCTTCAGTCCTCCTGGCTTTCAGCAAGCCAGTTTGTATCATCTGTATATCACAGGTTGTTCACAAGACTTCCTCCAATTCTATGTTGTATTCTTCTTCCTACAAGGTATAATCCAGATTCTCTGATGATGTGCTCAGCACACAGATTGAACAAGTCTGGTGAGAGGACACAGCCCTGATGCACACCTTTCCTGATTTTAAATCAGGAAGTATTCCTTTGTTCTTAATAGGTTCCACATGGCCCTAATGAAGGGTTATGGAATGCTATTCTTCCTACAGTTGTGTTGTGCTTTATGATCCACACAGTTGAATTCCTTGGCATAGTCAATAAGATACAAGTAAATATCGTCTGGTAATATATGCTTTCAGCAGAGATCCACCTGACATCAGCAATGATATTCCTTGTTCCATGTCCTCTCCTGAGTTGGCCCTGAATCTCTGGCAGCCCCCAGTCAATGTCATGCTGCAGCCATTAGTGGATGATGTTCAGCAGAATTTTACTGGCATGTAATATTGCTCTATTTTTTGAGCATTCTGTTGGGTCACTGTTCTTTGGAATGCGGATCTTCCAGTCAGTTGACCAAGTACCTGTCCTCCATATTTCCTAGCTTAGATGAGTAAGTCTGACAAACTGACAGACCCATGGTGGAGAGAGGGAAAGCCTTCCCCTAAAACCAGTGCCCTGATTTCAGACTTGTCACGGACTTCCAGGGGGATGGAGAAACATGTCTTGGGGAAGTACAGCCAGAATGTTCCTTAGCAACAAGGATGGTAAGATTTCATCTTATGTATTTGGGACACAATATCAAGAGGGCCTAGTCCCTGAAAAGGGGCATCATGCTTGGTAAAGCAGAGGTCAGTAGAAAAGAAGTCTTTCAATGAGATGGATCGACACAGTGGCTTCAATTATGGGCTCAAAATTAAAAATTGTGAACATAGGTTATGGCTAGGCAGTAGTTTGTTCTGTCATTATGAGTTGGAACTGATGACTACATCTAACTACCACAACAACAGCCTCCTAAATTGTGCGAAAATAAATGTTTGTTAAAACAACCCTCTTGTGGCATTTCTGTTATGAGGAACCCTGGGTAACTAATACATCCTCATTTTTCAGCCATTACTTAGTGGGATAGTTAGGTTTATGTCAACCTGACTGGACCAGGATTCTCAGTGGTTTGGCTAGTAATCCTCCATCACCTGACCTAATACAACATTATCACAGCTTATTAGTTGTAAGCCTCCATAATGGGATAAGATTAGAGTGGAATGCAATACTCTTACTCAGATCATATCTTGATACGATCAATTGAAAAGCCTTTTCTCTGGCATGTGGCTACTTCCAATATAATTGGATGCTGTGGGAAAGCTTTTTGCCTTTTGCTGGGTCTGAATCCTGCACTTGGCTCATTGACCTCCAATTCTTCCTACCCGAACCAAAAGCCTGCCATATTACCTGCCAAACATGTGAGTTGTTAGTGTCCTGCCATCTGACATGCTAACCTGGATTCACTTGCTTCTTTAAGCCACCAGCCTGTGGCCTGGGTGATCTTGGGTTCATCAGCCCCTGCAGCCATGGGAATCAGGAGAAGCCTCCATCAGAACATTTGACCTACAGACATGGAACCTGTCTGGATTTAGACTTGCCTGCTTCAACCACTGTGCGAGCAAAGATGAATTTCTCTATATATATAAATAAATGTTGATGATTTTGCTTCTTTAAAGAACCCATCCTAAGACTCTCAGTAGTTCCCGAACAGAGTTTTCCAGCAGACTTTAATGATTTTATCTCTATCAATGGGTGTCTTGGCATCTCGTAATCTCTTCTGTGTTGCGATCAAAGCATCAGTATACTCAGGCCTCAGAGACAGAGCCCAACTTTTGCACACCATAAAGTAGTACTAGACACTTAAGCCATGGTTTTCGCCCAGACATGCTGCTTCTCCATGGTCATGCCGTCTTCTTTTATTAATATCTGCATAACACTACTTTGATGGCATAGAAATATATTTTAAATATTTAATTATTCTGAAAATACTTAACTATCCTTTATAAAGCACCTTTTATATAACCCAGTAGCTTGACATTTTCTTTCAAAAATGTTTCTATTTGATTCATTCCATTTCTGGGAAGAAAAAAGCTGCCAAGTTTCTCTCAGCACCACACGTTTCAATAGTTGATTTCATAGATAAACCTTGTCATGAAGAATTTTTTTGCAAACTGACAAGACAAATTGTCACATAAAATCTACCTACCTCTAGGGTGATTTTCATCTCTGTAGCTGCCTCATTTTAGCCTTTCACCCAAACGCTGCTCCCTCCAGTGGTGCTTTTATTTTTCCCCCCTAATTTCTATAGAAAAGTGATTAGAGGGAGTACTTTTTCCAAGTCGTCTCATTACTTCTAGACAAACAGTGAAAACAAGCTGTTCACTGAAGACAGGGTAGGCAGAGGGGATGCTTCACTCCTGCATGTGTCTGCTGCCTTTGTTGGCTCCTGCACTGCTTGGAGGGAGGTAGCAGTACCACGGGAGAGCAAAGGTCACTGGGACTTCAACAATGGAGCTACCCACTGCGCATGAGAAAGGCCCATCTTTATTCCTCTTGTAGTGTTTCTTCTAATGGACTTTCCCTCCCTGGATTTTTGTTTCAGCTTTTTAAATGCAACCTATTAAGCCCATCCAGTCACCAGCTTCACTGGGACCACTCCGAGCCACTAATTCTATTGTTCAAGTAGCAACACCCCACGCTCACCCTCCTTTTCCGAGCCAGTTCTCCCTCGTTAACATGAATACACTGCTCCTTAAGAGTTCTGTCTAATTTTAAAAGTTTCTATTGCCACAATGATCCCAAGCAGATAGTTCTTAAGAGTGTAATGTTGGATGCAGACAGTATTTTTCACAAGCTAGACTAAACTCATTTGTTTGGTTTTAATAGCTGCAGAGAATATTTTTGACTTAAGCATCATGTCGTTCTCCAAGAACTAGTCCTTCCTGATAACATGACCAAAATACATGCGGTGAAGTCTCACCAACCTCACTTATAAGGAACATTCTGGTTGTACTTCTTGCAAGACATATTTAAAGTTCTTCTTGTGGTCAATGGTATATTCAATATCTTATTCATATTCAATATGAAGCTCCATGAGTTTCTAAATATTGGATGGGAGGGGACGACCCCATTATCAACTAAGTGGACAGCCCCCATCCCTACCCCCCACCCCCAGAAGAATTCATTTCAGAAGACAGCACTGGAGCTACAGCTCAAGGAGAGGGACGTGTCTGATCAGAGCACATAGGAGCAAATGAGGGGGGAGGAAAAAAGAGTGAAGTACATCCTGGCCCACCAAACCTTGAGGACAATATTCCTGCTCAGAGTAGCCAATGCAGAGAGGACTATAGGGTTGGCCCCACTATGAGACAAGATGTTCCTCATTGACCCATAGCACCAGAGTGAACAACACTGGAGACACATGACGGGGATTGTGCCCACCCTGAGCTCACCACACTGAGGCAAGATGCTGGGGGCGTGTAACAGAGCAACAAGGGGGGCAGAGCAATGAAGTCCCCAAGGAACACCAAAAATAGACTGTGGGGCCAGGGCATGGCACCCCATCAGACTCAACCAGAAAACACTCATAAAGGACAACAAATAGACCTTGAACTATTTATAAGCTTTTCTTTTCTTTGTTGTTGCCTTTGTGTTGTTGTTGTAGCTATTTTTTTTATTTTCTGTTGTTGCTTTGTTGTGTTCAGTCTTGTGTTTGTGCATATTGTTGTCGCTGCATGTCTAGCTGGCTGTGATGGGCAGGATAAAAAAGCCAGAAGAGAGAACAACAGGACAACAGTTCCGGGGGGAGATGGGAGAGGGGGGGTGCAGGGGGAAAGGAAGTGGGTGTTAACTGACCCAGGGACAAGGGAACAATAAGTGACTGAAAATCGATGGCAAGAAGAGTTCAGGAGGTCTAGTAGGGCTTGATCAAGGGAAATGTAACTGAGAGGAATTCCTAAAACCCAAATGAAGGCTGAACATGACAGTGGGACAAGAAAAAAGTAAAAGGAAATAGAGGAAAGAACTAGGAGGCAAAGGGCATTTATAGAGATCTAAATGCAGGCCTGTACATATGTAAATATATTTATATATGACAGTGGGGAAATAGATCTATGTACACATATTTATAGGCTTAGTATTAAGGACGTAGATGGGCACTTGGCCTCTACTCAAGTACTCCCTCAACAGAAGAACACTTTGTTCTAATAATCTGGCAGTCTGAGATGCTCACCTTCCTGACACAATTGCTGAAGACAAAAAGGGTGCATAAGCAAATGTGGTGAAGAAAACTGATAGTGCCCAGCTATCAAAAGCTATAGCATCTGGGGTCTTAAAGGCTTGAAGATAAACAAACTGTCATCTAGCTGAGAAACAACAAAGCCCACATGGAAGAAGCACAGCAGCCTGTGTAATCATGAGGTTTTGATGAGATCATGTAACAGGCATCAAAGACCTAGAGCAAAAAATCATAATGCGAATGAAGGTGGGGAGTGTGGAGTAGAAGCCCAAAGCCAATCTGTAAGCAATTGGACATCCCCTTACAGAAGGGTTGTAGGGAGAAGATTGGCCAGTCAGGTTGCAGTGTAGCACTGATGAAACACACAGCTTTCCTCTGGTTCTTTAATGCTTCATCCTCCCCTCACCCCTCCCACTATCATGATCCTAATTCTACCTTAAAAATCTTGCTAGATCAGAGCACGTACATGGGTACAGATAAGAGCTGGAAACACAGGGAATATAGGACAGATAAATTCCTCGGGAATATTGAGAGTAGCCATACCAGGAGGGGAAGAGGAAGGTGGGGTGAGAAAGGGGGAAACGATCACAATGACCTACCTATAACCCCCCTCCATGGACAACAGACAAGGGGGTGGGGGGAGACATCAGACAATGCCAGACATGAAAAAAATAATAATTTGTAAATTATCAAGGGTTCATGATGGAGGGAGGGAGGGAGGGAGGAAAATGAGGAGTTAATACCAAGGGCTCAAGTAGAAAGAAAATGCTTTGAAAACAGAAAAGTGGGTGAAAGCAGACATTAGACAGTGTAAGACATGAAAATAAAATTTATAAATTATCAATGGTTTGTGAGGGAGGGAGGG
>NW_022111300.1:20970397-20983184 GCF_000313985.2 Echinops telfairi
CAAATCCACAGCGTTTGCCACAGGAGAAAGATGATGTGTCTGCCCCCATAAAGACTAATCACAGGGAATATAGGACAGATAGGGACCAATATTAAGAGTGGCCATACCAGGAGGGGAAGGGGAAGTTGGGGGGAGAAAAGGGGAACAGATCACAATGACCTATCTATAACCCCCTCCCAGGGAGATGGACAACAGACAAGTGGGTGGGGGAGACATCGGACAGTGCAAGACATGAAAAAATAATAATAATTTGTAAATTATCAAGGGTTCATGAGGGAGGGAGGGAGGGAGGGAGGGAGGAAAATGAGGAGTTAATACCAAGGGCTCAAGTAGAAAGAAAATGCTTTGAAAACGATGATGGCAATATATGTACAAATGTACTTGAGGCAATGGATGTATGTATGGATTGTGATAAGAGTTGTATGAGCCCCCAATAAAATGATTTTTTTTAAAGTGGTGGGTGAGTGGGTCAATATGGGCTAATGGCACCGGATCTGGGCAGAAGTAAGGAAACCTCTATGTTCAGTTGGAAGCAACCACAACTAAAGGTAAACATTCTGCACAGCATCTTGGTGATTACACTTTTTACACATTGAGAAAGGACTTAGAACACGTGCTTTTATACAACTAAAAAGTGTAGGGTTTTGTGGCTGTTTTACATATATATATTACATAAACTCCCTCCCCCTTAGTTTCTGTGAAGGTGAGATTTATGTCAACTTAAACCTGTGTGAAAATAGGGCTAGAGTCCAACGTATCAAGGAGGTCACAGCCTAATGATGCCCTTTGGGGTATGGCGTTTTTAATAAGAGAAACCATTGGATTCTCTCTGTCTCTGTCTCTGTCTCTTTCTCTCCCTTCACCCTTCTGCTTGCTGAGCTTCTGTGTCTGCCTCCAGGATCTCCCCCATATGCTCTGCCAACCCTAAGAGCAGTTGGCACCTTAGCATATTCCCACCAACCGTGGATGCATGGGACTCTAAGCCATGTGATCTCCCTGCTTCTGGTTTCGGGCTTTCTAGTCCTTGACCTACTGCTGCTTGAGTGCTAAGAGGACTCCAGTGAGCATCAGGCCCATGGCCACGAGTTGAACTCAGTTGAGCTGTTTTGTTGCTAGAAAGTTCTTTCTTATACATAAATCAGTGTAACTGATTTTCTTTCTCTGGACAACACAGCCTATCATAGTAGCCTGTGCACAATGCGCATGATATGCATATACACGTTATCTACATATTACATATGCAAAAAATATAATACATTTAGGCCACTTGCTAAGATACTGCCCTTAAAGCCCAAGAATCATGAAATGCTTCCTCAAGGTAAATCCTTGCTGGATATTTTTTTCTCTTTTGTCTTTCCCCTTTCCAGGACTCAGGAATGACATACACAGCAGATCTAAATGAGAAAGCTCTGTCATGAGGTGCTGCCTTTATGAGCCATATATTTAAATTTATGAGCTCGAGCCTTGGAAGATCCATAACTCCTCCAATAACCTCCAGAAGGATTGATAGTGAGAAATCCTCACAGGCAAAAATTACGATCCTTATTTTGTGGTACAAAGGTAGGTTATGTTCACCTGCAAATGAGGTGCAAAGTATACTGAAACTCAGAACCAAGGATCGGTGCTGACAGATTGCTTTTTGCACTGACAAGGAGCCTCATAGAAGCAGGTGGGCAATAATGTTGATTTTGCAAGCAGCCACATTTATAATGTCCTTATTCAACTGCCTATGTCATTCTTGAAGACTAAGGAAGTAAGAAATGAACTACCAAGCCAAATCCACTGCCATCGAGTGGATCCCAACTAATAGTGACCCTGCAGGCTCCTCAGGGTTTCAGGACTGTTGATTATTTTGGTTAGAAGCTCAAATTGTAACCCACTAAGGAACCCTGGTGGTTAAGGGGTTATGCTTTCGGCTGCAATCCCCAAGGTCCATAGTTTGAAACCACCAGGTTCTCCAAAGGAGAAAGATAAGGCTTTCTACTCCCATAAAGAGTTCCTGTATCAGAAACGCACGGGACAGTTCTACCCTGTCTATAGTGTCACTGTGAGTCAGAAATGACTCGATGGCGCGGGGTTCAGTTTGGGGTTTGATGACACCAAACAGTAAGGACCTGGACCCTGGAATTCATAAGGTGGGGAAGAATATGCCGACTGCGGTTACTCTGTTCAAAGTAAGGCCAGCTTTCTGAACTGGAAACCTGAGCTCTAATCGTGCAATGATTAAGCCTTTAACTTCTCACTAAGATGTTGGCCATTCAAACCCACGCAGCAGCTGCGAG
The DNA here is from genome assembly GCF_000313985.2 of Echinops telfairi. Classification (NCBI taxonomy): domain Eukaryota; kingdom Metazoa; phylum Chordata; class Mammalia; order Afrosoricida; family Tenrecidae; genus Echinops; species Echinops telfairi. The sequence continues at coordinate 20,972,680 of NW_022111300.1, forward strand.
GGAGAACAACTCTTGAATAGGACAGTTTATGAGTCAGAAATGGACTCTGTGCCCCTAACAACAGGACCACATCGAGTTCCTTTCTGAGCGAGCAGAACCGCAACTGCACACCCCCCTGGTAGGCCATTAATTAATCCTTAAGAAATAATGGGTCGGAAGGGAACTTGAGAGGGCATCTGGAGATATGGTTTCCAACCCGGCTAATTGCCAGACACCCTGGGGAGTTCTCAAACACTACTGAAATCTCGGAAACCCATCTCTGGACTCCACCCCCAGAGAATATGACTCCTAGCCCTGGGCCAGGCTCTGGCTTTCCCACATTAAAGTACTTCCCAGGTGATTCTGAGCAGCTAGGTTTAGAAACCACCGATTAGTTCCATTCTCCCTACACAATAACAAAACAAAACAAAACCCACCACACCTCAGTTGATTCCAAGTCATGGTGCCGATTCATAGAGACGGCAAATCAGCCCCAGGAAGAAAAGAGAGAAAAAAAGTGAAATTCACCATTTTATATAAAGTAGATTTATTATTCTTTAAAACTCATCTGGGAATCTCACTCACTGCCATGAAGTTGATTCTGATCTATAGGATAGGGTAGAACTGCCCCTGTGGGTTTAAAAGACTTGAAATCTTTACAGGCGGGAAAGCCTCACGTTTCCACTGCAGAGCTGCTGCTGGTTTTGTACTGCTGATCTTGCAGTTAGCAACAGGACGTGTAACCACTACACCACCAGGACTCTAACTTTCATAATTTATTTCTTCTGACAAGTTTATAATTAGATGGAAACTGTATTAGTAATTCATTAGTAAAATCACACTTCGCCCCTTTTCTATTACTGTATTGTACTTTGAAAGGCATAACAAAACAAAACAAAAACATTGTCTTCAAACTGAACACATTCACTTATTTTCAAATTTACATCAGCTTATTTTCATTATTTTTCAGAAAACTTTATCAGAAAGTTAAGTCCCCTCTGTGTATCTCCCTGGGCTTATCCCCAGACCCTCCCACCTTCTCTCCAACAGAGCAAACCATTGTGGATGTGCTACAGGAGGACTTCAACATTTGAGAATTAGAATTTTAAATTAAGAATTTAAAAATCAAGAAATATTTTACTATCTTTTAGTTCCATTTTTCCACGAACCCTTTGAGCTAAAATCTGTGATGGTATACTTTCACCACACATGTGTATCCATTAGTGTCTGTACATAAATATTATTTAAAAATTATATATAAATGGTGTCATCCTCTCTTTCACATTTTGAAACTTGTCTTTACCTTTCAACATTATACTTTCAAAATCTATTCACGTTGATACAATTATATTAAGTCCATTTACTTTGAGCACTGCATGTTTATTACATGACACACAATATTTCTATTCAATCCACTAAATATAAATATTTGAACTTCTAATGTAAATGTTTGTGATAAAAAACCTTGTAGGTACTCCTATGGTATCCCTATGGTATCTTTCTCATGCACATGTACAATACTTTCTTAGATATTTGATTTTTACTTGATATTTGTATTCACACCTTAACTTGTATTTGCCAAATAATTGACTTTTGACTCACAGTAACCCGTGACTGATTACAAGGGTGACCCCACGTGACTGAGTAGAACAGTGATCCCATGTGACTGAGTAGAACAGTGACCCCATGTGACTGAGTAGAACAGTGATCCCATGTGACTGAGTAGAAAAGTGATCACATGAGACTGAATAGAACAGTGACCCCATGAGACTGAGTAGAACAGTGACTCCATGTGACTGAGTACAACAGTGATCCCATGAGACTGAGTACAACAGTGATCCCATGAGACTGAGTAGAACAGTGATCCCATGAGACTGAGTACAGCAGTGATCCCATGAGACTGAGTAGAACGGTGATCCCATGAGACTGAGTACAACAATGATCCTATGTGACTGAGTAGAACAGTGATCCCATGAGACTGAGTAGAACAGTGACCTCATGTGGCTGAGTACAAGAGTGATCAGTGATCCCATGTGACTGAGTAGAGCAGTGACTCCATGTGACTGAGTAGAACAGTGATTTTCCTCCTCTGAGTTGCTGGGTGGTTTTGCATCAACCAGTGGTTCCATTAGCAGCCTCCCACTGAATCACTGCACCACCAGAGCTCCTTTGAACTTGACTACATAGTGCCAAAATGTTCTCCACAATAGCTTATACCTGTGAAAGCTCTCTCATCAGTAGTGCATGATGATTTCTATTTTCCAACATTCATGCAAACATTGGCTTTACCAGTTTTTTAAGGAATTGTTGCAATGCAATCAGTGTGTAATGGTGTGACACCTCACGAAATATGTGTGCAACTGTGTGGATTATACCCAACTACGAGAACATTAAGAAACAGGGGACTTACAGAACAAGTCATTGTGCTCATGTGGAACCTGTGCATGGATCAAGAGGCTGCTATTCCAACAGAATAGCAAATACTGCATAGTTTAAATCAGGAAAATTGTGCATCGGGTTTGGGCTCTCTGACCATACTTGTTCAATCTGTCTGCTGAGCAAATCATCAGAGAAGCTGGCCTGAGAAGAAGATTGCAGCATCAAGTAATTACAGGCTATATTAACGCTCTAGGTAAACCACATTATTCATTGTACCATAGGCATTCAAATACTCATTACTATTATTGTGATGAAGGTGTTTCCCTGCTGAAGAGGTAGTGATGGTGCCTGTCACAGGCTTGGTTGCCCAGAAGGAGGCAGTGAGATGATGATTAGCACTCAGGTTTATTGGAAAGAGCTCTTGGGGTCAGCACAGGGAGTGAAAGAAGAGAGATGATGATTGGTCAGACAAATGAAACTGGTGGTGATGGAGTGTTTTGTTTCATAGCAATTCAATACTTTATATTTACAAATGATCAAAAATACCCCCAAAATTGCCCTTGAATAATAATAATGGTGACTATTAGTATTATTATAAAAGTAGGAGAGGAGGGTGGAGGCGGGAGAGAAAGGTAGAGAAGGAGGCGGAGTATAGAAAGACTAATCCCTGGCATTATTATCAACATTGTCTACATGTTTGTTCTTTAAAGTAATCCTCATGAAGCCTGGAAGGATAATCTTGGATTTAACAGATGACATAAATGAGATTACTTAAATAAATCACCCAGGGTCACGCAGATAGGAGGTGGTATCACTAGAATTTCAACCTGGGCAGTGTGGCTTCCATATCAGGTCCAATACTGAATCACTGTCCGATCCTGCCCTGCTAGCAGGTTTTATCTGTTTATAGTGGCATGTCCATTCTTGTTCTCTGCCACACACTGTACATTAACCTCATTTAATCTCATGTGTAACACAATAAAAGATGGCGATTTTTGCAAGTCATACAAATTAAGAAGGGTGGGGATGTTACTCCATACTGGTCTGTCTGCAATTCTTTCCCATTATAACAAATGACACGGTGCCTTTTTCTGAGAGAGGATTTTCTTTCCCAGTGAATTGATGACTATATTATATTTTAAAATTACTTTTCCCTCATAATACATCCATAAGAACAATTTACAATCTTCTGTATTATTTGTATTATCTGGTATTTCTATCCTTTGGTATTCTCCGTGTACACAATTGCATCATTCCATTACAGAATCAGAACCCAGCGTGAGGAGGGCTGTGAATACTTGATGGGAAATTTTACAATGCTCTCTACATTCCAAATTCTCATTTAGTATTTCAATGCCACTATCTCCTTAAGAACAGGGTGAGTTTGGGCCCAATATGCTTTTTGAAGTGACCAGTGCATCTATTTCTATGGTACTCCTACTGCTGACTTCCTGGATAGCCCATTAGTATAATTTGTTTCTAAGATGTTTAATAATTCTTGTTGCTCATGAACTTGTGTAGCCACGACTACTCCAAATTTACCCATTTTAGCCTTAAATCACTTTACAGAAGTGCTATTAAGAAAATTTTTTTAAATCTCCAAAGGCTCCTACTAGATTTATCTTATTGAAATGTTTATATAGATGAAAGTATAAAAGAAAAGAGGTTTTATGAACACTGTAATATTATTTCTATTATTATCCATGGGTTAAACTTAAAAGTTGTATTGTGTTCTTTTCCCCTGAGGCTGTATATGAATTTATTCACATGTGCATTCACAGGTAAAATGGAAGAAGCTGGAATGAACTAAAAATTTGGAAACAATTTTAGCCTACTAGGAATATTTAAAATATACCTGTGAGGGAAATGTCTTATTTCACTGCAAAATCGCCACCCTGGGCATTTTATTTTTGCAAAAGTAAAGCAAGCACTCCACATTTCCTTGAGAAAAGATGCTGGTGAAAGCCTGTAATCTTAATGCAATCATCTTAGTCTGAGACAATACATATTCGGTACAGCCGTGTAAATCCCGTGTCTGCAGACTTGGAGAGTGTTTTGTAGAAGCATGGTTTTTCTCTGGAGGCAGGTTGCCCGGTATTTGTTCTGAGATACTGCCTTCTTCTTCAGTTAGCATCCCAAACATCAGCTAGCATCCCAAACATCATTTGGGAAGCAGTTAGCATCCCAAACATCAGAAAAAGAGACCTTGGGCGCAGTTTTCACACAAGGGGCTTTAGGGCATGTCTGGAATTGTTTCTTTCAGTCCTTCTTTAAACTTTCTGAAGTCCCCTCAGGTATAAGGCACAGGTATGTTCTTGGCCACACTCTGGAATAGAATTTGGACAAGCCTGGCCATAGACCATCTCCACACAGACACATCTGTTCTTATCCCACCCCCACCCCCATGGGACTATAGAAAAGATTCTGAGGTCAGATTCGTTTCTTCTGATGTGTTTGAGGTGTTGTGGTTGCTATGTATTGAACTGTATCTCTTCCCGTGCCCCTCTGCACCACACCCCCCACCGCCCAAAGAGCTGTGTTTGAAATCCAAACCCCTTTGGATTTAAGGACACACAGCCACACATGCCTGGGAATGTAATCCTATTTGGGGATAGTGGTGGGGTTTGGTTATTTTGGGTTATACGAATAGGACCATAAAAAATAGCGTGTGTCTTTAGTCAATTCCTGGATGACATATCAAGAGCAGATTGGGCCCAGAAGAACACAAGCAGAGATCAGGGGAGATAGCTTTCACACCACATGGGGGGCACCAAGGAGCAGACGCTGAAAAGAGACAAGGATCCTCCCCCACAACCTGCCAAGAGAAAAAGCCTTCCCTAGAAGCAGCATTAACGCGACCCACTGGCAGTTTTGCTGCTACGCAGCATTAGTAAATTAAGACATGATGACCACAGGGCGTAGCCTTCAGGACAGGAACGTAATGTACTCTTAAGGGGATGGATTTACTGACTGAATCATCAATCCTACCTTTTCTATGGATATTCACACCCTTGAGCTCACCCAGTCTCCTAGCTTTTACTAAAATCTACACACACAAAAATATCAATGTTTATCTGTGTCCTCTTCCCTCTTTCCTGATTCCCAGATACATATATTCATCCCCGCCCAAAGATAATCCCTCGCTGGCTAATACATCGCAAACTTAACTTGTTTAGACTGTTTTACATCTTCCCCTGTCAATTTACTCTATTTTCTTTGCCTTTTCAGTCTAAGGTAATGCAATTCCTCTAGTAGACCCAAGGCCTTACAAAGACGGAGGCATCTTTGATTTCTCCCCACACCACATTTTTGGCATATGTCTCAGCACTACATATATCAGATTATGATCAATATTTACCACTGCATCCAATACACCAAAATCTCTTGTCTGGATTAGTGCAAATGCCTCCTCCCTGATCTCTCTGCTTTGGCCCTCCCCCTCTAAGTCCTCCTCACCCTCGTGCTGAGGAGGTGAGCCGCTAGATGGCAAGGTTCGCAGTTCGAAACCACCAGCTACTCCTTAAGAAAAAGACCCTACTTTCTACTCCCATAGAGAGTTCATCTCAGAAACCCACAGGGACAGTTTAACCCTCTCCTCTGGGGCTTGCCAGGAGTCAGCGTCACTGGATGGCAGGGAGTTTGGTTTGGGTTGGGCAGCTAGCTGTATCCCAGTTAGAACGCATTTTGTCTTTGCTCAGTGCTCTTGAAATACTTTACCAGATCTGTTATGATCTGATGCCCTCTATACACGCTAAGGCCAATCCTGTGACCCATCCCTCTCCACATGTTACTTCATCGACGACTATTTCTCTTTCTTGTTTCAATGTTTTAAAAGAACTTGAAACTCAATAAAGATGCCAAGCCTGGTTTAGTTTTACTTTTCCTCCCCTTTAGCTACTCAGACCAATAGTTAGATCTAAGGAAGATCTAAGGAATCTGGAGGGGGGTTTGTTTTGTAAGGAGGCAATTTTTCTTTCCATGTTGGACCCTCCATTTGTTGTCACCCTCTCCCAAACCCTCCCCTCTCCCTGTCCCCACCACTGTCCCAGGGCTCCTCTTGGTCATCAAAGTCTTGTCTATGGGTGTATAAACCACATAGCACCTACTTTGGTTTTACCTTGTAACAATGGTGATATTAAATATTTATCTGTGTAAAATTCGGTGAATTTGCTTACCATAATGTTCTCTGGGTTTTTCCATGCCTTGTGATTCTTAAAAGAGTTATTATTGTTTTCTACTGACGCATAAAATTCCATAGTATGAATGTACGAAAACTGGTTTATCCATTCCTCTATGGTTGGGGTTTCGGATTGTTTCCATATGTTTGCTGTTGTGCAAACTGGTGCAATAAACATAGGTGCACATATGACTGTTCATGTTATATTCTTAATTTCTTTTGGGTATATATCCAATAGAGATATTCCTGGATCATAAAGTACATAAATTTTGCATTTTTTACATTTAAAAAAGTCCCATACAAATTCCCATCATGGATTTACAATTCTACAGTCCCACCAACAATGTAAAAGTGTTCCTTTTTTCAATAGCCTTTCTAGCATTTGTTATTGTCTCTTTTATAAAATTTTGCTAAAATTATCAGTGAGAGGTGATATCTCACCACTGTTTTAATATGTATTACTCATAATGCTAATGATCAGGCACATTTCTTCATATGGTGGTTAGCCGCCTGGATGTCACCTCCTGGCAGTAACTGTGGTTTGGTCTCAAAGAACTACAGGGAAACGTCGGAAGAACAAGAGGGCAGCTCAAACCTGTCTTCTGGGGTCCTTGTAAGTCTGAGCAGACTCAACAGCAACACATTAGGTGTTTTGGGTTATTCAAATAAATATGTTCAAATATATATAATTTTGTTAGAATTCACATTTGAAACTACTCATAAAATAGATGAATTCATATTGTAGGTTTAAAACAAGTCTAGAATACTCTGAAGTTTATACATAATCTCTGACAGACTCTTGTCTTTCCTTGCCAATATAGTGTCTGAAACATAAATGTTTATAGAGATACCAACATTTAGTGTAAAAGATTGCATCTCCTGTGAGTGGATACTATTCAAGGAGGGCAGTCACCATTGACTTAGCAGGAAGGGGAAGTGAAGAGAAAACAGTGAAAAGGGGCGATATGTATAAGTGATTACTCTGTTAATTTCTCAGAAGAGCACATCAAACTCTTTGCAGGGTTCCAGGCAGTTGAAAAACAGAGTCACGAAGGACATGCTATACATTTTTTGGTCAGATACTGAGGCTCCTGTTCCTAGAAGCTGGATGGACTTAGATAATTCTCTAAAAGAATCTAATGACCAAGGCTAAAACATGTCCACTACAGAGGTTATAGACTCTTCTTTGACCTGTAGGTGACTCCAGGGAACCAATTTTTCCAAGATCCGAAAGGACACCTATGCGTGTGAGTCACTCCAACTCCATCAACTCAAAAATCAAGAGTCCAGGAGAATCCGATCCATTTTGCTAAGATCTTATCCTCCTCTATCTTAAGATCACTCAGTCGAATGTGTGTTTCTGTTTGTTTAACAACTGAAGGAGCACTGTTGTCGATTTAAGAGAAACCAGCTTCTCGTGTCAACATTAAACAGGTAGTAAGTTCAGGAAGGGAAGCCCTGGTGGCATGCTGCTAAATGCAAGGTCAGCAGTTCGAAACCACCAGCTGTTGTGCTGGAGAAAGGTGTTATACTCCCATAAAAAGTTACTAGCCCAGAAAGCCACAGGAGCAGCTCTACCCTGTTCTGTGGGGTCACTATGAGGCAAAATGGACTTGATGGTGGCGAGACTGTTTCTTTTGGAAATTCGGGTAAAACTATAAATAGTGGTTGATATCTTTCAGAAGTTAATTTAGTGTCCATAGTGCTCTGTCTCACACGAAGAGGAAGCACTCTCTATAGCTAACTGGGCGTTAGAGACAATCCTCTTCCTGTAGTCCCATCTTTTTCTCAGCAAGTTGTCCATTGTCCCTACTCTTACACCCACTGTTGTTCCTTCTGAAATGTCAGATGTGCCTGTAATCACTCAGGCATACCAGGGGACCCTGTGCATCCCTAACAAACCATCAAAGTCAAGACATCAAATAAGACGTTTTCTCTCCTCTGCTGAGTGAGCATGTGCATATTTAACAACAGCACAATGGTGAATGGGAAAACCGGGAGTCTAAGCCACATCACATTTTATACGTTATTTATGGGGAGGCTAGTTTAACTCTGCGCAACATTAATCTCTCAACGTTTTTTGTTTGTTTGTTTTTTACCTACGAAACTTAAAAATTGCAGAATACCATTCTGATTGTTAGCTTGTATATCAACTTGGATGAGCCATGATACGACCTCACGTAGTGTGGTCAACTCCACGATGCTTCTGTGAAGCAGCCAAGCACTTACAGGGAGAAAATAAATAAACAAACAAAACACTGCTGATTCATAGTGACCCCTGTGAGTTTCTCAGACTGTACCTGTTTACAGGAGTAGACCGTCCAATCTTTCTCCTGTGGACTGCTGGTGGTTTCCAACTGTTAGGTTTCTTCATTGGGATACCTTGGTTCTTGCTCCTTCACACTGAAAGAATTCGTGTGGCAGAAGCATGTTTGCAATCCAAGCGACTCTGTGAGGGAAAGGGAAGCTTTAGGTATTACACTCTGAAACAGTACATGCTGTGTCAAGGCTGTGTGGGAATTTGGCAGGAGTTTGCAACCGAATGCAAAAACCCACCTAGAAGGGATACAGGAGCACAAAACCTCACTTGCAGAACCAGGAAATCACAGGGGCCGAGAGAGCTGCAGGACTGCGAGCCCTGCCTTCATTTCCTCCTGCCTCCCTGGCTAGGGAGGCGTAGTTCAGGGTATTGGCCAACCTTATTGGCTGAATTTAGGCACACCTGTGTGATGTCATGTGCCTAGGTGGTGGCTAGGTTAGTTTCACCTGCGCTTGGTCGGTTCTAGTCTGTGCATGCTCCGTTTGGATTTTTCCATATGTGTCTAATGGGTACCTGATTTTTCTGCAGCCCCTCTGTTGCGGACCTATGCAGGCACTTGGGGAGACAACCCCACTTAGTCCCTATTCTGGCTCCCTACTACAACTACAGACCATGCTGACGGCATACATCGCCTTCATCTGGTCACAGACTGAATATGCAGATTTCATTCAAAGTGTGGTCTACTCTTATAAATTGACAGTGGGTGGAAACTAGTTAACTTCTGCTGAATTTTAGACTTTGCTTCTAGTTCCTCAACTTCCTGCTATATGGTCTGACAAGCCCAGGAACCTTCAGCCAGCCACTGCTGACCTGGAATTCATTTGGCCGATCTTGAATTCATTCAGCTCACCATTCACCAGTCTGTGGTTCTCTGCTTGCTGTTCCTCAGCTCCTGCAGCTGCCGGAGTCAGGAGAAACCTTCAGCTAAACTGTGACTCCTAGACTTGGGTCAGACAGGACTTAGCCATTTCTACAACTGTGTGAGTCATTTCTTGATCTATATCTCTTTCTATATACATTCAAAACCAATGTCATTGGCTTTGGTAGTTGCATAATCTGTTGTCAATTTGAGATAAGAGTGAAGGGGTGGAGTCTAGCTGGTTAATCAGGTCGCAGCTGGATGACCTCATTTGGAGGTGCTAAGGAGATAAATAGCTCGCTGGAGGCAGGACACATGGACACTCCCTGCCAGACATCCTTACAGACTCCCAGCTCCATGTTGACAAGATACATGGAGCTACGGTAGAGCCCTGGAGCTGAAGGAGCCACGTGGAGACCCCTGCCAGCGCTGAGAAGCTTCCGCTGCCATTGGATCCACGAGACTTCCACCAATTGGCCTGTGATCTTCCTGCATTCAGCATCATTGCATGTGCTTCCTGAGTCTAAAGAGGACTTTATAGATTGATATCAAAAACATATGAGCTAATATCAGACATATGGACTTGATCTGGACTGTGCTGAGATGTTTTCTGAATATTCAATTGCTCTTGTATAGAAATCTCTTTCTTATACACATAGGAGTGTCTATGAATTTGTTTCTCTAGTCAACCCAGACTAACACATTTGTGGTTTTGCTTCTCTATAGAATCTAGCCTAAAACGACCACTAAGATTTTTTTTCATGAAATTAATTTAAATGCTACCAATACTT
>NW_022111300.1:20983442-20985704 GCF_000313985.2 Echinops telfairi
GAAAAATGAAGAGGATCATCTGCATTCCTCCAAAGCAAAGGGGCAGGAGGTAAATCTGCTGTATGTGGGAAGAACATGCCAAGACATAAGCAATTCGTTCTCAGGAAAACTGTGTACCTGACCGCCATCATGTAGAACCAAATTGGCTGGCACCACATCTAGGTGGTAACTCGCACCCCCTCCTCACCAAGTGGCTGATCTTTACATGTTAAAAGATTTCAAACTAAAAATCATCTTATCTAAATCATGAACCCCGGCTCTTCCCAAATCCTCTTTCTGCTTGAGTGGTGGAAAGCTTGGCAGTTTTACTTAGTGCTTCCCAGCTTACACTGTGCAATACCTCAATACAACTACTCTTCTTTCACTCTGAAGCAAGTACACCAGGCGAAGGCCACCAGGGTTTCAGCGGTTGGTTTGGGGGGGGATGACTCCGGGGACCCTGCACTGACTTTTTCAATCGCTCTCAGCAGTATGCTCAGAATGCAATAAAGGAGAAGGAAATCCCTATGGATCGACTGGAGTTCATGGGTCATGGCAAAGAAAAGCTTGAAGGTTCTTCTTGACCTTGACAGTCACCTTGAAAGTGGGACTCCTCAAATCAGCAAATTGAAGACTGGATTTCGTCATTTCAGGCTGTCACAAAAGCCATCGATTTGGTGAGGAGTTTGGGAGGATGTTTGATTTTTTCCTTTCTGGTGTTTTTCCTAACTTGCTGCCCAGTGAGTCTCACCTGCCCTGGTGTTTTACAGGAACTGAATGTGCTAAAAATGATTTTGTGGGCTTTGGTTGTAATACTTGGTCTGGGATCAATTTCAGTATACGTTGTATGTAAATAGTGATAAACGTCATGATGTCCAGGGTTGCCTGGCCTCTTTTTTTGTGCTGTAAAGGATATTAGGTACTTGGTCATGGGGTCATTGTTCCTGGAACTGATAGCTTTAGGACGTCTCCTTTCCTGGTATTGCTCTGAAAAGGCACCTCAGCTGGAGCATAGTTTTATTTTCATATAATAACTGTTAGTCTAAATAGAGTAGAGAAACAAATTCATAGACACTCCTATGTGTATAAGAAAGAAATTTATATACAAGAGCAATTGAATATTCAGAAAATATTAAGCACAGTCCAGATCAAGTCCATATGCCTGATATTAGCCCATATGTCTGATACCAATCTATAAATTCCTCTTCAGACTCACACAGCACATGCAATAACACCAAACTGAGGAAGATCACAGGCCAGTGGGTGGAAAGTCTTGTGGATCCATTGGCAGTAGAAGCATCTCAGTGCTGGCAGGGGTCTCCACGTGGCTCCTTCAGCTCCAGGGCTCTAGTAGCTCCATGTGTCTTATCAACAGGAATGTCTAGCAGGGAGTAAGTCAGTGTCCTGCCTCCAGCGAGCTACTTATCTCCTAGTGCCTCCAAATGAAGTCATCAAGCTGTGACCTGAGGGACAGGCTAACCTCCACCCCTTCACTCTTGTCTCAAATTAACAACAGATGTATGTAACTACCATAGTAACTTAACAGTTAAGATTGCTGGGTTAGCCAAGAGAACGAACACTTTCAATAGACATACAACTCTGCCTTAACAAGAGGTGTCTAAGATTTGAAAGCTTCAAGAGCGTTACAGTCAACACAAGGTGGACAGCGTAGTTCAGGAATTAAGGTACTTGAGTAGTTGTCAGGGGAAAGAGCTGGCTTCCAGCCTAAGTCAATGAATTAAGTCAGCATGCATATTATTTAAAATGCCAAAATGCGGCATCTAGTTATAAGGATTTTTAAACGTTTGTTTTATTTGCCCTCTTTACCATCTTGTCCTGCAGTGCCTGTAATAATGAAGATGAAATAAATCAATGTGTTTAGTCTCTCTCTCTCTCAAATCAATAAATAATTAAAATAAAGTACATGGTTTTCTTCTTTGACATTTCTGGTGTGAAAAGTGGAATTTTGAAGGTTGGTTATCTTTGATGATGATGAAACAGGCATAGCACTGATTAAATTCTTGGGAATTGATAAAGGTAAAAATACCTCTTGAATCTGAGCTCCACTCTTATGTTGACAGTTATGTTGATGGGTTTTATTGTTGAGTGGTTTGGACTCTTGTAAGTAAAGCATTGTTGTTACAGTCATTATAAAGTGGGGAATGCCAAGTGCAAAGAAGATCTGGAGCCACGCTCAGAAAGTCCTCCTAACTACAAGAATAAGCCGTGTGGTCATTTATCATGCATGTTCCTGTCTATGTGGCATCATCTTACTGGAGACAG
>NW_022111300.1:20986488-20988257 GCF_000313985.2 Echinops telfairi
TAGACTTCTCCTGAAGGTGGGTCCTAGAAACCACCCCCACTGTGTCTCTGCCTTCACCTTTCTATGGCAAGCTACACTGAGACCTGTGCGAGTCTTGAGATGCAGCCACCGCTCCTGGATCTGTTAAGTAACTAGCTTAGGGACAGGGTGTTGTCCCACTCATACCTGCAAAGACCCCCCTTTTCAGCACAGGTGAAATCTACCTAGCCTCCACCCTAGGTACCTCCACAGGTGGGCCTAACTCAGCCAATGAGGTCAACCACCATCTTCAACCACACCTACCCAGCCCTAGGTTTGAAATATCCTGGCTGAGGGAATGCCTAGCTCTCTTTTTCACTCTGGTCTCCTGGCAGGTCGGAAGGTGGGGGCACACAGGCGCCACCTGGGAGCGCCCCTGATAGCTCACTCCGGGCTTGCTCTGGGGCCCACATGGTTGGCCTCCAGGGATTCCCCAGTCCCATACATGTGGGTGTTCTTTTCCATGTGGTTTTCCGTGCCCCATTGTGAACCCCAGCGCGGCTTCCATGCTTTCCAGAAATAGCGTGTACCCTTTTGAGACTGTAGAACCTGAAACTTTTCCATTCCTTCATAAACACTCACTTGGATTACAAAACACGGTGAATTCCTTCAGTGTGGGAAACAAAGAACCTAGGTATAACCTACTCCAGAAACCAAACAGTCCCACACACAACTCTGCACCTCCGGCCGGCCAGGACCTTCCGGCATTCTGCATCGTCGCATGGCTCTGAAGAGGGACTTATGGACTAGTATTGGACTTAGGCACTTGAGTTACACTGAGCTGGGATGCCTCATTGATGCACGATTACTTCTTGATACAAAGCTCTTTCTTATACATATATGAGTGTCTCTGGATTCGTTTCTCTGGTCAACCTGTCCTAACTCAGAACAAACAACACTTTGGGGTTATTTTGATCTAAGTTAAGTTTAATGAACACTAAGTTAGATAGTCAAGAATTCTAGATTTACAGTGTCTCAGTGGGTGCCTATTTTGAGGTCTCTAAAGCACATCAGGGCAGTAAAATTGCTTCCTTGCTGGGCACGATATCTAAATTAACTAAAGAGAATAAAGAATTACAATGCCTAATTTCAGGTTCCATCCCTTCTGCTCCCCTGCCAGCTGTCACCTCTTTATTCCCTTTTTGCTTTTACCACCCCCCTTTCCCTAAAAAAACAAAACAAAACAAAAACCAGCAAATAAACCCATTGGCTGAAATGCCCTTTAAAATTAGCCCAAACAGTGATTCCCTCATATCACTTTTGCCCCATGCATATGGCCATGATGAAGTAACATTGTGAAATATTTTTCTGTACACTGTGACCTCTAAACATTTTCCAAATAATTTAAAATTCTTGTTTAAGCTTGGGTTCCCAGACTTATATCTTTTCTTATTCGCATAATTGCTAGCCCAGATGAAGCCCAATTATGACTGGAACAGACACCATAGAAAGACCCCAAAGACAGTGTAGCCTTAACTCTTGATAAAACAGTCGAGTTGTGAGAAGACTGCGAAGCCATGAATTTAAAAATATTTCTATAGGTTATTATAAAAACCTTTCCTCCACTAAGTGATTGTACTAAACTTCTCCCTTATAGACAAAATAAATATGAAGCTACTTATGATTATCAGACTGAGCTCCTCTGGAAATTTCTGAGCAGTCTGCTCTCCCATTCAGTGCTGTTTCCCGAGCTGGCCTGAAATGTGAGATCTCGGTCTTAGGAAAGCTTCCACCTGGAACTAGGCAACTCC
>NW_022111300.1:20988873-20992683 GCF_000313985.2 Echinops telfairi
CTCTCAATCGAACAGAAAGAGATCTTTTATCCAAATGCCATTATAAGTTATGATTTAATGAAAGGGAGAAAATATTATTGAATCTTCCTGATACCCCAGAGTCAACAGTACAGGTTCTAGATTAGACAATATTCAAAAATGATAAGCTATTTGCTATATGCAAGTGTTTGACCTTCTCAAAAGTCAGCTCAGCCTTGTCCTGTCCTTCTCATGACTTTTCCCTATGTCCAGAAGCCTGATGGGCCACAGCACCCACAGATGTAAAAAAAATGTATAGTTTTATCAGCTGGGCCTCTTAAAATTCAAAACAATTTATCTGAACCTCTGCCCCAAGGGCCCCATTATCCAAAGCAAAGGAAGGACTAACACCAATGGCGCATGGTTTCCTTTCTAAAGATCCCGTTGTCTCTTGCACCAGCTCTTGATATATTCCTGTCCTTCCAGTTAGAAATAATAATAGTAATCAGCTAGGGATTTAAGACGGGTGCAGTCAACCATATTGTTATTCCTAGATTCCATTCCAAATCGTCATTTCGTACTTTCTAGTACCCCTACTTATTGTACAGTTGTAGGTCTTGCCAGTGACTTTTCCAATATCCTGTTAATTCTCAAAGTCCCTATCTGTCTGGTTTTACCTGGGACAAGCATCAGGTGGTGTAGGGGATGAAGGGTGGGACTGCTAACCATCAGGTTGGCGGTTTAAAGCCACCAGAGACTATGGGAGAGAGATGACGTAAATGGCTTCTGTAAAGAGGTACAACCTCAGAACCCCTAAAGACAGTTCTAGTCTGTCCAACAGGGTTGCTATTAGTAGGAATCCACTTGCTAGAAGAGAGTTTGATTTTTCCTTTGGCAATGCTTCAATAATTTAATGACTCTCCCACCATTTTCCCTGGGTTCTTTCTAACCACATATTTCTAGTATACAGTTTACAAACAAATGGACATTTCTACAAGGTGTTGATGATTTCCTCAACCCCCAGAATGCCTGTGTTTACCAAAGTCTCGCTTTATTAAAACACCTGGTTATTGATGGATATAAGGTTTCTAAAGAAAAATGACAATAAGCTCAGCCTTCCATTAACTATTTAGGCTACATAATTTCTTAAGAGGGTATTCTATTGATCCCAAGTGGAAAGCTGCTCTTCTTACCTTTCCAATTCATAACACAAAGAACCTGCTATGGAGGATGCTACAACTCTGCAGCTATTGTGAAACCTTTTGTTAACTTGACTCACAATCCATAGAAATATTTCAATGCCTCTGAACTGGATTCTTTCCAAATTACACCTGAAGATTGAGGGGCCATAGTTCAATTAGAAGGAAGTCTAGTGAATATCTGCTCTACTCACCCCACAAAACAAACAAACAACAACCAAAGAAAGTGTCACTGACTCATAGTGATCCTACAGGACAGGGTAGAACTGCCCCCTGTATGTTTATACTCTATATGGGATTACTCTATATGGGATCAGAAAAGCATGTCTTTCTCTTTAAGAGCAGTCGGTAGTTTTGAAGTGCGGACCTTGTGGGTAGCAGCCCAATGCAAAACCATTACAGCACCTGGGCTCCTCTGCCTGATCTAGGTATTCATAATTACCATCTAGTTTTTCCTTTTGTACATGATGTATCTGGAAACACTTTAGGTGGAGGGCAGCAAAGACCTATAGTTATTAAGGCTTACAGTTTTTCCTAGAGACTAGAGGTATCCCACTGTCTTAGGTATTTGACTCCTACAGCCAAGTTAGTGGAAAGCACAGCAGACATGGTGTTGGAAAATTGTCTAGGTTTCTATGTGCTCCATACTATGTCTGCCTTACTTATATCTGCCTTGACACATCTTTTTTCTTTTTTAAGCAAAAGGGAAGAAATGTATTGGAGCCTATACAAGAAACTCTAGAGGGGCCCAGCATACCCACCATGTAGGCATG
Organism: Echinops telfairi; assembly: GCF_000313985.2. Classification (NCBI taxonomy): domain Eukaryota; kingdom Metazoa; phylum Chordata; class Mammalia; order Afrosoricida; family Tenrecidae; genus Echinops; species Echinops telfairi. Next base: position 20,990,804 of record NW_022111300.1, read on the forward strand.
TCCAGGCAAAGGGCCACACCATTCACTGTATCCCCATGTCCCAGAGGGACTGCCCTTGATCCGAACTCCAAAGCCCCAGGACTGGCTGTGGGTAAAGATGTATTGACACATCTTCTTGACAGCGGGATCCAGTCCTGTGCACTTCTCCTGCCTGAGTCTACACTAACACCCCACACCCAAAATCAAACCAAGCCCACCACCATTGAGGCGATTCTACAAGATAGGGTAGATCTGCTCCTGCAGGTTTCCAAAACGGTAGCTCTTCACAGGAGCAGTAAGCCCTCTTTCTCCCACAAAGTAATTCTTCTCCCACAACTAATGAGAACAACTATCCTACCCCTAATTATCTAAACCCGATCGAACAACTTTCAGTTCCCCTTAAGGGATCCATTTAGTTAATATAGATTTAGTTTTGTTTGTGAAGCATTTTTATTTAAAACATAATCCTACTCATACTCACTGTCAAGCCATATACAATGGCATGACCCTGCTAGAGGCCTTGAAAGTCAGGTTCTCCCTGAAGTCTCCGATGCAACAAGCCAAATTAATGGATTTCCCTGATTTGTAGAATTGCTTCAGAAAAATCTGTTTATATTTTTATAGGAAGTAGATATTGTTTTCAAATTACACATCTTTTTTGACATGCTATGAAAATGAAGAGGATTTGTACTATCTTCCAGAAATCCCATAAAAAATGGGCATTTTGTAGTGGACCTTCAAGATACTGTACTAATCCCCTCTGCAATTTCTATAATAGAAATACAAGCTGCCACAATACCTGTGCCATAATAAAGAAGGCATTTGTGCTATACAATTACTATTTCTGGGCCTGTATTCCTGGCAATAGTACTAATATTATGCTCTGTGTTCATTATATGCCATATGTAGTATCTTGCCTTAATGATCCCCAACTGATATTATAAATAATTGGTTTTACTCTTGGGTGAATGCTGGAAAAACTTGCTACTTTGTTTTAGAACCTTTCCATTCATTATCCTTTCTATAATAATAAGCTATTTTGTTTATTTCAACCAAATTAAAACATGAAATGCTATATTTCAAAAACAACTGAATTTTCACATAAAACTATACTGGTTTCACATGTGTTCACCAATGACCTGTTGTTTAATCACCTTTTTATCTCCCTGGGAATGTTTCATCTAAAGCTCTATCATTCTGTCCTAAGTAATCTTCCTAGAATATGTCCTTGACCTTTAAGAAGTTCCACTATAAAACCCGCTCACCCCGAAGAAGAGCCCTATTAGCTCAGGTAAATGAATAAAATTATTTTTATTAAAAGGAAAGAACCCCACAAAGTCCTTATAGAGGAAAAGGCTACTTTATAATCATCATCAAATCTCCTAGCAAGGGCTTGATTAAAAAGGGGAAATGTCCAAGTTTCAAACTGGAAGCACTCATGTGAGATGTAAGAATAATGGGCCAACATCAATTCCCAGAAAGCAAAGCTCAAGATGGAAGCCAACTTGTTCATGAGGGGGATGTGTGTGATGCATTAATATAGAAATAACTTCTTCCCAGGAAAAATGAATCCGTGACTCCACTCAAATATAACTGAACTGGCTGGCACCATGCATGTAGACAGTACCTTACTCCCTCATAGTCAAGTGGGTGACCTTTCACACTTCAAAGGACTTGCAGATGAAGTTGATTTTAATCTCTGACTAGCCATTAATCCCTTACCTTTCCTTTGCTACCCCATAAAGGAATATATACCTCTTTATCTGCTAGAAGAGTAAAGTGCTTTGCATTTTTACTTAAGCACTGACCAGCTTGAGCTGTTTTATTCCTCAATAAATCTCCTTTTCTTTCACTGCAGAGTAGAAGATTTTCCGTTTTTTGACAAAGGACATAAAACAAAA
>NW_022111300.1:20993543-21000586 GCF_000313985.2 Echinops telfairi
GGCTAATCTTTTTGCTAGCCATTGAAGAGTAACTGTTTCTGCTGCACAGGCATTCACCTCCAATCTCCAGTAGCAGTCAATTTTACCTTTGTGGTGATGAAAATTTACCCCAATCTATTCAGTATCCCCTTCTTAAAGGCACGGGTGTAAGGGGCCCAAAGTGGTGATAATAGTGAATATCTTCACTATTTTATTTTTTGAAATTTTGCTTTTTCCTGTAGTTACTTATATTTTCTGTTTCTTTATGAATTGTCTATTGATAATTTTATAAATTTGTCTAATAGGATGTATGATAATTTTATAAATTTGTCTAATAGGATGTATGATAATTTTATAAATTTGTTTAATAGATATCAACAAGATGTATATGATATTTGTTGACAATATACATATTGACTTGGATAAAATTATTCTATGTGAAAGTATTACTTTTTGCTATCTTTTATTAAAGAGTTTGTCCAGTTATTAATTTTTTAAAACTTTTTTGGATATAAGGTTTTAAATTTTGAATTATCATTTTTTGTGATTTCCTTTTCAAAACTGTTCATTGTGAATTGGAGAAAGATTACAGAGCAGATCATTAGGTTTACATTTAAAAATTCATACACATTTTTCATCTCATCCATGCTATCCCTTCAGCATTCCACAACTTGTCCCACGTCCTGTGTCTTGTCTCCTTTTTCCCTTCTTTCCTAACCCCTTGACATTTGCCATTGGGTAAATGCTGCCCTTGGGGTCCTGAAGAGTATTTTAAGCAGTGTATATCTCACTAGTGTTATTCTTTGTTATTTCTTATTCAGATTCTCTCTGACTATTTTCAGTCATTGATTTTAACTTATGTTTTATGAAAATCTATATTCCAATAAAACTTTTTTGTTGTGCATAATAAGTATATTTTCCTCCAACATTCAGAACTAGCTACATAATGTTTGAGACACAATACAAAATTTTAAAATGTGGAATCTCTTTTACAAAAAGCAGGAAAAGGTACAATTACAGATGATAAAGCACAGTTTGTTAATTTGTTTCCCTTTTATTCCATGGTGTCTTTTGATTTGCAATGGAACTTTTATTTGTACTTTATGTTATTTTATTTTAAATTTATATTTTATTTTTGGCATGAATTACGCCACTACAAAAAAATTAGTTTTAAATACAAAATAAGGAGAATTAGTTTACACGTTGAATCACTTAAATTACAGAATTTACATTTTTATATCTCATACAGACTTAGGGAAGTAAGGATGAAGTGAAAGAGCTGCAAAGATTTCAAAATTGGACTCAAGAAAGCAAAGTGCGATAATGGAATGTGCAAAGACGTAGAGTTAGAAAATCAAAAGCAAGAATATGATTGGCACATCTCAAGCTGGAAGAACTGAAAAAAGTATTCAAACCTTACATTCAATATTAAAATATTCTATGGCAGGAGGAGGGAGGGAGAGACAACACAGGAAGCAACAAAAGAAGAAGGATGGAATAGAGTCATTGTACCAAAAGCAGTTACTTCAACCATTTCAGGAGGTAGCACATGATCAGGAATTGTTAGTACTTAAGAATGAAGGTAAACAAGTGGCCATCTAGCTGAGAGGCAACAAAGCCTACATGGGAAAAGCACACCAGAACGGGTGATCTCGAGGTGCCGAAGGGTTCAGGTATCAGACATCAAAGAACAAAATATCATATCATTGTGTGCTCACCTTCCCGATACAATTGCTGAAGACAAATGGGTGCATAAGCAAATGTGGTGAAGAAAGCTGATGGTGCTCGGCTATCAAAAGATATAGTGTCTAGGGTCTTAAAGGCTTGAAGGTAAACAAGCGGCTATCTAGCTCAGAAGCAACAAAGCCCACATGAAAGAAGCACACCAGCCTGTGTGATCATGAGGTGTCAAAGGGATCAGATATCAGGCATCAAAGAACAAAAATTCATAACATTGTGAATGAGGGGGAGTGGGAGTGAAGACCAAAGACCCATCTGTAGGCAACTGGACATCCCCTTAGAAAAGGGTCGCTGGGAGGAGACGAGCCAGTCAGGGTGTAATGTAGCAATGATGAAACATACAAATTTCATCTATTTCCTAAATGCTTCCTTCCCCCAACTATCATGATCCCAATTCTACCTTACAAATCTGGCTAGACCAGAGGATGTACACCGGTACAGATAGGAACTGGAAACACAGGGAACCCAGGACAGTTGATCCCTTCAGAACCAGTGCTGAGAGTGACAATACTGGGAGGGTGGAGGAGGGTGGAGTGGAAAGGGGGAACCAATTACAAGGATCTTCATATAACCTCCTCCCTGGGGGATGGACAACAGAAAAGTGGGTGAAGGGAGACATTGGACAGTGTAAGACATGACAAAATAATAATAATGTATAAATTATCAAGGGGTCATGAGGGAGGTGGGGTTGGGAGGGAGGGAGATGTGGGGAGGCAGGGGGGCAAATGAGGAGCTGATACCAAGGGCTCAAGCAGAAAGCAAATGTTTTGAGAATGACGATGGCAACAAAGGTACAAATACACTTGACACAATGAAGGTATGGATGGGTTGTGATAAGAGTTGTACGAGCCCAAATGATTAAAAATAATAATGATGATGATGGAGCCCAAGTTTCCTTGAAGAACGGCACTGACAAGGCTCTAGGAATTGATGGAAAGTATTCACTCATCTGTGCCAAAATATTTTCAAGACTTAGTTAAGCAACTAGAAGAGATTCATATTTGTACCCATGTTACAGAAAGGAAACTCAATACAAGGTGGTGTATTGAGTGCTATCACTTGTATCGCATGAAATTAATGTTTTGCTGAAGTTAATTCAAAAATGCTTGCAACAATACATTGACAGAGAAATGCCAGAAATTCAAAACACAGTAAAAGGATATGGAACAAGGCCTAAAGCAGAGATCATCAGAAAGATGCTTATCTCTGTTTCATTGAATACATAAAGGAATTGGACTGTGTAGGTCCTAATCAGTTATGGACCACATTGAAAAGAATGGGAATTGCAGAACATTTAATTGTGCTGATGCAAAGTCTATATATTAGGTAGCAGACATTCAAACCAAACCAGGGGATACTGTATGATTTTAAATCAGAAAAGGTTCAAGCTAGGGTTATATCCTTTCATCACACTTAATAATCTCTCTGCTAATAATCTCTCACACAAATAATCTAAAAAGTTGGACGTGAGAGTTAACTTTTGAGTTAAATAAGTTGGGCCAGGATTCTCAGTTAGGACTTAGTAACACCCCATGATGTGACTTAACATGAGCTGCCAATCATCTGAAAGAATATTAAGGTGGGATACAATATCTTTACTCAGATCACAGCCCTGATGTAATCAACTGAAAAGATATTTTCCCAGGCTGTGGCCTGCATCCTACAGAAGTGGATGCCTGGACATTTTTGCTTGTTTTTTTATGGTTCTTTTTTCTTTCTTTCTTTCTTTTTTTATTCATTGGAATTCGTTCACCTTGGATTCATTCACCTCTGCAACCCTCACTACTAAATGGATCAGAAGAAAGCTTCAGCCTAATATCTGATGCACAGGCTTGGACTTGACTGCTTCTACAGTTGTGTGAGCAGTTTTCTTGATATAAGTTTCTCTTAGAGAGAGAGATATCACTTGTTTTGCTTCTCTAGAACACCCAGCCTCCAGAAGTGGGCTGTATAACGAAGAATGTTGCTTCTGGATTAGAAGAGTACTTAGTAACACATGTATCTAGCACATTACTTTCTAAACGTGAAGAGGATTTGAAACATTTACGGGTGAAAAACCAAAGACTTTGGTATGAATTACACCTCAGCATAAAGAAAAGATAAAACTTTTAACCAGACCAATAAGAAACATCACAATGAACAAAGAAAATACTGAAGCTATCAAGGATTTCATGCTTCTTGGCCAATAATCAATGTCCATGGAAACAGCAGTTAAAAGGTCAAAGTATTTAAGCATCTAATTCTGTTGGAAAAGATGTCTTTATGTGTTAAAATGTAAAGCACCACTTTGAAGACTAAAGTGCTCTAATTCAAGCCATGAAATTTTCCACGGCCTCCTATGTGTGTAAAAGCTGAACCATGGAAAAGGAAGACTAAAGACAGATTAATGCATTTTACCAATGGTCTTGGTGAAGAACATTGGATATACCATAGAGTTCCATGAGAAAAAACAAATGTGTCTTGGAAGAAGTCCAACCTGAATGCTCCTCAGAAGCAAGGATAGCAAGACTTTGTCTTACATATGTTGGGCATGTTATCAGGAAGAACCTGTCCCTGGGGAAGGACATCACACTTAATAAAGTAGAGGGACAATTAAAAAGAAGTCCCTCAATCAGATGGATTGGCTCAGTGCCTGTAGCAATGACCTCAATCACGTGTACGATTGTAAGGACAGTACATCATTGAGCAAAATCTCTATTACTCAGAACTAGCTCAACAGCATCTCTAACAACACTAGCCTAATTATTTTATTCTAGCCGGAACAGTGGAAGCAGTGCACAAAGCTAATTCAATTACCCTCACTTCACTTCTTGATAGCAGCACATTCCACCCACAGTCTCCACGTTGAACCTTAATGATGTGTAAGAAAGGACTGAAAAATAGAGGGAGTGTAAATTGCTGGGTCTCCCTCTTTCACTGTAGGTTATCATTTTCAGCGCAAGTGGTTGACTACAACAGGAAATTGACATGGTAGGGTTTTAATCAGGTAAAGTTCTAAAAGGGTTCATTGGTCATCTGTGCTTTTAGATCATTGTCATCTTTCTAATGTTCTAAGCAAGGTTTGTTTGTTTGTTTGTTTGTTTGTTTTAAAGAGAAGTGTGGAATGTCTATATGCATGGCATTCCTGCTTCCTCTATGTAACACACTTGACTTATACTCACTTTGAGTCTTACTGAAACCCTGCATGTTGTGAGTGCATGAGAGTTATGGGCATCTCAAAGATCAATGAGGCAGAAGAAATACAACTGTGCTTATCTTCCCAGCTCTTGAACATGCTCCATTGTCCCTTGGGACTTCACCTATGAATCACAAGCTTAAAGACAAAATTATTAAGAATCTAAAGCCAATGACAGCAGAGCATTAAACAAAATAGGAAGCCCTTCTACGTGATGGTCCGTCCCTGTGTGACCACACAGCAAGCCCAGGAAGCCATTTTGGAAGAGTTACAATTAACTTCCGAAAATGTTTCCCACCAAAAATTAATAAATTTTAAAACATGAAATAAAGTTAAGTACTAAGCATACTTTTATCACTTTTATAGGAGCTATTACTAGACATTTAAATTTAATAATCCTGCACAGTAAATAGAAAAGGGTGTGACAAGTACACTTTTAAAAGAATTATACAACTTTTACCAATGTATAAAGTCAATAGAAATAATACGCAATAAATTTATTAGAGACACTCAAATTCAATGCCACACTAGCTAGACATTAAAAGACAAATGGGAAAAGGAAAGATAAGAGCATGAGAAAGCAAAATTAAAAGGACTTTTACATAGCATGTTATAGCATGAAATTTTTTAGACTTCCTAGAACCCAAAAGGAATTGCAATGAGCTAAATAAACCCTGAGTACATAATTAAAGGAACATGAGCAATTTGTCAAGAGAAGCAGCCATCACCTCTCCCTCCTGAAATCTGAAAATTCATTATGCATGTCATTATAAATACATATAATTGGGGAATACAGGTATAAACAATAACATACTGATAAAATGTAAGATACTACATGCAACTTTAATCTTTAATCACAACTAAACCTGACAATTTAGTTGTTATATGAAATATGTTGTAGAGAAATGAAAGTAAAATAATAGCAAACCTTTCTTGTGACTATTTGATTCAGATTAGATTTATGAGATGAGACAGAAACACATTCCCCAAACCAAATAACTCTCAAATAATCAATTTTGGGAAATAGACAGTAAATCATTTGAATTTGAGGTTACTAGAATACATAAAAGTTGTTTATACTGATAGATTTACTTTGGAGAATATGCCCAAAGAAATTACTATCAAAAAGAAACACTAATTAACACAATGATTGTCCTAATCACATTATTTATAGAAGCAGAATTTAAAAATACTAAAATTTACAACATTAAGGTGAACCTAATCAAAAACAATTGCCCACAGTATATAATAAAGATACTTAAAATAAATTTTTGTGCAAGTAGACAAGCATGTGTACATATAAAATGAATACTTTTAATTTATAGCATCAACATAGAGCCTAAAGTTAGGGAAGAAAGTAGACCTTGGAGGAGACTCACTCTGGAAAAGACGACAAATACCTACAAGAAGTCCTGGCCTAGTGCTAGACTATCAGTTAGATGGGTGAAGTGTAGCCAACTAATTCATGATTCTAGAAAATAAGCACTGGATTTCCCAAAAGAAGATAAAAGAATATAATTCAAGGGTATAGTGAAATGTCAAGGAAACTGGACCACCTTGGTTAAAGGTCCTGGCAAGCACATCTCTGTGTTCCTGAGTTTGTGATGGGGAACAGCAGAATGCCAGCCATCAAAATAAGACTCAAGGCCAACATTAGCTCCAATGTCCAGAGAGATGGACCAAACTGAAGCATCAGAAGCAAGCAAAGTAGCAGCAGATTGGAATCACAACTTGGGAACTGGCTCCTGACATTGAGGAGGAGAATGGAAAAGACTACCAAGCATTACCTAGGAACTAATCTGATAAACAGCAAAGAGAGCAACATGAAAACCAAACAAACGCATCCGGCTATAAAACAAACAGACTAGCTTATTACGGGAATGGGTGGTAGAGTCCAGCCTTTAGGAAAGAGATCAGTGCCATGCTATGACAAACTGAAGAGGGAGAATCTAACAAGAGACATGACGTAAAAATGATACGGTCACTGTTTCAGTTATATAAAAATGCATATATAATCACTGAAGAAGAAGTTAAGCCAAATTTAATAAGTAACCGGTTTGCTTATTTTTCTAGAGTATTGTTGTAAAAGACTAACATTTAAGAAAATGTTGATTTTGTTTATTGTCCCTTTTTTACAAAATAAAATGGT
>NW_022111300.1:21001872-21004094 GCF_000313985.2 Echinops telfairi
AACTCATGAGAGCTGCTGGGTCCAAGGTCAAGGAAGCAGACAGCTGAGTCTTCCCATGGGCAATGCAGTAATCCATCCACAGGCAGTAAACATCAGGGCAGGTCACCAACAGTCAGCAGCTCAGGAACTTAACAAAGCAGACCCGGATGGGACATTGAACTCAAGCAATGCAAGATGACAGGATCCACCAGCCTCAAGCTCAAACAATGTACACACCAGCTTCATGGCGAAGCAGATCTCGAATGAACTTCAAGCTTTAGAGACACAATCCACGGGTTGGCTGTCCCACAGGTAGTGTAGCTCACAAGTTGAGGCAGAGAACTAGGTAAAGCAGCTGCATACTGGTCCGATCACCAGAGAACAAGAAAGAGAGGATGGGCCTTGCCAAGCCATTTAACTCTTTGCCCTCCAATCAAACTGCAACCTTATTAATCCCACATGTTCCTATCGGCCAGGCTGGCACAAAAATCCTACCTATAACAGCGGGTAGGTTTTCAATCTACCCTTCCCCCAGGATGCCAAATTATTTATTTTTTATTTAAATGGAAGCTATTACAGATATTGTAACAATCCATATTTCAATTAGATCAAGCATAATTGTGCAAATGCTACCATCATCAGTTTAATACATTTTCTTTCTTCTTGTACTCTTTGATATCAGCTACCTTTACCCCTGTCCTCCCTACCCTACCCCCAGAAACCCTTATTATTATATTTATTATTATTATTATTTGCCATATCTAACACCATCCAATGTATACTTCTGCCTGCAATTCTGTTATTCATTCCCCTCAGGTGGGGTTATACAGTCATCATTGCTATCAACCCCCCTTCCCTGCAGCCCTCCCCTGCCTCGTCCCATACCCTCAGGGAATCATTACTCCCATTACTGTTTCTGAAGGGTTATCTATTTTGGTTTTCATTCACTGAGCGCTCCTGATTATACAAATGAACATATGAAGGTCTAACAAGGTTAGAGGTGAAACAAGAATCATAATAGTAAGGAGAAGAAATTTAAAGAAGTAGAGGATAGTTACATGTTTCATCAGTATTATTCTGCTCCCTAGATTTATCATCTCTTCCCTGAGACCCTTCTGTGAAGGACTGTTTTATTATCTTACTGGTGGGTTTTGGGTCTCCATTTTGTTCATGCTCCTTCACGTCAATTTGATTGCTTATATTTGAACTTCTGATACCCATTCCTGTCAACAGCTCATGATCAACCTACCTGTGTAGGCTGCTGTGCTTCTTCCATGTGGGCTTATTTGCTTCCCTGCTAGATGGCTGCTTGTTTAACTTCTAGCCTTTAAGAACCCAGATGCTATATTTTAATAGCTGGGCACCATCAACTTTCTTCACCACATTTGCTTATGCACACATTTTTTCTTCAGCATTCATGTTGGGAAGGTGAGTATTGTGCAGAGCCATATTATTAGAACAAATCATTCTTGTGCTGAGGTAAGATTTAAATAGAGACCCAAAGTCCATCTGCTTCCTTATTGAATATATATATACACACATACACACACACAAACACACACATATATATATACACAAAAACTCCTCTTTATTTACATATATACACAACTATATTATACCTATATATGTCATTAATACTTTCTTCTTCTTTCCTCTTTTTCAATATTTTTTCTTTCCTCCTGCCCCACTATAATGTTTACCCATCATTCACCTCTCAGTAATTCCTCTCAGATACATTTCAATTGATCGAACATGACCAGGAATGCTGCACCCTCCTCACCGTCAATTTTAGAAACTTTGCTATTCCCTTATCCCTGTCGTTGTTGGCTCACTGTTCACCTCTCACTGCCTCCTCCTCTCTCAGCCCCCTCCTTCCCCAGAACCTTCAGTCCAGTGGGTGTCTCCTTGGGATTGCTTATCCTGCTTATCTTATATAGATAAAGAGAAAAAGAAAAGGAGGGGGAAAAGTGGTGGTGGTGAACTATAATAATAGTTCAAAGTCTAGCTGATATCCTGACCTAGAGTAGCTGGGTATCTCTATGTTCAATAGCAAGCAGGACCCGTTATAATCCATCAGTCCAATCCCCTTTTCTTTCAGAGTTCCATACCCCAGGACTGCCTAACAGCACTTATACCCTTTTAGTCTTCAGCATTCATGACCCAAAGGCACTCCTATTGCAAGAGGACAGTCCCTATTGCTCTTCCTGCAGTCAGGGATGGAGAAGTCTAATAACCGCCCCCCG
>NW_022111300.1:21005396-21018041 GCF_000313985.2 Echinops telfairi
CATATGGTCTATTTTTGAATACATGCCATATGCACTTGAAAAGACTGTGACATTGTTTGAAGTTGGGTGGAGAGCTCTGAATATGTCTATCAGGTCGAGTTGTCTAACTGTAGAGTTTAGTTCTGTAGCCTCCTTCTTGACCTTCTTTCACACTGATCTGTCTTTCACAGGGAATGGTGTATTGAAATCTCCTACTATGAGAGTTGAACCTGTGATTTCTTTTTTCATCTTTTGAAGGATTTGGTTGACAAATTCCACAGGTCTCCCGCTGGGTGCATATATGTTTATTATGCTTACTGTCTCTTGGTTTACTGATCCGTTAAGCATTATGTAGTGCTCATCGTTATCTCTAGTTATGACCTGCACCTTGACATCAATTTTGTCAGAGATTAGGATCACAACTCCTGCTTTTTAAAAATTGCCATTAGGTTGGTGTATTTTTTGCCAGTCATTAATCCTCAACCAATTTTTTGTCTGCAAACTTGAGATGTGTCTCTTGAAGACAGCAGATTAATGGGTTTTGTTTCCTAATCCAGTCTAATAGCATTTGTTTTGAAATGGATGAATTCAGACCATTGATGTTTAGTTATTACATCCATCTGTGGATACTTTGCGGTCATCTCATACCTTTGTGTTTCCTACCACCCTCCTTGGCAGTGTGGTGGGATTCATTCTTGCCTTCCTTTCACCATTGGGTCAATGGCATCTTGGGTGTTGCTTTCAGTGAGTTGACTTCTGGATATTGTCATGCTATGTGGTAGTCTCATGTTTGTGCTCTGTGGATGTTGGTCTTCTGTCCAAATTGAGTTGGAAAGAATTTTTGTAGTGCTGGTCATTTTTAACGTATGCTCTAAATTTTTCCTTGTCTGGGTAAACGCTTACCTCTCTATTTTGATGGATAGATTGGCAGGATAGAGTATTCGTGGGTTACCAGTATTCTCCTTCAATTTTTGGAAGATGTTACTCCATTCTCTTCTCTATGTCGTGGTTTCTGCTGATAGGTCTGAGAACATCCTTATCTGAATCCTGTTATAGGTGACTGACTTTTTTTCCTCTAGCTGCTCTTATGATTTTCTCCTTTTCCTCCAATTTGGGTTATTTGACTACTATGTGCCTTGGTGTAATCTTCTTGGGATTCAGTCTAATTGGTGTCTCTCTGCTTCCTGGATGATTGCCTGGTTCTCATTGGTTAGATGGGGGACAATTCCAGGAATTCCTTCATTATTTTGGCTGCTGATTTCTTTTTTATATCTTGTTTTGTATCAAAATCATTCCTCTTCTTAACATTGCTCATTGTTCTCAGTTTTCTTCACCTTTGATTATCTTGTTTGATTGCCATTTCCATTTGTTGAATTCTGCTTGACTATCTTCAAGGTCACTGATATGGTTCTTTGCTTCTTCCAACCTGTTGTTGAGGTCTCTTACCTTATTTTTTGATTCTGTGGCATCATCCCTTAACTTATATTTCACTTTGTTATGTGGATTCTATCCTCTTTATTATTTCATCATTTCCTATATTAATTTCCCCATATCCTGTATAAGTCTAAGCAGCATTCTGAAGGTTTCTTTCTGTAGTTGATCAAAGTCTGCTTCTTCTATGTATGTTGCTAGGTTCAGCATCTCCTCAGACATTGAATTTTGTTTCTCTTGCTTTCTTGTGCTTGTTGCTGATGTGGGTTATTGTCTGTGTGTCATTTTGGTGGAGTTCAGCACCATTTTCTCGGAATCCAGGAGCTCTGAATTTTCTCTCTTGGAGGCTAGTAAGAACAATTCTTTGGACGGCCTGGGTCCAACTGTCTGCGGGGTCTGACTGTGCCTCTATCTCATTTTGGTTTTACTCTCTCCCTAAACAGTTGGGATTATCTATTTGAAGGGAAGCTCAGGTAGCCCTCTCAAGTAGAGCAGGCAGGGTGGTAGCAGGCAGCAAGGACAGTCCTATGTAGGCCGGTCACACAGGCAGTGCCATGGCACTGGCCAGCAGGCAACAGCCACGCTGTCAGTGTTGAGGTGCCAGGCAGCGGCAGGAAAACCTGCTTCTTCCACGCTGTAGGGGGTACCAGGTGGTGGTAGGAGAGAGCTGCTGCTGTTTCTGTGGGGTGGGGAGTGCCGGGCAGTGGCGGTGGGTGGGGGATGCCAGGCGGTAGCCGTAGGATGGAGGCTGCAAGATGGCAGGGGGGAAAAGCTGCAGCTGCCATATCATGGTAGCTGCCAGAAGACAACAGGAAAAGTCACGAGTGGTGGAGGCTGAGGCTTCCCATGCACCAGGCCACAGGTTGCTTCAGCTCTGTGGTCCATATGGGGGGACAGGACAAATCGACATCACAGGGAAGATCTGCCCACAGGCTAGAACAGAGTCCTGGGGTACTATGGGTCCTAATTGGACATCCCCAAGCCTCAAAGACCCCAAACTCAACTGTTGCTGTGGAGCACCCCACACAGGTATCACTACTTCAGTACCATCTTCCCAGAAGTCCCCTGTTTTCAACACTTAGTTAAGTTGTTCTGTGTATGTTGTTTTAGTTTTTGTTGTGGTGTGCATGTGGGTATATATTCTAAGATGCAAATTGAAATAAAACAAGTCTGTGCTAATTAAAAGTCAATTTTCAGAGCAGACTGGATAAAAGCAGACCCGGGTTAATGTTTAAAACAGCCATTTCTTGCTGATCTCCCTCAGCATCACCTCCCTTTCCAGAAACACCCTGACAAGAGCAATGCATGCAGACAGAACTAGGTTAATTCCCACTTGACTTCTTTGGTCAAATATTCCCATTAAACCACCTCCTGAGCAATTAGGAAACTCTTCCTCTGTCAGTATTCCTTTTTCTATTCTCAAAAACAGCAAGTGGGAACAAGAAATATCATTACACCTTATTAAATCATCTTTAGGTCTGTGATCACATGCACTTGAGTCTTGTGTGAAAGCTGTTCAGACCATACATAATTGCTTATACATGCCCAAACAGCAATTTAACATAGGCAAGGTGACGCATGGGATGATATTGATGTGCTTTCTCTCAGTTCAACACATTTCCTCTTCTTTTCTAAATGGTGTGCACGATTGAGATCTGTGGTCTAGAAAGTGCTGTTTATCCCAATGTCATTTGAGACGCTATTACATAACCCCTATCTACATAAAGTTTTGAATCCCCTAACGAAGTTAAGAAAAAACCCAAAACCGGTGGTAAAAGAATTGGCCTCCAATAACCAATTAAAAAAACCAACCGTTTCCGGAAATTCAAGGAAAGGTGGGGGGGGAAGTAAAAAAACAAGTGGCAAGTTGAAGAATAAAAAGGAAAGGGGAAGCCAACCTTTCAATCGGGATATAGCTATTGAGGCCTCTGTGTGGGTGTGGCCTTCTCCTGAGGATTTTAGGAACTCCTGTTCCTCCTTGGAGGTGGGAGAGACTCTCTCTACTCACTTCTTGCAAGACATCCCTGAGGAGAAGCCACATGGACCTACCCTGATGCAGCCAGAGCCCTGGACCTTGAGAAGCCACATGGAAACCCCTGACAGCTATGAGATGCTTACAACACCACTGGATCCACAAGACTTCCCACCCACTGGCCTGTGATCTTCCTGCCTTGGAGTCCTTGAATGTGTTTTATGAGTCTGAAAAGAACTTTATAGATTGAATTCATACATATGGTCTAATACCAGATTTATGGACTTGATCTGGACTGGGCTGGGATTTTTTCTCAATATTCAATTGCTCTTTTATATAAAGCTCTTTCTCATACACATGAGTGTCTGTGAATTTGTTTCTCTAGTCAACCCAGACTAACACAGTTGGATGCTTTCACATATACATATACGAGGTCAAAAATTCAGCAAAATTCCAATTCAAACAAATTTCATCCCTGTGAAATTGACAACAAACACCTGAAAGAATATTCTATCTTCTGCTGAGACATAGAGGGCAGCCTCTGTCCTATTTTCTTTTTTCTCAGGATGGTGCACAATATTCAGTAAACAAAATATCTGCCAGGGGGCAGCAGACTGTTATACTTTCATTCCCAAGGGATTCCAGAAGGTTTTATGAAAGCTACTAGCATATTATGATAATTAACTTGAAATTCAAGTCTCACAATAATTGTATTACATTGCATTTAGAAGTAAAACTTTGATAGTTCCTTATTAAATCTAGGAACTAGCACAAAATAAAGCTTTTATTTATTTTTTTTCCCCCAGACATAAAACTCAAAGAGAAATCTTAATTGGCTCAAGCTGCTTAACTCTTTTGCTGTCTAAATCTGGACTTTTCAGGTTTGCCACGTTTCCTGACTCCCTTGAACTTCATCTTCATGACATGGTTAAAAAATATATATTATGACAGGCTTTGACTTTTAAGATTATTTGGCTATTGTCTCTAAAATCTGGCTCATCTCTAGAAACATTGAAATTTTTACTTTTGGGAGGTATTTGTAATGTAAATAGTCACCTTCTGGCCATTGTTTCTGAGTGTGATCTAAGTATATATATGAACTATGAAATTGCATTGTAACAGGATAGATACTAGAAGTGAGAGGGGAGAAATGAGAGAAAACTGAGCCATTTTGGATCCCTGAAATATCTAAAAAGAAGTTCAAATAATATGTATCCTACATCTTTGCCAGGGGTTTGCCCAGTTGAAGGCGTTTTAGAGTATCTTTGCTTGTCTGTGGATTGTCTTTTATAACTATGCACTTAAAAGGGAATTCTGCACTAGTCCTTTAGAGAACTCCAGTGGTTAGCATCTAATTCCAGTGATATAAATTGAACCACTTGAATGATCTCTGTTTAAGCAGCCAGCTTTAAGCACGCACAGTTTTAACCTATTTAAAAGTGCTACTTATTTTGTTCATAGTGTTCTGTTCTCTTCAAGTTCATTTTAGAAAATACTTTCTAGTTATCTTGATTAAAGATGTTTCACTAACAAAAAAAGAAAGGAAAAGAAATCCTTGAAACACCTTAAAACCACAAAGACAAAAAGAAGAGTTAAATGAAACCAAATTTTGGGAAGTGAAAAGCAGATGGATAAGGGATGACTGCTTAGAAAACTTAAGGAAGGTGAATCCTAGGTTTTAGTGATAAAGGCTATGAAGCAACATAATTCAACTACAGGACTCCAAAATGCTCCATAAATTGGTGGATTCAGATAATGGTGTGAATAAAAGGAAAGGGGTGTTCAAATTCCATTTAAAGAAGCAAGTAACCCCTTGGGACCACACCTTTAATCTGCATAGCCATCTGATCCCTACATTGCACCCCAATGGAAAATTGGAGCCTTATATTTTAGACCAGAAAGAACCAGTCAGCTTATGTACTAGAAGCATTTCTGTTATCTATTGTGTGTAACAAACCACCACAAGCATTACTATTAAAAAGCAACACCCTCTTTCATATGAAGGTACACCATACCTTTCAGCACACATAAAAACACAAAATGGGTCAATTCCTGAAAAGCAACACCATACCTTTCAGCACACATAAAAACACAAAATGGGTCAATTCCTGAAAAGCAAGACCTAAAACAATGAAAGTCTTCAAAGAAAACATAATAATAAAGCTTCAGGACCTTGTTTCTGAGGGTGGATTTTTAGATTCAAACAGAAAGATTTTGTTGAAACAAACACACAAAACAAACTCATCCGTCAATGCCAACTCATAACTACACTCCAGGACTAGGTAGACCAGCACCTGTGGGTCTCCGGGACTGTAACTCCCAGTTTGTGGTTTCAAACTGCTGACTCTGCAGTTAACAGCGCAATATGCTATCATTTCACCACCAGGGCTCCTTAGAAATTGTTAGGGCCTCTTAAATTCCTTCCAAGAAACTTATGAGGGAGTTAAAAAAGTTTCTGGGAACTTATCATTATCCTTTTATTTTATTATCCCATTAATTTTTTGAAGCCCTCTTCTATGTTACCTGGTGGCATAGTGGTTATGCCTTGGGCTGTGATCCATATGGTTGGCAGTTTGAAACCACTACCACCGCTCTATGGAAAGACTGGGCTTTCTACTCCCATAAACAGTTACGGTCTCAGAAACCCAACAGTCCCTATAAGTCAGCATAGACTTGATGGTGGTGAGGGTGAGAGTTTTGAGTATATGTTGCCTTTAGCCTCAAGTTGAAACCTAGAAGGATATCAGGTAACACTTCTTTGTTATACATAATCCTGGCCCTGCTCTGCTGCCACTACCCTACTTTTACTGATCACTATTGACTGGTGCTCGCCCAAGCAAGCCAGAATGTTTCCCACACCTGTGAATCATTCCCTTTAGTTGGTTAACTCCTACTGACCCTTTTAGATTGTTTTACATGCCAAAACTCCAGGAAGCCTTCTTGGGCCCATAACAGTGGATTATTCAGTGCCCTTCCAATGTCATTGCATGGATCCTGGACACAAATTAGAAGTTCCAAAACTTATCTTGACCTTTACTTACAGATATGACTGGAATTTTTTGTTTGTGTTTTTCTGTTTTTATTAATCATTTTCTTGGGGTGCTCTTACAAATCTTATGACAATCCATCATTCAATTATATTAAGCACACGTGTACATATGTTGCCATGAACATTTCCAGAACACTTTATTTCTACTTGAGCCCTTTGTATCAGCTTTTCTTTTCTCCCCTCCCACCCTCAGGAATCCTTGATCAATTATATATTATTGTTGTTATTTCATGTCTTACACTGTCCATTGTCTCCCTTCACCCACATTTCTATTATTCATCCCCCTTGGGGGTGGGCTATATATCCAATCTTGTGACGGGTTCTCCCTTTCTCCCCTTGCGCACTCCTCCCCACCATCTCCCTATTCATGATATCGCTTCTCCCACCACTGTTTCTGAGGGTTTTTATCTGTCCTGAATTCCATGTGTTGAAAGCTCTTATTTGTACCAATGTGTATACTCCGGACTAGCTGATTTGTAAGATAGAACTGGCCCGTGGTAATGTGTATATGTGGGGGTGGGGTGGAAGCATGCAGGAACTAGAGGAATGATGTGTGCTTTATCAGTGCTATACTGTACCCTGGTTGAATCATCCCTTCCTTGTAACCCTTCTATAGGGGTATGTCCAACTGTCTACAGATGGGCTTTTGGCCGCCACTCTAACCCCCCTCTTTCACATTGATATAATTGTTTGCTGATCCCATCGACACCTCATGATCACATAGGCTGGTGTGTTTCTTTCATGTGGGCTTATTTGCTTCCCTGCTAGATGGCTGCTGGTTTAACTATAAGTCTGTAAGACCTCAGACTCTATATCTTTTGATAGGGGGGCACCATCCACCTGCTACACCACATTTGCCTATCCACCCATTTTGTCTTCAGTGATCCTGTCGGGAAGGTGAGTATCAAAGAGTGCCAGGTTCTTAGAACAAACTTTTCTTTTGTTTAGGGAGGCCTTGAATAGAGACCCAAGTCCATCTGCTATCTTCATACTTACCATATAAATATATGTACATTGGCCTCTATCCCTTTCATTATAAATTAATATATTTACATATATACATGCCTATAGCTATACCTCTATAAATAGCTTGTGCCTACTACGATTGGAGACTGGAGATTTTATTTGATAAGCAAATGTTTATTTTCTTTGCACCAAGAGTAAGAAATGAAAACAATGGAATTCCCACTCCTGAGAAATTTTCAGTCTACTGAGGGAGGCAGGTAGTAATTACTCGCACAAGGAAATACAAGTGGAATTGGGGAAAATACTCAGAAGAGATCTCAGACCACAATGCAGGCTGGCAGTAGAGATTGCAGCACATTAACCTTGTTAAATATCATTCACACATGAAGTCTGGTGCTCTCAGTCTGCTCCTCTCTGTCTAGACTCTCGGTGCCCTTGCCCATGCCGTGCTTTAGAGTACAAAATGAGGGGCCTTGAGAATTGGTTACTGGGACTCACCCAGAAGGGCTTTCAAACAGAACTCTTGACACTGTTGTAGGCACTGGCTTCGCCAATCCCTGTATGGAGACAGAATCATCATATATGAAACACATGTCCTGATGATGATTGCAATTTGTAATCCTTTTCTTCATACTTTTATAAATATTCTACACAATAGTACTTTTGAAAATGCAATTAAATTCAATGAAGATAACAGTAATCTCTTATAACCCCTTTTGCATATGAGAATGATTTTCATTTTACTGTAATTCGGCTCCTTTGTTTCTAAGGAGCCCTGGTGGTAATGTGGATTCGGCATTGAGCTGCGGATTAAGTGTTAATTGTAAGGTTAATGGCTCAAACCCATTCACTACCCTACAAAAGAAAGATGAGGCTGTTTGCTTCTCCTAAAGCTTATAGTCTCAGAAACCCTATAGAGTCACCTAAGTATTCCAAGCTGATGGCAGTGGATTTTTGGTTTCCTATGTTTCTATGCCTCTGAATCAGGAGTGACTATTAGCTACTTTACCAGCTCAAAGTCTCCTCCAGCCATCATCTCACCACTACGTCTCTAAATCCTTCACACATTTTCAGAAGATTAGAGAATGGCCTCCAAGTACTAGTTGGCTTGAGGCAGATGTTCTCAGGCATGCAGTTGGTAGCTGGCGAAACTACTGAATTCACAGAAAGAGAACTGCTGGCCATTGAGTCAGGGTCTATACTTTGCTGATACTTTCAAAGGAAGGCTCTCTTTCCCCCTCAAGGATTGATAACTCTCGGTTACTTCCTCCCATCTGCTTGTTCTTACAGCCTGCTTCTCCCTCTTCTGCAGCTCCAAGTATTCAAGGGAGCAAAAAATAACCTGCTCCTCAAACAAGTCTGTGAACATTTTTATATAGCACATCAGTAGCTTGCAACTTCTCGTTTTGAAATTTGCACTCTGTAGAGCTATTTCTGCAGTGGTTGATCCATGACTATGGTGTGAAATGGGGTTGGGAAAAGGCCCACTGGAGTAAGAATGAGAGAATTCTGTCACCTCAGGAGGAGATGATTGAAGAAAATTACAGCATAATGGGAGATTAATCCCACTACACATACATATCCATTACATGTTACATGACCAAAAAATATATAGCTAGTTTTGTTTTGTGGGGGTGTTTGTTGTTGTTGAATACTATTTTGTAAGCATTTTATGCAATTTATAAAATATTCTCTTAAGACTTTCCTTCAATATTAGTACAATATTCCATCATCTAGTCTACTAACTGTTTCACTGATCACCAATCAATGCTTTCATGTAATGGTAATGAGATAAGGATCTGGAGCCAAATTTCCTGCATTGGAATTCCAGATTTCCCACTTTAAAAATGTTCCTAACCCCTCTGCTTTCTCTGTAAAACAGAAATATGAATATTACCCACCTTGTGGAATGACTGGGAAAATATTAGTTAATATGTCTATGTTAGTGTGGGTAGACTAGAGAAACAAATCCATGGACACACATATGTTATAAGAAAGAGATTTATATACAAGAGCAATTGAACATTGAGAAAACATCCCAGCCCAGTCCAGATCAAGTCCATAAGTCTGATATTAGCCCATATGCCCAATACCAATCTATAAAGTCCTCTTCAGACTCATGAAACACATGCAATGACACCGAATGTAGAAGATCACAAGCCAGTGGGTAGTCAGTCTTTGGATCCAGTGGCATTGGAAACAACTCAGCGCTGACAGGGGTCTCTGCATAGCTTCTCCAGCATCCAAGGCTGCATCAGGGTGGGTCCAAGTGTCTTGTCAACTGTTATGTTTCCCAGAGTGTGAAGCAGAACATCTCTCACCTCCAAGGAGGAAATATCAGAATTCCCAGAATCCTTAGGGGAAGGCTATGCCCACAAAGAGGCCTCATTGCTTGACAGGCTAGATTCTACCCCTACATGCTTAATCCTTAAATTGTCAATCATACAACTAGCACAATTTCTAAATCAGAAAAAGTGCATACATAGCACATGTAGTTGTTGCTACTGTATTTGATTTTTGAATCTTTTTAAATCTTAATTGATATAAGCAATTATAAATATACAAGCATATTTTAACTATTTTTATAAGAAATTATAGAAGTGAGGCATAGATAAAATGCTCTGAATTTTTCAAGGTTCTTCATATCAGTCTCCAAATAGTATCTCAGAAAGATTATTTAATTTTACAGTCATACAGTGGTTGAATGTTCTCCCTCTAATGAATTCTCCATTGGCAAGGAAAGTGATGTTTATCAATACAGGCTAGATCAAATCACTTCCCAAATTTTGGACATTGTTTATACGGCCCTGCATATGCTACCCTGCCCCCTTATTGCTAAGGCTATGTGTCAACTTGGTGAGATCCTGATCTTCAGTGGTTTGGTAACTATGTGAATGATGTGATTGTCTTCCCGTTAGTGATCTGGTGTGATCACCCTTCATTATATGAACTGATGTGAGCAGTAAATCAGTCAAAGGGGGTGTTTCCTTGAGTGTGTAACCTGTATCCAATATGCTGTGAGTCTCTGAGTTATAAACTGTCAATTTACAGACAAGTCCTATTTGGCCTTTAATATTATATAAATTTGTTCTAACTTTGAAATGTTTGCACGAATCCCATGCTCTACAAATTCTTCATCATAATCACATGTACTTGCTGCACAGTCAACTTTTTCTTGCATTAACACAAGGTAAATAAGAACCCTATGGATTTGTTCTGATTTACCTACAAATTCTTCAAGACACTGTTAGGAATTGACCCCATCATACACCAAGGACTGTTTGTATAAGGATATCTGGACCAAACTTGATCTCTCTTGATCCTGTATCTGCCTCATCATTCTCTGACCTTGGGTGTTTGGGGATGTGAGCCATCAGCCTGCCATCTGAAGATCCACAGCCCCAAACCAAACCTAAGCTGAAGATGAACTCATTCCAACCCATGATGACGCCAAGTGTAGAATCACACTCTATAGAGGTTTTAAGTCTGGGACCTTTCAGAAGAAGCCAGGTCTTTCTCCCAAAGTGACTCTGACTATTTGAATGGCCAATCTTTCAGTTAGCAGTTTAACACTTAACCAGTTGCACCACTCAGGACGGGAACTCCAGAAATGAAACACCAGGCATTCCTTCCAGCCAGATACCCCCATGATTTAAGTAAAGAGCATAGGCTTGTTCTCTACACAGGACAAATCAAGAGGCTTCAGAAACAGACCTAGATGTAGGGCTAAGGTAAGGTAAGGTGGTATGAAAAAGTTTCAAAATAATTCTTGTAAAAATGAAATTAAAAACTTTTCTCACAAGATTTTTGGATCCCATTTGTATAATAAAACACATACCCCTCCCCAGCTCTCTTCTTCCATTCAACTCATTCATCAATGGCAGTGGGCTTAGACGCCCCCAGTGGTTGGAGAATTCCTTTCTGGAAAAACTAGCTGACCTTTGCGAGCCCACACAGAAGAGTCCACTCCCTGCCTGATGAGACCATGATGAAGTCGCCAGTCGACAAAGCCAGTCCAAGCACACAGAGTGGTCCGTCAGTTTGTCAATTGAACATAAGCCAAAGCTCATTGCATCAAGATGAGTGTGACTCACAGCTACTCCATCCTCCAGAATTGCCATCAGGTCTCTGAGTGCATGTGATCCTTATGGGAACAGGCTGGCACCGCTTTCTCCTGGGGGCAGCTTATGGACTTGAACCACGGGCATTTCCATCAGCACTGAGCTCCTAACAGTTGTACACACAGGGGAGTAACAGAAAATTGAAATTCAATCAAAGGTCTGGAATATAAACTTCAAAAATCAGTTTGAAAACAAACAAAAGAGAGTTGGGGGGCAGTAAAGAAAAGAAAAGAAACAGAGGACTAAGGCACCACGTGAACCTCAGCCTCCATGACCCTGAACTAGAGAAGAACTAGATGAGAGAAGAACGTGAGGGTATCTGGCTACCATTACCAAGGACATTGAAAGAATCACACTAGAAAGAACTGGCTAGAATGGGAGGAAAAGATGGAACAAAACTGAAAATTCATAATAATAAAGCAGGCATCCTGACTAGAGAGAGACGGGTGGACCGTTCAAGAGTTTGGCTCGTAGTCACCCTTCAGGACTCGACTTGAACTCACATCCATACTCAAGTTTTAGGCAAAAAAGTTAACACTAGGGTGATGAACACCCCACAGAACAATCAACTACTTGAGATTTTAAAAGATCGCATTTTCGCAAGGACAAAGTTCAGAAGGCAGGAAGGGTTAGGAAAGACACAGGAATGGAATTAGGGAGGAAGTGAGATAAATGATATTTCATCGTGGGGATTGTAATCAGTGGCATGAAACAAAATGTGCACTAAGTTTTAATGGCAAACTGATTGGCTCTGTAAACTTTCACCTGATTCACAGTGTGTTTTTCCAAAAAGACAGAAAATAGGAAGAATATAGGAAAGATAGAACTTCAATCTCATGTGAGAGTACCTAAATAATGATAGACATTCTATGTTTAAAAGTAGATTTTTTTAAAAGAGAGAAATCTTTTTTTTTAAATCTATTTATTGGGGCTCATACAATTCATCACAATACATAGATCAATTGTGTAAAGCACATCTATACATTCATTGCCCCCATCATTCCCAAAATTCATTTGTCTCTTGGGTTCCCGGAATCCGCTAATTTTCCTTCCCCCCCCCCTTCCCTTCCTCCTCCCCTCTCCCCCATGCACCCTTAATAATTTATAAATTATTATTGTATCTTATA